>NC_048589.1:39360638-39515638 GCF_013265735.2 Oncorhynchus mykiss
TCGAACTCAGTGGAGACAGATCTATCGAACTCAGTGGAGACAGATCTATCGAACTCAGTGGAGACAGATCTATCGAACTCAGTGGAGACAGATCTATCGAACTCAGTGGAGACAGATCTATCGAACTCAGTGGAGACAGATCTATCGAACTCAGTGGAGACAGATCTATCGAACTCAGTGGAGACAGATCTATCAAACTCAGTGGAGACAGATCTATCGAACTCAGTGGAGACAGATGTAACTAACTCAGTGGAGACAGATCTAACGAACTCAGTGGAGACAGATCTATCAAACTCAGTGGAGACAGATCTATCGAACTCAGTGGAGACAGATCTATCGAACTCAGTGGAGACAGATCTATCAAACTCAGTAAGACAGATGTAACTAACTCAGTGGAGACAGATCTTACTAACTCAGTGGAGACAGATCTAACTAACTCAGTGGAGACAGATCTATCGAACTCAGTGGAGACAGATCTATCGAACTCAGTGGAGACAGATCTATCGAACTCAGTGGAGACAGATCTATCGAACTCAGTGGAGGCTGGTGAGAGGAGCTATAGGAGGACGGGCTCTTTGTAACGGCTGGAATGGAATATATGAAACGGTATCAAACACACTAAACATATGGAAACCACATGTTAGACTCCGTTCCGTTAATTCCATTCCTGTCATTACAATGAGCCCATCCTTCTATAGCTCCTCCCACCAGCCTCCCCTGAGAAAGATCTACCTAACTCAGTGGAGATGGAATGAATCTCCAGATTTAGCCATCTCTGTGATCTGATCTGGTGACTCGTATGTCTTTAATTTAACACTGAAGGTAAGGTGTACGTTTTCACAAGAGGGCTTCATAAACAAAAAGAGATCATTGCATTGATCTGCAAGATTTAGGAGAGGACAAGCCTACTTTCTGATACGGAACACAGAAATGTGTACTGAACCTCCCACACATCCCCTTAGCGCACCCCAGGTCTTCTCAGATGACCTGCTGGATCTCCTCCATGCTGCTCTGTGGTGCTCTGTTGTGCAGGACCTTCAGGTTGAAGGTGTACTTCTTCATTTAAGAGGTTATTCCAGGACTCCCAGATGTTGGCCCTCCTTTATGAAGGCCCCCCCATGTTGCCACTGCACAGGTCACACAGGCTCTGGGCTGACCAACGGCGCAGCTGCAGGAGGGAGAGGACAGATATGTGCATGTGCAATTTGTGCAATTTGTGCATGACACAAGTAATTTTTCCAACAATTGTTTACAAACAGATTAGTTCACTTATAATTCACTGTATCACAATTCCAGTGGGTCAGAAGTTGACATACACTAAGTTGACTGTGCCTTTAAAACTTGTTATGGCTGAGGGTAGTATTGAGTAGCTTTGATGAATAAGGTGCCCAGAGTAAACTGTCTGTTACTCAGGCCCAGTTGCTAATATATGCATATTATTAGTCGATGTCAATAGAAAACACTCTGAAGTTTCTAAAACTGTCTGAATGATGTCTGTGAGTATAAATGAACTCATATGTCAGGCAAAAAACTGAGTAAAAAATCCAACCAGGAAGTGAGAAATCTGAGGTTTGTAGTTTCACAACTCTTTGCCTATCGAATACACAGTGTCTATGGGGTCACATTGCACTTCCTATGGCTTCAACTAGATGTCAACAGCCCTTAGAACATTGTTTGATGCTTCTACTGTGAAGTGGGGGCGAATGAGAGGGGAATGAGTCAGAGGTCTGCCAGAGAGGCATGAGCTGACCACGTGCGTTCACGTGATAGTTAGCTTGAGTTCCATTGCAATTCTGAAGACAAAGGAATTCTCCGGTTGGAACATTATTGAAGATTTATGTTAAAAACATCATAAAGATTGACCCTATACATCGTTTGACATGTTTCTACGGACTGTAACGGATCTTTTTGACTTTTCGTCTGCACCTAGTGATCGCGCGTCATGAATTTGGATTACTGGGCTACACGCTCGAACAAAAAGGAGGTATTTGGACATAAATTATGGACTTTATCAAACAAATCAAACATTTATTGTGGAACTGGTATTCATGGGAGTGCATTCTGATGAAGATCATCAAAGGTAAGTTCATATTTATAATGCTATTTCTGACACTCTGTTGACTACAAAACATGGCGGATATCTGTTTGGGTTGTTTTGGTCTCTGAGAGCTGTACTCAGATTATTACATGGTTTGCTTTTTCGGTAAAGCTTTTTTGAAATCTGACACAACGGTTGCATTAAGGATAAGTGTATCTATAATTCCATGCATAATAGTTGTATCTTTGATCAATGTTTATTATGAGTATTTCTGTAAATTGATGTGGCTCTCTGCAAAATCACTTGATGTTTTAGAACTACTGAACATAACGCGCCAATGTATACTGAGATCTTTTTATATAAATATGAACTTTATCGAACAAAACATACATGTATTGTGTAACATGAAGTCCTATGAGTGTCATCTGATGAAGATCATCAAAGGCTAGTGATTAATTTATCTCTATTTCTGCTTTTTGTGACTCCTCTCTTTGGCTGGAAAAATGGCTGTGTTTTTCTGTGACTAGGCACTCACCTAACATAATCGTTTGGTGTGCTTTCGTCGTAAAGCCTTTTTGAAATCGGACACTGTGGTGGGATTAACAAGAAATGTATCTTTAAAATGGTGTATGTTTGAGGAATTTTAATTGTGGGATTTCTGTTGTTTTGAATTTGGCGCCCTGCACTTTCACTGGCTGTTGTCATATCGATCCCGTTAGCGGGATCTCAGCCCAAAGAGGTTTTAAACAGCATGGGAAATCCCATAAAATGATGTCATGGCATTAGAAGCTTCTGATAGGCTAGGTGACATCATTTGAGTCAATTGGAGGTGTACCTGTGGATGTATTTCAAGGCCTACCTTCAAACTCAGTGTCTCTTTGCTTGACATCATGGGAAAATCAAATGAAATCAGCCAAGACATCAGAAAAATAATTGGAGACCTCCACAGGTCTGGTTCATCCTTGGGAGCAATTTCCAAATGCCTGAAGGTACCACGTTCATCTGTACAAACAATAGTACGCAAGTATCAACACCATGGGACCACGCAGCCGTCATAGCGCTCAGGAAAGAGATGCGTACTGTCTCCTAGAAAGGAACGTACTCTGGTGCGAAAAGTGCAAATCAATCCCAGAACAACAGCAAAAGACCTTGTGAAGATGCTGGAGGAAACAAGTAAAGTATCTATATCCACAGTAAAACAAGTCCTATATCGACATAACCTGAAAAGCTGCTCAGCAAGGAAGAAGCCACTGCTCCAAAACCGTCATAAAGAAAGCCAGACTACTGGTTGGAACTGCACATGGGGACAAAGATCGTACTTTTGGGAGAAATGTCCTCTGGTCTGATGAAACAAAAATATAACTGTTTGGCAATAATGACCATTGTTATGTTTGGAGGAAAAAGTGGGAGGCTTGCAAGCCAAAGAACACCATCCCAACCATAAAGCACGTGGGTTGCAGCATCATGTTGTGGGGGTGCTTTGCTGCAGGAGGGACTGGTGCACTTCACAAAATAGATGGCATCATGAGGGTGGAAAATTATGTGGACATATTGAAGCAACGTCTCAAGTCAGGATGTTAAAGCTTGGTCGCAAATGGATCTTCCAAATGGACAATGACCCCAAGCATACTCCCAAAGTTGTGGCAAAATGGCTCAAGGACAACAAAGTCAATGTATTGGAGTGGCCATCACAAAGCCCTGACCTCAATCCTCTAGAACATTTGAGTCAGTTACACCAGCTCTGTCAGGAGGAATGGGCCAAAATTCACCCAACTTATTGTAGGAAGGTTGTGGAAGGCTACCCGAAACGTTTGACCCAAGTTAAACAATTTAAAGGCAATGCTACCAAATACTAATTGAGTGTTTGTAAACTTCTGTCCCACTGGGAACGTGATGAAAGAAATAAAAGCTGAAATAAATCACTCTCTACTATTATTCTGACATTTCACATTCTTAAAATAAAATGGTGATCCTAACTGTCCTCAAACAGGGAATTTTTTTTATGATTAAATGTCAGGAATTGTGAAAAACTGAGTGTAAATGTAATCGGCTAAGGTGTATGTAAACCTCAGACTTTAACTGTATATATACAACAGATGCCATTTAGCAGATAATTTTATCGAAAGAGACTTACAGTCATACATGTACACGTGTTACGCATGGGTGGTCCCGGGAATCGAACCAACTATCCAAACGTCATGAGGACCAATAGATGACTCTGTAATGATCAGTTTGGCAAGTAGTTGACTACTCATCATCGTCGTCGTCATAGTCACCATCCATCATCATTATCGTTATCGTCTTCATCATCATCATCATCGTCATAGTCACCATCATGATGATCATTGTCAGCAACAACATCATCGTTATCACAACAGACTGAGTTCCGACACACACACACACACATACACATAAACACACACACAAACACATACACACATAAACATACACATAAACACAAACACTCACATAAACACACACTTTAAACATACACTTTAAACACACACTCTGCACCCACACATAAACACACCCACACATACACACACAAACACACACCCACACATAAACACATAAACACACACACACACACACACACATAAACACACACTTTGGCATATTATCTCCCAAGCACATCGTTGCATCTGAAGGGCCGTTAAGTAGAACGCGTGCCTGTGTGTGCGTGTGTGTGTGTGTGTACGTGTGTGTGCGTGTGTGTGCGTGCGTGCGTGCGTGTGTGTGTGTGAGTGTGCATGTGTGTGTGTGTGAGTGTGTGTGTGAGTGTGTGTGTGTGTGTGTGTGTGTGTGTGTGAACCAGCTGGTGGAGTTGATAATGCTTATTGAGTGTATCTCTCCTGGGACCAGTGTAATTACAGGGGTGTGAAATGAGCTCCCTTTAACCCTGCCAAAAACAAAACACACATCTCCCTCTGTACCCTTCTCTACCCCTCTATACCCCTCTCTACCCCTCTATACCTTTCTGTACCCCTCTGCACCCCTCTGTACCCCTCTCTACCTTTCTGTACCCCTCTATACCCCTCTGAACCCCTCTATACCCCTCTGCACCCCTCTAACCCTCCACGGGATCACTCTACATCGGCACCGTCTGGGAACACAGGCTTTCCCATCCATCTGCTAGCACTGTCAGCTAGCATCAGCCATCAGATAACACCAGCATGGCTTCCAGTGTTTCAGCCGTGTGTGTGTGTGTGTGTGTGTGTGTGCAACAGACAGATCAGAGGCAGATTCAGAGGCAGGTACTGAGGAGGACAAGAGAGGAGGCGAGTGGATGGAGAAGGAAGAGAGAGGAGGAGGAGAGAGGAAGGGAGAGGAGGAGGAGAGAGGAGGATGCAGAGGAGGAGGAGAGAGGTGGATGGAGGAGGAGAGAGGAAGGGAGAGGAGGAGGAGAGAGGAAGGGAGAGGAGGAGGAGAGTGGAAGGGAGAAGAGGAGCTAAGAGGAAGGGGGAGGAGGAGGAGAGTGGAAGGGAGAGAATTAGAGAGAAAGGGGGAGGAGGAGAGAGGAAGGGAGAGGAGGAGCAGAGGAAGGGAGAAGAAGAGCAGAAAAAGGTAGAGGAGGAGAGAGGTGGATGGAGGAGGAGAGAGGAAGGGATAGGAGGAAAGAGGAAGGGATAGGAGGAGGAGGAGAGGAAGGGACAGGAGGAGAGAGGAAGGGAGAGGAGGAGAGAGGAAGGGAGAGGAGAGGAGAGGAAGGGAGAGGAGGAGAGAGGAAGGGAGAAGAGGAGAGAGGAAGGAAGAGGAGGAGAGAGGAAGGGAGAGGAGGAGAGAGGAAGGGAGAGGAGGAGAGAGGAAGGGAGAGGAGGAGAGAACCAGGGGGAGGAGGAAAGGAGGAGAGAGGAAGGGGGAGGAGGCTAGAGGAAGGGAGAGGAGGAGAGAGGAAGGGAGAGGAGGAGAGAGGAAGGGAGAGGAGGAGAGAGGAAGGGAGAGGAGGAGGAAGGAAGGGGGAGGAGAAGAGAGGAAGGTGTAGGATGAGATGTTAGTAAAATTCCTGAACTGTGTTTTCATCATTCTAGATCACAGCCAGTAACAACAAGAAGAAGAGCTGCGATGTGTGTGGACCCAAGAAGGACAGGAAGACACAGAACACATGCATCAAGTGCAAGAAATACATTTGCAACACACACACAGTAAAACTCTGTCCCTCATGTTGTGTGTAGACTTGCCATCATTTGTGTTCAAAGGGGCTAATTTATAACTTCCATAAAATACTGTCTGTATTAAATAAAATATAGTAAAATCTGTCCTTCCAATCTGTTCAGTTCAAAGCAATAAACATCAGTGATGAAACCCTTGTTTCATTTATATTTGTTCAAGATAAACATGATTTATTCCACCCATGTCTTGATTATAATTGATATTTGTTTTCAAAAATCCTATTTTATTTGTAAAAAATGAATAGCGCTTTTATTGATAAATGTGATCTAGCAGAGGTAAATGGCAAAAATTAACCATGAAAACTGTCTATATTAACCATGTAAACTGTCTATATTAACCATGTATACTGTCTATATTAACCATGTAAACTGTCTATATTAACCATGTATACTGTCTATATTAACCATGAATACTGTCTATATTAACCATGTATACTGTCTATATTAACCATGTATACTGTCTATATTAACCATGTATACTGTCTATATTAACCATGTATACTGTCTATATTAACCATGTATACTGTCTATATTAACCATGTATACTGTCTATATTAACCATGTATACTGTATACTGTCTATATTGACCATGTATAGTGTCTATATTAACCATGTATACTGTATACTGTCTATATGAAACATGTATGCTGTCTATATTAACCATGTATACTGTCTATATTAACCATGTATACTGTCTATATTAACCATGTATACTGTATACTGTCTATATTACCATGTATACTGTCTATATTAACCATGTAAACTGTCTATATTGACCATGTATACTGTCTATATTAACCATGTATACTGTATACTGTCTATATTACCATGTATACTGTCTATATTATCTTTGTATAGTGTCTATATTAACCATGTATACTGTATACTGTCTATAATAATAACTCTACCTACATGTACATGTTTCCCCAATTATCTCCATTAACCGGTGCCACCTCACATTGACTATGTACCGATACCCACTGTATATACAGTGAGGGAAAAAAGTATTTAATCCCCTGCTGATTTTGTACGTTTGCCCACTGACAAAGAAATTATCAGTCTATAATTTTAATGGTAGGTTTATTTGAACAGTGAGAAACAGAATTACAACAACAAAAAAATCCTGAAAAATGCATGTCTAAAATGTTATAAATTGATTTGCATTTTAATGAGGGAAATAAGTATTTGACCCCCTCTCAATCAGAAAGATTTCTGGCTCCAAGGTGTCTTTTATACAGGTAACGAGCTGAGATTAGAAGCACACTCTTAAAGGGAGTGCACCTAATCTCAGTTTTTTTACCTGTAAAAAAGAAACCTGTCCACAGAAGCAATCAATCAGATTCCAAACTCTCCAACATGGCCAAGATCCAAAGAGCTCTCCAAGGATGTCAGGGACAAGATTGTAGACCTACACAAGGCTGGAATGGGCTACAAAACCATCGCCAAGCAGCTTGGTGAGAAGGTGACAACAGTTGCTGCGATTATTCACAAATGGAAGAAACACAAAAGAACTGTCCATCTCCCTCGGCCTGGGGCTCCATGTAAGATCTCACCTCGTGGAGTTGCAATGATCATGAGAACGGTGAGGAATCAGTCCAGAACTACACGGGAGGATCTTGTCAATGATCTCAAGGCAGCTGGGACCATAGTCACCAAGAAAACAATTGGTAACACACTACGCCGTGAAGGACTAAAATCCGGTTCGAGTTGCCAAACGTCAGCCTCGAAACCTTAATGACTTAGAGAAGATCTGCAAAGAGGAGTGGGACAAAATCCCTCCTGAGATGTGTGCAAACCTGGTGGCCAACTACAAGAAACGTCTGACCTCTGTGATTGCCAACAAGGGTTTTGCCACCAAGTACTGAGTCATGTTTTGCAGAGGGGTCAAATACTTTTTTCCTTCATTAAAATGCAAATCAATGTATAACATTTTTGACATGCGTTTTTCTGGATTTGTTTGTTGTTATTCTGTCTCTCACAGTTAAAATAAACCTACCATTAAAAGTATAGACTGATCATTTCTTTGTCAGTGGGAAAACGTACAAAATCAGCAGGGGATCAAATACTTTTTCCCCTCACAGTAGTCTTGCTATTGTTATTTTACTGCTGCTCTTGAATGACTTGTTCCTTTAATTTCTTATGCTTATTCATACTTTTTAAACTGCATTGTTGGTTAGGAGCTTGTAAGTAAGCATTTCACTGTATGGTCTATGTGTTACGGTGCGTGAATGAGGACCCAAAAGCGAATTAACTTAAACAGAGCTTCTTTAATTACCAAACATAGGTAGGCTCAGACGGACCGGCAGATTCCGACAGGACAAGACAAGGTTACAGCAAACATGACGACAGTCTGGTTCAGGCATGAAACACAACAAACAAGAATCCGACAAAGACAGGAGCAAAAACAGAGAGAGATATAGAGGACTAATCAGAGGGAAAAAGGGAACAGGTGGGAAAAGGGGTGACGAGGTAGTTAGGAGGAGACAAGGCACAGCTGGGGAAAAGAGGGGGAGAAAAGGTAACCTAACAACGACCAGCAGAGGGAGACAGGGTGAAGGGAAAGGACAGAGACAAGACACAACATGACAGTACATGACAGTACCCCCCCACTCACCGAGCGCCTCCTGGCGCACTCGAGGAGGAAACCTGGCGGCAACGGAGGAAATCCTCGATCAGCGCACGGTCCAGCACGTCCCGAGAGGGAACCCAACTCCTCTCCTCAGGACCGTACCCCTCCCAAACTACGAGGTACTGGTGACCACGGCCCCGAGGACGCATGTCCAAAATTCTACGGACCCTGTAGATGGGTGCGCCCTCGACAAGGATGGGGGGGGGGGGGGGAAGACGAGCGGGGGCGCGAAGGACGGGCTTGATGCAGGAGACATGGAAGACCGGGTGGACGCGACGAAGGTATCGCGGAAGAAGAAGTCGAACTGCGACAGGATTAATGACCCGAGAAATACGGAACGGACCAATGAACCGCGGGGTCAACTTGCGAGAAGCCGTCTTAAGGGGAAGGTTCTGAGTGGAGAGCCAAACTCTCTGACCGCGACAATATCTAGGACTCTTAGTTCTACGCTTATTAGCAGCCCTCACAGTCTGCGTCCTATAACGGCAAAGTGCAGACCTGACCCTCTTCCAGGTGCGCTCGCAACGTTGGACAAAAGCCTGAGCGGAGGGGACGCTGGACTCGGCGAACTGAGATGAGAACAGCGGAGGCTGGTACCCGAGGCTACTCTGAAAAGGAGATAGCCCGGTCGCAGACGAAGGAAGCGAGTTGTGGGCGTATTCTGCCCAGGGGAGCTGTTCTGACCAAGACGCAGGGTTGCGAAAAGAAAGACTGCGTAAGATGCGACCAATAGTCTGATTGGCCCGTTCTGCTTGACCGTTAGACTGGGGGTGAAAGCCGGAAGAGAGACTGACGGAAGCCCCAATCAAACGGCAAAACTCCCTCCAAAATTGAGACGTGAATTGCGGACCTCTGTCCGAAACGACGTCTGACGGAAGGCCATGAATTCTGAAAACATTCTCGATGATGATTTGTGCCGTCTCTTTAGCAGAAGGAAGCTTAGCAAGGGGAATGAAATGAGCCGCCTTAGAGAACCTATCGACAACCGTAAGAATAACAGTCTTCCCCGCTGACGAAGGCAGTCCGGTGACAAAATCTAAGGCGATGTGAGACCACGGTCGAGAGGGAATAGGAAGCGGCCTGAGACGGCCGGCAGGAGGAGAGTTACCGGACTTAGTCTGCGCGCAGACCGAACAAGCAGCCACGAAACGACGCGTGTCATGCTCCCGGGTGGGCCACCAAAAACGCTGGCGAATGGAAGCAAGCGTACCCCGAACGCCAGGGTGGCCGGCTAACTTGGCAGAGTGAGCCCACTGAAGAACGGCCAGACGAGTAGGAACGGGAACGAAAAGAAGGTTCCTAGGACAAGCGCGCGGCGACGGAGTGTGAGTGAGCGCTTGCTTTACCTGCCTCTCAATTCCCCAGACAGTCAACCGACAACACGCCCCTCAGGGAGAATCCCCTCGGGGTCAGTGGAGGCTACTGAAGAACTGAAGAGACGAGACAAAGCATCAGGCTTGGTGTTCTTAGAGCCCGGACGATAAGAAATCACGAACTCGAAACGAGCGAAAAACAGCGCCCAACGCGCCTGACGCGCATTAAGTCGTTTGGCAGAACGGATGTACTCAAGGTTCCTATGGTCAGTCCAAACGACAAAAGGAACGGTCGCCCCCTCCAACCACTGTCGCCATTCGCCTAGGGCTAACCGGATGGCGAGCAGTTCGCGGTTACCCACATCATAGTTACGTTCCGACGGCGACAGGCGATGAGAAAAATACGCGCATGGGTGGACCTTGTCGTCAGAGAGGGAGCGCTGAGAAAGAATGGCTCCCACGCCCACCTCTGACGCGTCAACCTCGACAACGAACTGTCTAGAGACGTCAGGTGTAACAAGGATAGGAGCGGATGTAAAACGATTCTTGAGGAGATCAAAAGCTCCCTGGGCGGAAACGGACCACTTAAAGCACGTCTTGACAGAAGTAAGGGCTGTGAGAGGAGCTGCCACCTGACCGAAATTACGGATGAAACGACGATAGAAGTTCGCGAAGCCGAGAAAGCGCTGCAGCTCGACGCGTGACTTAGGGACGGGCCAATCAATGACAGCTTGGACCTTAGCGGGATCCATCTTAATGCCTTCAGCGGAAATAACAGAACCGAGAAATGTGACGGAGGAGGCATGAAAAGTGCACTTCTCAGCCTTCACAAAAAGACAATTCTCTAAAAGGCGCTGGAGGACACGTCGAACGTGCTGAACATGAATCTGGAGTGACGGTGAAAAAATCAGGATATCGTCAAGGTAAACGAAAACAAAGATGTTCAGCATGTCTCTCAGGACATCATTGACTAATGCCTGAAAGACAGCTGGAGCGTTAGCGAGGCCGAAAGGAAGAACCCGGTATTCAAAGTGCCCTAACGGAGTGTTAAACGCCGTCTTCCACTCGTCCCCCTCCCTGATGCGCACGAGATGGTAAGCGTTACGAAGGTCCAACTTAGTGAAAAACCTGGCTCCCTGCAGGATCTCGAAGGCTGAAGACATAAGAGGAAGCGGATAACGATTCTTCACTGTTATGTCATTCAGCCCTCGATAATCTATGCAGGGGCGCAGAGACCCGTCCTTCTTCTTGACAAAAAAAAACCCCGCTCCGGCGGGAGAGGAGGAGGGGACTATGGTACCGGCGTCAAGAGCTACAGACAAATAATCTTCGAGAGCCTTACGTTCGGGAGCCGACAGAGAGTATAGTCTACCCCGGGGGGGGGTGGTTCCCGGAAGGAGATCAATACTACAATCATACGACCGGTGTGGAGGAAGAGAGGTGGCCCTGGACCGACTGAACACCGTGCGCAGATCGTGATATTCCTCCGGCACCCCTGTCAAATCACCAGGCTCCTCCTGTGAAGAAGAGACAGAGGAAACAGGAGGGATAGCAGACATTAAACATTTCACATGACAAGAGACGTTCCAGGAGAGGATAGAATTACTAGACCAATTAATGGAAGGATTATGACAAACTAGCCAGGGATGGCCCAAAACAACAGGTGTAAAAGGTGAACGAAAAATTAAAAAAGAAATGGTTTCACTATGATTACCAGAAACAGTGAGGGTTAAAGGTAGCGTCTCACGCTGAATCCTGGGGAGAGGACTACCATCCAGGGCGAACAAGGCCGTGGGCTCCTTTAACTGTCTGAGAGGAATGTCATGTTCCCGAGCCCAGGTCTCGTCCATAAAACAGCCCTCCGCCCCAGAGTCTATTAAGGCACTGCAGGAAGCTGACGAACCGGTCCAGCGTAGATGGACCGACAAGGTAGTGCAGGATCTTGAAGGAGAGACAGGAGTAGTAGCGCTCACCAGTAGCCCTCCGCTTACTGACGAGCTCTGGCCTTTTACTGGACATGAAGTGACAAAATGACCAGCGGAACCGCAATAGAGACAGAGGCGGTTGGTGATTCTCCGTTCCCTCTCCTTAGTCGAGATGCGGATACCTCCCAGCTGCATGGGCTCAGCACCCGAGCCGGCAGAGGAAGATGGTAGTGATGCGGAGAGGGGGGCAACGGAGAACGCGAGCTCCTTTCCACGAGCTCGGTGACGAAGATCAACCCGTCGCTCAATGCGAATAGCGAGTTCAATCAAGGAATCCACGCTGGAAGGAACCTCCCGGGAGAGAATCTCATCCTTTACCTCTGCGCGGAGACCCTCCAGAAAACGAGCGAGCAAAGCCGGCTCGTTCCAGCCACTGGAGGCAGCAAGAGTGCGAAACTCAATAGAGTAGTCTGTTATGGATCGATTAACTTGACATAGGGAAGACAGGGCCCTGGAAGCCTCCTCCCCAAAAACAGATCGATCAAAAACCCGTATCATCTCCTCCTTAAAGTCCTGATACTGGTTAGTACACTCAGCCCTTGCCTCCCAGATTGCCGTGCCCCACTCACGAGCCCGTCCAATAAGGAGAGATATGACGTAGGCGACACGAGCAGTGCTCCTGGAGTAAGTGTTGGGCTGGAGAGAAAACACAATATCACACTGGGTGAGGAACGAGCGGCATTCAGTGGGCTCCCCAGAGTAACACGGCGGGTTATTGATTCTGGGCTCCGGAGATTCGAAAGCCCTGGAAGTGGCCGGTGGATCGAGGCGGAGATGGTGAACCTGTTCTGTGAGGTTGGAGACTTGGGTGGCCAGGGTCTCAACGGCATGTCGAGCAGCAGACACTTCCTGCTCGTGTCTGCCTAGCATCGCTCCCTGGATCCCGACGGCTGAGTGGAGAGGATCCGAAGTCGCTGGGTCCATTCTTGGTCGGATTCTTCTGTTACGGTGCGTGAATGAGGACCCAAAAGCGAATTAACTTAAACAGAGCTTCTTTAATTACCAAACATAGGTAGGCTCAGACGGACCGGCAGATTCCGACAGGACAAGACAAGGTTACAGCAAACATGACGACAGTCTGGTTCAGGCATGAAACACAACAAACAAGAATCCGACAAAGACAGGAGCAAAAACAGAGAGAGATATAGAGGACTAATCAGAGGGAAAAAGGGAACAGGTGGGAAAAGGGGTGACGAGGTAGTTAGGAGAAGACAAGGCACAGCTGGGGAAAAGAGGGGGAGAAAAGGTAACCTAACAACGACCAGCAGAGGGAGACAGGGTGAAGGGAAAGGACAGAGACAAGACACAACATGACAGTACATGACACTATGCCTGTTGTATTCGGCACATGTTATTAATTCGATTTGATTTGATCAAATTTAAATATTAGAATCAACTATTAAAGACTACCAGAACACACTGGATTCTCCAATTACACTGAATGAACTACATGACAAAATACAAACCCTACAACACAAAAAGGACTGGTTGTTGTTGGTATCCTAAACGAAATGATAAAATATTACAGACCACAAATTCAAATTGGGTGTACTAAAACTCTTTAACATCATCCTTAGCTCTGGCATCTTCCCCAATATGTGGACTGATCCACAAATCCACAAAAGTGGAGACAAATTTAACCCCAATAACTATAGTGGGATATGCTTCAACAGCAACCTTGGGAAAATCCTCTGCATTATCATTGACAGGAGACTCGTACATTTCCTCAGTGAAAACAATGTACTGAGGAAGTGTCAAATTGTCTTTTTACCAAATTACGGTATGACAGACCACGTATTCACCCTGCAAACCCTAATGAATAAAGAAACATACCAAAACAAAGGCAAACTCTACTAAGCTGTCTAAGCTGACTAGCTGTTGTTGTCTTACCCGTTGTCGTCTTAGCTAGCTCTCCCAATCAACATCTGTGATTGCTTTATGCCTCGCTTTAAGTCTCTCTCAAATGTCAAAATACCTTGTATACTGTTGTTTAGGATAGTTATCATTGTTTTAGTCCCACTCACGATGCCTCAGATACCTCCTTTGTCCCACCTCCCACACACCTCACCCAGCATAAGTAGCACGTCCAGAGATGCAACCGCTCTTATCATCACTCAGTGCCTGGGTTTACCTCCACTAAACCCGCACCACACCACACCCCTGTCTGTGCATTATGCCCTGAATCTATTCTACCATGCCGAGATATCTGCTCCTTTTATTCTCTGTCCCTAACGCACTAGACAACCAGTTTTGATAGCCTTTAGCTGTACCCTCATCCTACTCCCCCTCTGATGTGGAGGTAAACCCAGGCACTGCGTGTCCCCAGGCACTCTCGTTTGTTGACTTCTGTAACCCGAAAAAGCTTTGGTTTCATGCATGTTAACATCAGAAGCCTCCTCCCTAAGTTTGTTTCTCTCAGTGCTTTAGCACACTCCGCCAACCCTGATGCCCTTGCCGTGTCTGAATTATGGCTTAGGAAGGCCACCAAAAATTCTGAGATTTCCATACCCAACTACAACATTTTCATCAAGATGGAACTGCCAAAGGGGGAGGAGTTGCAATCTACTCCAGAGATAGCCTGCAAAGTTCTGTCATGCTTTCCAGGTCTATGCCCAAACAGTTCGCGCTTCTATTTTTAAAAATGAATCTCTAGAAATAAGTCTCTCACTGTTGCCGGCTGTTATAGACCCTCCTCAGCTCCCAGATGTGCCCTGGACACCATATGTGAATTGATTGCCCCCCATCTATCTTCAGAGTTCGTACAGTAAGGTGACCTAAACGGGGATATGCTTAACACCCCGGCAGTCCTACAATCTAAGCTAGATGCCCTCAATCTCACACAAATTATCAAGGAACCCACCAGGTACAACCCTAAATCCGTAAACATGGGCACCCTCATAGATATTATCCTGACCAACTTTCCCTCCAAATACACTTCTGCAATTTTCAATCAGGATCTCACCGATCACTGCCTCATTGCCTGCATCCGTAATTGGTCCGAGCAGGCCTTTCGCACTTCTGCGAGCAGGCCTTTCTTATCGACCTGACCCGGGTATCCTGGAAGGATATTGATCTCATCCCGTCAGTCGTGGATGCCTGGTCGTTCTTTAAAAGTAATTTCCTCACCATCTTAAATAAGCATACCCCTTTCAAAAAATGTATAACTAAGAACAGATATAGCCCTTGGTTCACTCAAGACCTGACCGCACTCGACCAGCACAAAAACATCCTGTGCCGGACTGCACTAGCATCGAATAGTCCCCACGATATGCAACTTTTCAGGGAAGCCAGGAACCAATACATGCAGTCAGTCAGGAAAGCAAAGACTAGCTTTTTCAAACAGAAATTTGCATCCTGTAGCTCTAACTCCTAGAAGTTTTGGGACACTCTAAAGTCCATGGAGAATAAGAGCACCTCCTCCCAGCTGCCCACTGCACTGAGTCTAGGTAACACGGTCACCACCGATAAATCCACGATAATCGAGAATTTCAATAAGCTTTCCTCCTGGCTACTCCAACCCCGGCCAACAGCTCCACACCCCCCACAGCTACTTGCCCAAGGCTTCCCAGCTTCTCCTTCACCCAAATCCAGATAGCAGATGTTCTGAAAGAGCTGCAAAACCTGGACCTGAAATCTTGCACATACCTACCAACCCACACACTAAACCACATACTTTCTCACTGTGTACCACTATGGGTCCCGCGTGGCACTGCATCACAGTGCTAGAGGTGTTACTACAGACCCTGGTTTGATCTTGGGCTGTATCACCGGCTGTGATCGGGAGTCCCATGGGGCGGCACGCAATTGTCCGGTTTAGTGGAGGGTTTGGCCAAGGTAGGCCGTCATTGTAAAATAAGAATTTGTTGTAAACTGACTTGCCTAGTTAAATAAAAATGCAATAAAAGCTCTACATTGATAATCACCTAATGTAATGTATACTGATGCCATTTAAACTGCAGTGCTTCGCTCTTACTGTGATGGGTGAAACATTTTTAACTAATAGCCATGAATACATTACTGAATGTCAGATGTGAAAAAACTAAGTGGAGAGAGAAAGAAAGAGAGAGAGAGACAAAGAGAGAGACAAAGAGAGAGAGTGAGAGAGAGACAGGGAGAGAGGAAAAGAGAGAGAGAGAGAGAGAGAGAGAGAGACAGAGAGAGAGAGACAAATAGAGACATATATATATATATATATATATATATATATATATATATATATATAGAGAGAGAGAGAGACAGAGAGAGAGAGAGAGAGAGAGAGAGAGAGACAGAGAGAGAGAAGAAAAGAAAGGAACAGCAGTGATTCCACTGGGAGTGTCAGATCATTTCATGCTCCGTGTTTTATTGTCATGCATCAGTAACTCCAACGGCTTCTTTACGACCCGCACACATAAGTCACAGGGTGACACACACACATAGCTCATAATGTACCAGCAGAGAACCTGCTAGTGTTACAACAGGCTACAGACACATGTAATGGTGTGAGGTATCTGCTCAGCCTAAAGAAGGGCCAGATGTAGAGGTAGAGAAAGGAAGGAAGGAAGAGAGAGAGAGAGGTGGAAAGATGAGGTAAACTGACAGAGAGATGAGAAGAGAGAGAGAGGAAAATTGCAGAAAGGAATGGAGGAACATTGCAGAAATAGGGAGAGAGAAAGAGAGAGCGAAAGACAGAAAAAAAAAACAAAGCGAGAGCAAGGTAAGGCCTTAGGTATCAGATTTGTCTCTCTTTCCCCCTGGTCCCCTAGTGTTTATCCTGTCACGGTGACGCTCGATAACATTCGTATGGATATACAATATAATCAGCATCAACATTTAAATCACAATTAGGGCCATTTCACCAAGTTTAGCAGCTAGTAGAACTACATCCATCATCATTCTCCTCTCCTCTCCTCTCCTCTCCTCTCCTCTCTCTTAGAAATGTACTTTTAATGGAGTTGGAAGAATAGAATTCAAACAGTAAGAAATAGCAATACACCGCCCTAGTGTCTTTCTGAAATTTAATATGCAACCAACGAATAGTCTTTAAGATATGAAACACACAGCCCATGCAAGTCTAAGCCATTACATTAGGAAATATGTTATTTTCTTTCTTTATGATGTGAATGAACCTGTTAAGAGAATACCAACGGTATTGTAATAATGTAATGCTAGTGTAGGTATTGTTTAGGACCCCTGGACCTGTCTCCCTCTTCTACTGTTAAGATGCTTCTTCCATCCTGGCTAAACAACAGACATTAAGCTGTGTTTACCCCTAGCTGCATCAATTTCTCCAAAGGAGAAGCTTCAGAAGGAGCGCTCGCAAATACTTTACATTGTTGCAGGAAATCACTTCCCTTTTCAATTTACAAGCGCACCAACAAAAGGAAGTTGTCAGAATTAATTCAACATCGGCTAAGGAACGCATGCAACACACTAGCTCGGCCCCACAAAGTTCTACACACCCGCAATGCAAAACAAAAACATGTCATGTAATGTAGACCTATTCATTAACGACGCCCTACAACATCTGCCCCAGGTTTCCATGGGAACACTCCATAGCCCAAGCAGATCGCTCAAGAGTGACTTCGAAATTGGACGTCTTTCTATGTCCTGAGGACATCAGTAGATGCCTTCAAAAACTGTCCACTAGAAGCGACAGTGAGCGCTATTACCAGCAACAATTCAGATCCAAGTTTGCTTGGGTTTTTGCTAGGGGCGGTTAGGCAGACAGGCATAATCCTAGATGTAGAACTACATTTGCTGCAGCATAGTCTACGCTACAGTAATAGGCTATGTGGACTGAATACACACATCTAATGTACACATCTCCATCTCCCTTCCGGGTAGATTATTATTTTTGTTTTAAATCGCAGATGCAGAGTTTTAAAAACAGCTTATCACTCTAAAAAGTGTTGTTTTAAATCAGTGTGCACGCGAGCACTCTTTTGCAGTCTTTCTCCATCTCCATCAATTCCATTCAAATTGCATCCAAAATAGATAACCCTGTTCTAGATTGATATACAGCCCCGTACGGTGCATTCAGAAAGTATCCATTTTGTTACATTACAGGTTTCTTCTCAAATTTATTCAATAGTTTTTTCCCCCCTCATCAATCTACACACAATAATAACAAAGCAAAAACAGGGTTATATACAGTACATTTTTGCAAATGTATAAACAAGTTTAAAAATGAAATGTAACATTTACATAAGTATTCAGACCCTTTACTCAGTACTTTGTTGTAGCACCTTCGGCAGCGATTCCAGCATTGAGTGTTCTTGGGTATGACTCTACAAGCTTGGCACACCTGTATTTGGGGAGTTTCTATCATTCATCTATGCAAATCATCTCAAGATGTCCGGTTGGATGAGGATCGTCGCTGCACAGCTATTTTCAGGTTAATCCAGAGATGTTCGATCTGGTTCAAGTCTCGGCTCTGGCTGCGCTACTCAAGGACATTCAGAGACTTGTCCCGAAGCCACTCATGCGTCGTCTTGGCTGTGTTCTTGGGGTCGTTGTCTTTGACCCAGTCTGAGGTCCTGAGTGCTCTGGAGCAGGTTTTCATCAAGGATCTCTCTGTATTTTACTCCATTCGTCTTTCCCTCGATCCTGACTAGTCTCCCAGTCCCTACTACTGAAAACCATCCCTACAATATGATGCTGCCACCACCATGCTTCTAACCGTAGGGATGGTGCCAGGTTTCCACCAGATGTGATGCTTTGTATTCAGGCCAAACAGTTCAATCTTGGTTTCATCAGACCAGAGAATCTTGTTTGTCATGGTCTGAGAGTCCTTCAGGTGCCTTTTGACAAACTCCAGGCAGGCTGTCATGTTATTCAAGCATGTCATTACAAAGATGAAGATAAGGACAACAAAAACGTATTTCATTGAACTGTTAAAAGCGAGTAAGGAATGAAGCAACCATTGAGGGAGAAAGAGGATGTAGGTTAATACCCCCGTCACACATCATTAGGGAAATACTACGAGATGTATATTATATGCGTCAACTTCCTAATTATGAAAAGTAGTGGACTTTAAAAGGAACAGACTGCCATTTCAGACACAGGCGGACAGAGTCTGGTTCCAGAACCTCTCGAAGCTGAGATCAGTACATTATGATCTGAGATCAGTACATTATGATCTGAGATCAGTACATTATGATCTGAGATCAGTACATTATGATCTGAGATCATTACATTATGATCTGAGATCAGTTCATTATGATCTGAGATCAGTACATTATGATCTGAGATCAGTTCATTATGATCTGAGATCAGTTCATTATGATCTGAGATCAGTACATTATGATCTGAGATCAGTTCATTATGATCTGAGATCAGTACATTATGATCTGAGATCAGTACAATATGATCTGTGATCAGTACATTATGATCTGAGATCAGTTCATTATGATCTGAGATCAGTTCATTATGATCTGAGATCAGTACATTATGATCTGTGATCAGTACATTATGATCTGAGATCAGTACATTATGATCTGAGATCAGTACATTATGTATTATGATGGAAAGAACATGGACATGAGGAATTAAGATGCAGATTTTGGTGGGGTAAAAAGCTTAACAAATGCAAATTGTGTGTGATTCGTTCTGCACTGAGGGGAGGGGGCGACACCCTACAGTTTCCTGTTCACACATGGTTTCAATGGAATCGAAAGGCAGCATTTTATTTCTGTACCAAAACAGAGAAAACCGCAGATTCTGACTCTCTCTCTCCTTTTGTCCAACGGTTTACTGTAGCTAGCGCCAGTCGGAGTTGGCTTTCTATTCCTGTTCTTTTCAGTACTGTAAGGGCTGAATGGAGCTTTTGAGACAGTTATTTAATTGAATCCACAATATATTTCTGCATAAATATGAGGGGAAAAAAGTGTGCAAACTATCAAGAAACACACATTTACACTGTGCCATTAATCTAACAATATCCTAGGGAGGAAAACATCCCTGTTTCTGTTTCAGCGAGCTCTAATGTATGGACCGATCAACGACTACAGCCAGAGGGAGAACAGGCCTGGTCTACAGCAGAGCACTGACACACTGGCAATATATACTATAAAACATTCATCATGTTCATGTTGAGGAACTGTCCGTCCCTCTCCAATGTTTAGTGACTGCGGATGCCTTCACATATTATTATTAAGCAATAAGGCCCGAGGGGGCGTGGTATATGGCCAATATACCACGGCCAACTGCTGTGCTTATCCATGATGCAACACGAAGTGCCTGGATACATCCCTTAGCCGTGGTATATTGGTCATATACCACAAACCCCAGAGATGCCTTATTGCTGCTATTATAAACTGGTTGCCAATGTAATTAGAGCAGTAAAAAAATTATTTTTGTCATGCCCGTGGTATACGATCTGATATACCACGGCTGTCAGCCAATCAGCATTCCACATAGTTTTTTACAATCACTTTGGCACTAATTTCAGAACATTGATGTCATTTTTCAAAACTCTAGACACAAAACTCGAATGCAAAAATGCAAATTTTTCAAAACTAACACTTTTTCCAGTTGCTTGGATACAATACACATAAAGATAAGATAATTTGTTCATTGAACTTCAAAATGACACAACTTAACATCAAAGCATTACCATTTCAAAATGCAATTCACACATTACATCTGAGATGACTGTCTATTCATTTCTTTACAATGATCTAACTATCAATTGATTCAACTGCTCAAAATGATAAGGGACTTTTGCGTTACTCTTAATGCATAGTTTTATTAAGGAAACTGACAAACAATTTTCCATGTTTAGATCATGAAAGTTTCAGGATAACGAGATCCATTGACACCAATTACCGTGGAACATGAACCAATTGGACTACATTATCTATGCATGTAATATTTCATCATCATTCTTTATCAGACACTGTTTCTATGGTCCCATGTACCACTTTTCCAGACCATGTTTTCAGATTTGACATTACTGTACACCGGCCACTTTATTAGGTACACCTGTTCTAGTACTGGGTAGGACCCCCCTGCCTCCATAACAGCCAGAATTATTCATGGTGTTGTGGGGCGGCAGGGTAGCCTAGTGGTTAGAGCGTTGGACTAGTAACCGGAAGGTTGTGAGTTCAAACCCCCGAGCTGACAAGGTACAAATCTGTCGTTCTGCCCCTGAACAGGCAGTTAACCCACTGTTCCCAGGCCGTCATTGAAAAATAAGAATTTGTTCTTAACTGACTTGCCTGGTTAAATAAAGGTCAAATAAAAAAAAATAAAAAAAAAAGATGCCCTTCTGCACACCACTGTTTTAAACAGCTGTTATTTGAGCATTTGTGGCCTTTCTGTTAGCTTGAATGAGTCTGGACATTCTCCTCTGACCTCTCTCATGTTTTTGCCCACAGAAATGCCGCTCACTGAATGTGTTTTGTTTATCGCACCATTCTCTGTAAACTCTAGAGACTGTTGTGCTGTTTCTGAGATGCTGGAATCACCATGTGTGGCATCAGCAATCATACCACAGTCAAAGTTGCTTAGATTACTCATCTTGCCTGTTCTAATGTTTGGTCGAACAACATCTTTAGCTCTTTACTCTATATGCTCTATATATTGAGTTGAAGGAAGCCACATGATTCGCTGTTCGAACGTAACCTTCCTTGATGAGCTAAATCAGGTTTGTAGAGCTGATGGCATGACTTATGTCATTGTGTGGGATAATGTCAGGTTCCACCATGCTCAAATGGTGCAAGCATGGTTTCAGGCCCAACCACAATTTATCACCCTGTACTTACCCCCATACTCTCCTTTCCTTAACCCGATTGAGGAATTTCTCTCCACATGGAGGTGAAAGGTATATGATAGGCGCCCTCACGAACAAGCCGCCCTTCTCCAGGCCCACGCAATGACATCACGGCAGGCCAGTGTCAGGCCCGGATTCGCCTGAAGATTCTTCCCAAGATGTTTGGCTAATGAAAACATCCATTGTGATGTGGATGAGAACCTGTGGCCAAATCCACAAAACAGGGTTGAAGGAAATATAGAAGTAGTAATCAATCCTTTATTTTGCTTTTTACAGTAAGCCAGGTGAGGAACACTGCAGTGATGTTTTACAGTAAGCCAGGTGAGGAACACTGCAGTGATGTTTTACAGTAAGTCAGGTGAGGAACACTGCAGTGATGTTTTACAGTAAGCCAGGTGAGGGACACTGCAGTGATGTTTTACAGTAAGCCAGGTGAGGAACACTGCAGTGATGTTTTACAGTAAGTCAGGTGAGGAACACTGCAGTGATGTTTTACAGTAAGCCAGGTGAGGGACACTGCAGTGATGTTTTACAGTAAGCCAGGTGAGGAACACTCCAATCTCTCCAAAAGAATGTGGTGATCGATGGTATCAAAAGCAGTACTAAGGTCTAGGAGCACGAGGACAGATGCAGAGCCTCGGTCCGATGCCATTAAAATGTAATTTACCACCTTCACAAGTGCCGTCTCAGTGCTATGATGGGGTCTAAAACCAGACTGAAGCATTTCGTAAACATTGTTTGTCTTCAGGAAGGCAGGGAGTTGCTGCGCAACAGCCTTTTCTAAAATGTTTGAGAGGAATGGAAGATTCGATATAGGCCGATAGTTTTTTATATTTTCTGGGTCAAGGTTTGGCTTTTTCAAGAGAGGTTTTATTACTGCCACTTTTAGTGAGTTTGGTACACATCCGGTGGATAGAGAGCCGTTTATTATGTTCAACATAGGAGGGTCAAGCACAGGAAGCAGCTCTTTCAGTAGTTTAGTTGGAATAGGGTCCAGTATGCAGCTTGAAGCTTTAGAGGCCATGATTATTTTCATCATTGTGTCAAGAGATATAGTCCTAAAACAAAGGTCCTGGCAGAGTTGTGCAGACTCAGGACAACTGAGCTTTGAAGGAATACGCAGATTTAAAGAGGAGTCCGTAATTTGCTTTCTAATAATCATAATCTTTTCCTCAAAGAAGTTCATGAATTTATCACTGCTAAAGTGAAAGTCATCCTCTCTTGGGGAATGCTGCTTTTTAGTTAGCTTTGCTACACTATCAAAAAGGAATTTCGGATTGTTCTTATTTTCCTCATTTAAGTTAGAAAAATAGGATGATCGAGCAGCAGTAAGGGCTCTTCGGTACTGCACAGTACTGTCTTTCCAAGCTAGTCGGAAGACTTCCAGTTTGGTGTGGCGCCATTTCCGTTCCAATTTTCTGGAAGCTTGCTTCAGAGCTCGGGTATTTTCTGTGTACCAGGGAGCTAGTTTCTTATGAGAAATGTTTTTAGTTTTTAGGGGTGCAACTGCATCTAGGGTATTGCGCAAGGTTAAATTGAGTTCCTCAGTTAGGTGGTTAACTGATTTTTGTCCTCTGGTGTCCTTGGGTAGACAGAGGGAATCTGGAAGGACATCAAGGAATCTTTGTGTTGTCTGTGAATTTATAGCACGACTTTTGATGTTCCTTGGTTGGGGTCTGAGCAGATTATTTGTTGCAATTGCAAACGTAATAAAATGGTGGTCCGATAGTCCAGGATTAGGAGGAAAAACAATAAGATCCACAACATTTATTCCATGGGACAAAACTAGGTCCAGCGTATGACTGTGACAGTGAGTGGGTCCAGAGACATGTTGGACAAAACCCACTGAGTCGATGATGGCTCCGAAAGCCTTTTGGAGTGGGTCTGTGGATTTTTCCATGTGAATATTATAGTCACCAAAGATTAGAATATTATCTGCTATGACTACAAGGTCCGATAGGAATTCAGGGAACTCAGTGAGGAACGCTGTATATGGCCCAGGAGGCCTGTAAACAGTAGCTATAAAAAGTGATTGAGTAGGCTGCATAGATTTCATGACTAGAAGCTCAAAAGACGAAAACGTCATTTTTTTTTGTTGGTAAATTGAAATTTGCTATCGTAAATGTTAGCAACACCTCCGCCTTTGCGGGATGCACGGGGGATATGGTCACTAGTGTAGCCAGGAGGTGAGGCCTCATTTAACACAGTAAATTCATCAGGCTTAAGCCATGTTTCAGTCAGGCCAATCACATCAAGATTATGATCAGTGATTAGTTCATTGACTATAATTGCCTTTGAAGTAAGGGATCTAACATTAAGTAGCCCTATTTTGAGATGTGAGGTATCATGATCTCTTTCAATAATGACAGGAATGGAGGTGGTCTTTATCCTAGTGAGATTGCTAAGGCGAACACCGCCATGTTTAGTTTTGCCCAACCTAGGTCGAGGCACAGACACGGTCTCAATGGTGATAGCTGAGCTGACTACACTGACTGTGCTAGTGGCAGACTCCACTATGCTGGCAGGCTGGCTAACAGCCTGCTGCCTGGCCTGCACCCTATTTCATTGTGGAGCTAGAGGAGTTAGAGCCCTGTCTATGTTGGTAGATAAGATGAGAGCACCCCACCAGCTAGGATGGAGTCCGTCACTCCTCAGCAGGCTTGGTCCTGTTTGTGGGTGAGTCCCAGAAAGAGGGCCAATTATCTACAAATTCTATCTTTTGGGAGGGGCAGAAAACAGTTTTCAACCAGCGATTGAGTTGTGAGACTCTGCTGTAGAGCTCATCACTCCCCCTAACTGGGAGGGGGCCAGAGACAATTACTTGATGCCGACACATCTTTCTAGCTGATTTACACGCAGAAGCTATGTTGCGCTTGGTGATCTCTGACTGTTTCATCCTAACATCGTTGGTGCCGACGTGGATAACAATTTCTCTATACTCTCTAAACTCGCCAGTTTTAGCTTTAGCCAGCACCATCTTCAGATTAGCCTTAACGTTGGTAGCCCTGCCCCCTGGTAAACAGTGTATGATCGCTGGATGATTCATTTTAAGTCTAATACTGCGGGTAATGGAGTCGCCAATGACTAGAGTTTTCAATTTGTCAGAGCTAATGGTGGGAAGCTTCGACGTCTCAGACCCCGTAACGGGAGGAGTAGAGACCAGAGAAGACTCGGCCTCTGTCTCCGACCCGCTGCTTAATGGGGAAAACCGGTTGAAAGTTTGTCGGCTGAATGAGCGACACCGGTTGAGCGTTCCTACAGCATTTCCCTCCAGAAGCCATGAGAAAGTTGTCCGGCTGTGGGGAACGTGCGAGGGGATTTATACTAACGTTACTATCTGTACTTACTGGTGGCACAGACGCTGTTTCATCCTTTCCTACACTGAAATTACCCTTGCCTAATGATTGGGTCTGAAGCTGGGCTTGTAGCACAGCTGTCCTCGTGTAAGGCGATCGTTCTCCTGTATATTATGAGTACAGCGACTGCAATTAGAAGGCGTCATGTTAATGTTGCTACTTAGCTTCGGCTGGTGGAGGTCCTGACGAACCATGTCCAGATAAAGCATCATGTTAATGTTACTACTTAGCCTCGTCTATTGGAAGTCCTGACGAACCATGTCCAGATAAAGCATCATGTTAATGTTACTACTTAGCCTCGTCTATTGGAAGTCCTGACGAACCATGTCCAGATAAAGCGTCCGGAGTGAAAAAGTTGAGGAAAAAAATATATATAATATATATATATATAAAAACGGTAAATAAAAAGTAAAAACCGTAAAGTTGTCAGGTAGCAAAACAGGTTGGCAACAAAACGCACAGCAACTCGAAAACAAGTCTGCAAGTTGTGACCGGAAATGACGTCAGCCCACTATCGGCTTCTATCTCAAGGCCATCAGACTGTTAAACAGCCACCACTAACATTGAGTGGCTGCTGCCAACACACTGACTCAACTCCAGCCACTTTAATAATGGGAATTGATGTAAAATATATCACTAGCCACTTTAAACAATGCTACTTAATATAATGTTTACATACCCTACATTATTCATCTCATATGTATATACTGTACTCCATATCTACTGCATCTTTATGTAATACATGTATCACTAGCCACTTTAAACTATGCTACTTAATATAATGTTTACATACCCTACATTATTCATCTCACATGTATATACTGTACTCTATATCATCTACTGCATCTTTATGTAATACATGTATCACTAGCCACTTTAAACTATGCCACTGTTTACATACCCTACATTACTCATCTCATATGTATATACTGTACTCGATACCATCTACTGCATCTTGCCTATGCCGCTCTGTACCATCACTCATTCATATATCTTTATGTACATATTCTTTATCCCTTTACACTTGTGTGTATAAGGTAGTAGTTTTGGAATTGTTAGTTAGATTACTCGTTGGTTATTACTGCATTGTCGGAACTAGAAGCACAAGCATTTCGCTACACTCGCATTAACATCTGCTAACCAAATAAAATTGATTTTTTTTATTTTTAATTTTATTTGAGTTTTTAGTTGATTTTGGTATCTTGTGTGTGGGTGATCTAAATGAATGTTCCTATGGTATTTCATGATAAATGAGTCATTTGAACCAATGATTCTGCAAGTGCAAGGTTTCTTTAAAGATATGAATGCACAATGCAATGTTTTGAACATTGGACAGCCTGTGTTACAAGTGATGACCATTTTGAGTTTTGTGTCTAGAGTTTTGAAAAATGACCACACGGTTCTGAAATTAGTGCCAAAGTGATTGTAAAAAGCGATCTGATATATTATTGGCTACCTATCAAATTGCCCCTTTGGGGATCAATAAAATAGAACTGTCACGGAATGGGTTCAGTCATAGTCTGAAGCAGGTATGCATAAGGCTTGATGGTAAAACGACTACTCTGCTACCAGTAACCAGTATGTATTTTCTTCTCTTATACAGAAACCTAAAGATTCCAGCCTCCTATTGCATGACATCCTTTCTCTCTTCTCTCGGTTTAACCCTTCTGTCCGACACATCAGATCCATGGCGCCTTAGGGACAGACAGAGGGCCAGGGATTGGGACAGGCTCTCTGTCCCCAGAGACAGGCCTACTGACTGGGATTCCATCCTCCCTGAGATCCCTCAGACACCCATCCTCAATGAGATCCCCCAGACACCCATCCTCCCTGAGATCCCTCGGACACCCATCTGACCTGGGAGTTTACCGCATGTCTAGTCTCTGCCTAGGCCTCTTCAACTGTGTGTGTGTGTGTGTGTGTGTGTGTGTCTAGTCTGGCTCCAAACAGAGTGTTTCACTCTCCACTAACTCTCTTTATTGGACTTTTGACGTTAATGGATCGCAGCATCAGGGGTCTGCCATAAGTGCTGATGAATGTGAGCGTCAATCTTGTAAAGGTTATGGTGGAAGTCGTGGCCATGTGCTAAAAGCATTTCAATTAGCCCTCAATCAGCTTATTAATCAACCAGGGATAAAATCAAGTAGATATTGATTATGAAATGAATAATGTCACTCAAACACAAGGCCTAAGTGAGGTTTCTCACCAGAACACACACACGCGCACACACACACACACACACTTCAGGCTGCCATTGCCTGTGGTGGAGAAAATAAATGACAGAAACATTCAGTATTTATCTGTGATGTTGGAACTTTCTAGCGCTGCTTTGAACGGCGGGATGCAAATGTTAAACATTCCAATTTCGCTCCGTCAATTCCCCCAAGGATCCCCGGACGCCTGCCCTCAGCCTTGTTGGGGGAAACTGCGTGGCTGAGAGGCCTGTATTTACATATGTCCCTCACAACACAACAGGTTAGAGCTGCCTGACCTGTTGCACAATCACAGCACATGCTTACCAAAACAGCCTCTCTCTCTCTCTCTCTCTCTCTCTGCTGCCAGACTGAGGGATGGTGGTCAGTGCTTCTCTCTAGTGTTGAAGAGTGCTAACAGCATGGTCGATGTTTCAATAGTCTTCTCCTGAAAAGGTACTGAGCACTCCTGTACTATGTAAGAAGGTCCGGTCAATTGAGGCTGTTCTGAGGACAAAAGGGGGTGAAACTCAATATTAGTAATGTGTTCAAAATGTTTGGTACACTCAGTGTATAGGTCACTGCTTTTGACCAGAGCCTTATGGGCCATGGTCAGAGAAGTGCTGTAAGTGTAGAGAAGTAGGTGAGTAAGTTTAACACAACAAAGAACAAAATAGGAGTAGCGTCTACACAATACTACCTGGGGAAAGACCCCGTGTCAGATAAAGGGCAGGTAATGAGTGAGGTAACGGAGTCCAGGTGTGTCTAATGATGAAGAGCAGGTGTGCGTGATGATGGTTCCCAGGATCGGTGGTTAGTCAACCGCTGACATCGAAATGCTGGAGGGGAGGAGCAGGAGTAGACGTGACAAGTGCACTATATAGGGAATAGGGTGCAATTTGGGTGGCGCACATAATCCCACTGGACTCAGTCAGTTTCAGGTCTGAGGCATTTCTCTAGAACCAAGTCACTCACTTGTCTCAGGATGGTAAGTTGGTGGTTGAAGATATCCCTCTAGTGGTGTGGGGGCTGTGCTTTGGCAAAGTGGGTGGGGTTATATCCTTCCTGTTTGGCCCTGTCCCGGGGTGTCATCGGATGGGGCCACAGTGTCTCCTGACCCCTTCTGTCTCAGCATCCAGTATTTATGCTGCAGTAGTTTATGTGTCGGGGTGCTAGGGTCAGATTGTTATATCTGGAGTACTTCTCCTGTCCTATCCGGTGTCCTGTGTGAATTTAATTATGCTCTCTAATTTTCTCTTTCTCTCTCTCGGTGGACCTGAGCCCTCGGACCATGCCTCAGGACTACCTGACATGATGAGTCCTTGCTGTCCCTAGTCCACCTGGCCGTGCTGCTGTTCCAGTTTCAACTGTTCTGCCTGTGATTATTATTATTTGGCCATGCTGGTCATTTATGAACATTTGAACATCTTGGCCATGTTCTGTTATAATCTCCACCCGGCACAGCCAGAAGAGGACTGGCCACCCCACATAGCCTGGTTCCTCTCTAGGTTTCTTCCTAGGTTCTGGCCTTTCTAGGGAGTTTTTCCTAGCCACCGTGCTTCTACACCTGCATTGCTTGCTGTTTGGGGTTTTAGGCTGGGTTTCTGTACAGCACTTTGAGATATCAGCTGATGTAAGAAGGGCTATATAAATCAATTTGATTAGATTTGACTCACTCAGAACCAGTTCGACAACACCCTGAGAGGAGGTATACTCAGTGTACAGTATGAATAGTTTTTAAATAGTCTTTTGGTGTCTTTCCTATATATAACTCTTATTTTAGTTAAAATGTTTGTTGTTCTTGTCTAGTACTGTTCTGTACATTATCTTGTGTTTGTATGTTTCATGTGGAGCCTAGGAAGAGTAGCTGATGCATGTGCAATAGCTAATGGGGATTCTAATACTAAACTAAACTCTCTTCAGCCTGAAAGAGAAACGCATACACACACACACATATACACACACACACACATATACACACACACACACATATACACACATATACACACACATATACACACACACACACACACATATATACACACACACATATACACACACATTAACATAC
This sequence comes from Oncorhynchus mykiss, assembly GCF_013265735.2. NCBI lineage: Eukaryota > Metazoa > Chordata > Actinopteri > Salmoniformes > Salmonidae > Oncorhynchus > Oncorhynchus mykiss. The sequence continues at coordinate 39,390,146 of NC_048589.1, forward strand.
ACACACACACATATACACACACACACATATACACACACACACATATACACACACACACACACACACACACACACATATATACACACACACACATATAAACACGGACACACACACACACATATACATATACACACACACACACACACACATACACACACACATATACACATATACACACAGACACACACACACACACACACACACACATATACATATACACACACACACACACACACATACACACACACATATACACACACACATATACACACACACGTACACACACACACATGTACACACACACACACACACATACACACACACACAGATGTACACACACACACATATATACACACACACACATACACACACACAGGGCCAATGCACAGTAAATGACAATTACACTTCCCCCTCCAAGCCTTCCAGCCTGCTCATTAATAACTTGAGAGGAAAAACCAATAGGGCAAATAACACACTCTCCAATACTCAGAGAGAATAAGTCAATCAATCACCAACAAAACCACTCATCCACCCGGCCAAACGCCCTAATGAATGAACAATGTAATGCAAAGCAAAAAGGATCATCACAGCTTTTCTTTAACCAACTAAAGTTGTTACGGTGCGTGAATGAGGACCCAAAAGCGAATTAACGTAAACAGAACTTCTTTAATAACAAAACATAGGTAGGCTCAGATGGACCGGCAGATTCTGACAGGACAGGACAAGGTTGCAGCAAACATGACGATAGTCTGGTTCAGGCATGAAAAACACAAACAAGAATCCGACAAAGACAGGAACAAAAACAGAGAGAGATATAGAGGACTAATCAGAGGGAAAAAGGGAACAGGTGGGAAAAGGGGTGACGAGGTAGTTAGGAGGAGACAAGGAACAGCTGGCGGATAAGAGGGGGAGAAAAGGTAACCTAATAACGACCAGCAGAGGGAGACAGGGTGAAGGGAAAGGACAGAAACAAGACACAACATGACAATACATGACAGAAGTAGAACACAGTATTCACCCAGGGTCAAGGAGAGACAACAGAGGCGGGACCTTCTACATGGACGGTCAATAAATCAGCTCAATTACTGTTCCAGGCTGTATCATATCCGGCTGTGATTGGGTGTCCCACAGGGCGGACGGCGCAATTGGCCCAGCGTCGCCCGGGTTTGGCCGGGGGATGGCGCTCATTGTAAACAAGAATTTGTTCTTTAAATGACTTGCCTAGTTAAATAAAGGTTAAATAAAGGTTACATAAAGGTTAAATAAAGGTTAAATAAACACGTCCTAAAACCATACGTCCCACAGAGACACGTCCCACAGAGACACGTCCCACAGAGACACGTCCTAAAACCATACGTCCCACAGAGACACGTCTTAAAACCATACGTCCCACAGAGATACGTCCTAAAACCATACGTCCCGCAGAGACACGTCCCACAGAGACACGTCCTAACACCATACGTCCCACAGAGATACGTCCCACAGAGACACGTCCTAACACCATACGTCCCGCAGAGACACGTCCCACAGAGACACGTCCTAACACCATACATCCCACAGAGATACGTCCTAAAACCATACGTCCCACAGAGACACGTCCCACAGAGACACGTCCTTAAACCATACGTCCCACAGAGATACGTCCTAAAACCATACGTCCCACAGAGATACGTCCTAAAACCATACGTCCCACAGAGACACGTCCTAAAACCATACGTCCCACAGAGACACGTCCTAACACCATACGTCCCACAGAGACACGTCCTAACACCATACGTCCCACAGAGATACGTCCTAAAACCATACGTCCCACAGAGATACGTCCTAAAACCATACGTCCCACAGAGACACGTCCTAACACCATACGTCCCACAGAGACACGTCCTAACACCATACGTCCCGCAGAGACACGTCCCACAGAGACACGTCCTAACACCATACGTCCCACAGAGATACGTACCACAGAGACACGTCCTAAAACCATACGTCCCGCAGAGACACGTCCCACAGAGACACGTCCTAACACCATACGTCCCACAGAGATACGTTCCACAGAGACACGTCCTAAAACCATACGTCCCACAGAGATACGTCCTAAAACCATACGTCCCACAGAGACACGTCCTAAAACCATACGTCCCACAGATACGTCCCACAGAGACACGTCCTAAAACCATACGTACCACAGAGACACGTCCTAAAACCATACGTCCCACAGAAATACGTCCTATAACCATACGTCCGACAGAGACACGTCCTAACACCATACGTCCCACAGAGATACGTCCCACAGAGACACATCCTAACACCATACGTACCACAGAGACACGTCCCACAGAGATACGTCCTAACACCATACGTCCCACAGAGACACATCCTAACACCATACGTACCACAGAGACACGTCCCACAGAGACTCGTCCTAACACCATACGTACCACAGAGACACGTCCCACAGAGACACGTCCTAACACCACACGTACCACAGAGACACATCCTAACACCATACGTACCACAGAGACACATCCCACAGAGACACGTCCCACAGAGACACGTCCTAACACCATACGTCCCACAGAGACACATCCTAACACCATACGTACCACAGAGACACATCCCACAGAGACACGTCCCACAGAGACACGTCCTAACACCATACGTATCACAGAGACACATCCCACAGAGACACGTCCTAACACCATACAGAGACACATCCCACAGAGACACGTCCCACAGAGACACATCCCACAGAGACACATCCTAACACCGTACGTCCCACAGAGACACGTCCCACAGAGACACGTCCTAACACCATACGTACCACAGAGACACATCCTAACACCACACGTACCACAGAGGGTAGTGTTACAGTTTTCAGCAGAGGAGCTCAGAGGAGGTACTGTGAGTGGCTTATCTTTGCCCTGAGGAGAAGGTGATGTGTGTTGAATTAGCATGAAACCTATATGTGTGGAGTGAATTGGGTCTTTTTCAAAACAGCCACCTTCAAAATGGCCACCCTGGAAATAGAGAATCAGTCTCGTTTATGTGGCTTCCTTTTCGCAGCCCAGCTGAGATAACACAGGAATCAGCTCTGTTTGTCCTCTCTCTCCATGACATCGCTATGTCTGGGTGTTTTTCCTCCTCCCGCTCTCGTTTGTCCAAGCGGACCTTTTTTATTTTTTCAAAACATCGCTGATTTTGTCAAGACAAGTGCAACAATGAAACATCTGTGTAACTTTTGCCACGCTCGCTCTCCACCATTTCCTGGTACCTGCATTTCTCATCTCTCAGCGTGGTAACCAAACGTCGTTTCTCTCCACAGCCCTCCCATCGTCTCCCATCAACATCACTATCTGTCTGATAGAGTTAAATCTACACGTACAGAGAGCTCTTCTTACATCTGCCTGGAATGGAATAGAATGGGATGGAAAGGAATGGGATATAATAGAATAGAATAGAATGGGATGGAATAGAATAGAATAGAATGGGATGGAATAGAACAGAATGGGATGGAATAGATTAGAATGGGATGGAATAGAATAGAATGGGATGGAATAGAATAGAATAGAATGGGGTAGAATAGAATATAATGGGAAGGACTAGAATAGAATAGAATGGGATGGAATAGAATGGGATGGAATAGAATAGAATGGGATGGAATAGAACAGAATGGGATGGAATAGAAGAGAATGGGATGGAATATAATAGAATGGGATGGAATAGAATAGAAAGGGGTAGAATATAATAGAATGGGAAGGACTAGAATAGAATAGAATGGGATGGGATGGAATAGAATGGGATGGAATAGAATAGAATAGAATGGGATGGAATAGAACAGAATGGGATGGGATGGAATAGAATGGGATGGAATAGAATAGCATGGGATAGAATAGAATAGAATGGGATGGAATAGAATATAATAGAATGGGATGGAATAGAATAGAAAGGGGTAGAATAGAATAGAATGGGAAGGACTAGAATAGAATAGAATGGGATGGGATGGAATAGAATGGGATGGAATAGAATAGAATAGAATGGGATGGAATAGAATAGAACAGAATGGGATGGGATGGAATAGAATGGGATGGAATAGAATAGCATGGGATAGAATATAATAGAATGGGATGGAATAGAATAGAATGGGATGGAATAGAATAGAATGGGATGGAATAGAATAGAATTGGGTAGAATAGAATAGAATGGGAAGGAATAGAATAGAATAGAATGGGATGGAATAGAATGGAATAGAATAGAATGGAATAGAATGGAACAGAATGGGATGGGAAGGAATGGGATAGAATAGAATAGAATGGGATGGAATAGAACAGAATAGAATGGGATGGAATAGAATAGAATGGAATAGAATGGAACAGAATGGGATGGGAAGGAATGGGATAGAATAGAATAGAATGGGATGGAATAGAATAGGACGGAATAGAACAGAATAGAAAATAATAGAAAGGGATGGAATAGAATGGAATAGAATAGAATGGAATAGAATGGAATAGGATGGAATAGAATGGGATGGAATAGAACGGAATATAATAGAATGGGATTCAATAGAATAGAATGGGATATAGTAAAATGGGATGGAATAGAATAGAATAGAATGGAATAGAATAGAATAGAATAGAATGGGATATAGTATAATGGGATGGAATAGAATAGAATAGAATAGAATAGAATGGGATATAGTATAATAGAATAGAATAGAATAGAATAGAATGGGATATAGTAAAATGGGATGGAATAGAATAGAATAGAATGGAATAGAATAGGATAGAATAGAATGGGATATAGTATAATGGGATGGAATAGAATAGAATAGAATAGAATAGAATAGAATGGGATATAGTATAATAGAATAGAATAGAATAGAATAGAATGGGATATAGTATAATGGGATGGAATAGAATAGAATAGAATGGAATAGAATAGAATAGAATAGAATGGGATATAGTATAATGGGATGGAATAGAATAGAATAGAATAGAATAGAATAGAATAGAATGGGATATAGTATAATAGAATAGAATAGAATAGAATGGGATATAGTATAATGGGATGGAATAGAATAGAATAGAATGGAATAGAATAGAATAGAATAGAATGGGATATAGTATAATGGGATGGAATAGAATAGAATAGAATAGAATAGAATAGAATGGGAGAGAATGGGATAATAAAGCATACTTCTTATGTCTGTTTTAATCATGTTTCCAAAGAAAAGGGCAGCTAAGTCATATGTGGTTATTTGTTTAAAAGTATTGCTTCATTGTTAGGAGCCTGAGGCACATATCCACATTGTATGACCACCCAGATTGTTCCCATCTCTGTTTCTATCTCTGTAATGAGCGCTGTGGCTGAGGTGGAAGGTTGTTTTCCCTGCTGCACACCAAACACTTCCCCAACAGACGGCACCATTAACCCCCTTTATCCAAACACATGAAACTCTGCCCCCCTCCCTCCACCACCACTTCCACACAGACACACACACACACACGGACACACACACACACAGACACACAAACACAATGCTTCTCTACAGTAGCCAGTATCCACCATGTATTATTCATGCAGGCTAAATAAGCTACATTTAATTAGCCAATCAGCTGCTGGCGTGGTGGGTAATGAGAAGCTAATAGCTGAGGAGCCTGTATTCCCCCAGCCAGAGGCTCACACACACGCCCACACACACACACACACACTCACACACACGCTCACAATTCCCCAAGCCAGAGGCCCTCGTAGTGCCTGAGAGAGCCAGGGAGAGGCGGAGAGGGAGAGATAAAGTGTTGAGGATTGCATAATCACAGACACTGACAACACAATGTGCATTACCCAGTTCCTCTCCTCTCAGCTGTGTTGATGCCGTGTCCTCTCCTCTGAGCTGTGTTGAAGCCGTGTCCTCTCCTCTCAGCTGTGTTGATGCCGTGTCCTCTCCTCTGAGCTGTGTTGAAGCCGTGTCCTCTCCTCTGAGCTGTGTTGATGCAGTGTCCTCTCCTCTGAGCTGTGTTGATGCAGTGTCCTCTCCTCTGAGCTGTGTTGAAGCCGTGTCCTCTCCTCTGAGCTGTGTTGATGCAGTGTCCTCTCCTCTGAGCTGTGTTGAAGCCGTGTCCTCTCCTCTGAGCTGTGTCGATGCAGTGTCCTCTCCTCTGAGCTGTGTTGATGCCGTGTCCTCTCCTCTGAGCTGTGTTGAAGCCGTGTCCTCTCCTCTGAGCTGTGTTGATGCCGTGTCCTCTTCTCTGAGCTGTGTTGATCTCAATCAATCAAATGTATTACTAAAGCTACTCTTTACATCGGCCCGATGTCACAAAGTGCTTTATACAGAAAAAAATAATAACCTGCGCTACTGTTGTTCTCTTACTCACAGGGTCTTCTAATCATCAGAGTCATGGAGGGGGCGGGGCTCTGTGGCAGGCTGTGATGACTCAATGTTTCAATGTGAAGATTGCCAAGTGGTCTGTTTTTGTTGTTGTGTGTTTGTTTGAGATTCGCTAGAGATGCGTTTTGTGAAACTCTGATCCAAGATGTCAAAGATAAACTCACTCACTCGAAACCCGCACGCACGCACACACTCACTCACACACTCACTCAGTCACTCAGTCCCTCACTCACTCACTCACTCACTCACTCACTCACTCACTGACTCACTCACTCACTCACTCACTCACTCAGCTAAAGCTGCTGCCTCATGTAGAGACACTATAGAGACATTAAACACTGGCCCGTTTCTTTCATACTGGTTTTCACACTCGTTTATTATTACACTGGATTCTCAACGTAGCTCACTGTAATATATTTACTGCTCTACATATCATTCTTTGAATATATTTGTTTGATTTGGGATGGCTGATTATTTGGGATGACTGATTATTTGGGATGACTGATTATTTGGGATGACTGATTATTTGGGATGACAGATTATTTGGGATGACTGTTTATTTGGGATGACTGTTTATTTGGGATGACTGTTTATTTGGGATGACTGTTTATTTGGGATGACTGATTATTTGGGATGACTGATTATTTGGGATGACTGTTTATTTGGGATGACTGTTTATTTGGGATCACTGTTTATTTGGGATGACTGTTTATTTGGGATGACTGATTATTTGGGATGACTGATTATTTGGGATGACTGATTATTTGGGATGACTGATTATTTGGGATGACTGTTTATTTGGGATGACTGTTTATTTGGGATGACTGATTATTTGGGATGACTGATTATTTGGGATGACTGATTATTTGGGATGACTGATTATTTGGGATTATTTGGGATGACTGATTATTTGGGATGACTGTTTATATTTTTATTAAGTTGACGTAAACGCACGTTTAGGTTCCACCTCTGAAAAGTGACGACGGCTACTTATATACATATTCACGCATCAGGTGTGGGGAATTTCCATGTGAAGTTGAGAAAACATCAACAAATATAGCTCTAACAGTGTACCTAGCTAGCATGCTAACCTTATATAGCTAGTTAATGTTACCTGTTGTTTCAGTGTTTTTTGTAACTACACCGTGTTCAAAAGATTAGCCAGCTGGCTCTAGGGATGGTTCTGGGGTTGGATTTGTCATAATCATTGATTTAGGGAACTCTTTGCCACAGATGGAAATGGCCTCTCGTTGCAGATGGAAACCACTTGCCTCTCTTTGCAGATGGCCCTAATATCAGGGCTTCATATCAGGACCTTATATCCCATGTTGCCATCAGGCCCTCATATCCCATGTTGCCATCAGGCCCTCATATCCCATGTTGCCATCAGGCCCTCATATCCCATGTTCCCATCAGGCCCTCATATCAGACCCTCATATCTCATGTTGCAATTGTTGCCATTAGGCCCGTAAATCCCACGTTGCCATCAAGCCTGCTAAACAGAGCCAGTCAGAGAAGCATTTTCAGCAGCCAAGCAATAATAACTTTCCCATGTCCCAGCACATTACATTCACTCTGATTAATGACACCTATTCGGTTTATCTGGATAGATGCTTGTTTACACACACATGCAGCCACACACACATGCTTATTTGCACACAAACAGTGTTGTGTTGATTATAGGCCCCTGACGGCCTCTAGCGGGCTCTACTCTGTGTTTTGTAATGTATACAGACAGACAAGCTCACTGGCTAAACTCTTCCCTACAGCTATGTCTTAGTATAGACTATAGAAGCAGCAAGGAGAGAGAGAGAGAGAGAGAGAGAGAGAGAGAGAGAGAGAGAAGGGTAAAATGGAGGGAGAGAAATTGTCTGTTTCCGAGAGTGTATTGAGAAGTGATGATAAAAACAGAGCTTGACCAGTCTTGATTAGTTGGCTCTGGAAGGTCAGGCTAGAGTATTTACTGTAATTTATCCTGTGAGAGCTTTTGTTCCTAACCCAGTACGGTGTTTCAGGTGCCAAGTTCATGGTCATGTTGCAGCAGTATGTAGGAGGAAGATTCCCGAAGTGTGAGAAGTAATGCAGGAAGGTGTGGGACGAAAGAGTGTGTAGTTTCGGTGGAGTGTTTCAATTGTTGGGGTGGCCATGTGGCTCGGGATCAGAAATGTCATGTGCGAGTGAGACAGATTGAAGTTTCCAGGGTGAGAGCAGTGCTGAAAATGTCATATGCTGAGACATAGAGCAAAGTAGGGGCTGGGTCTGAATTGTTTGTCCCTACAAGGTTATCTGTACAAGACTGTGTGTGTGTGTGTGTGTGTGTGTGTGTGTGTGTGTGTGTGTGTGTGTGTGTGTGTGTGTGTGTGTGTGTGTGTGTGTGTGTGTGTGTGCGCGCGCTGAGCAAGTAGTGCTTTTTGAGGTCGTTTCAGTTTCAGTTCAATTATTTAAAAATAATCACGGTTTTAGATGTAGGTTTCGATTATTTTGTTTTTACATTAAATGCACTATGCATTATGTGGGTAGAATGCTGTAACGACACTTATTAAAACAATAAATAAAAGTCCCATGATGGTAGTGACCATGCATTACTGCTTATCACTTACTAAACATAATTTATTCACATTACTTTAATTTAAAAAATATATTTGTTTTATTTGATGACTTGATTATTTCATCAGTTAGATTATATATTTGCAGGTTCATGAAGCAACTGCTTTCTATCTCTCCATCTCTTCATCTCTCCATCTCTTCTTCATCTCTACATCTGGCCTTCTCTCCATCTCTTCTCCTCTCCATCTCTTCTCCTCTCCATCTGGCCTTCTCTCCATCTCTTCTCCTCTCCATCTCTTCATCTCTCCATCTCTCCTTCTCTTCTCCTCTCCATCTCTGCATCTCTACATCTGTCCTTCTCTTCATCTCTCCATCTCTCCTTCTCTTCTCCTCTCCATCTCTGCATCTCTACATCTGTCCTTCTCTTCATCTCTCCATCTCTCCTCCTCTCCATCTCTCCATATCTCCATCTCTTCATCTCTCCATCTCTCCTTCTCTCCATTTCTCCTCCTCTCCATCTCTCCATATCTCCATCTCTTCATCTCTCCATCTCTCCTTCTCTCCATTTCTCCTCCTCTCCATCTCTCCATATCTCCATCTCTTCATCTCTCCATCTCTCGTTCTCTCCATCTCTCCATATCTCCATCTCTTCATCTCTCCATCTCTTCTTCTCTTCATCTCTCCATCTGTCTTTCTCTTCATCTCTCCATCTGTCGTTCTCTCTATCTCTCCTTCTCTCCATCTCTTCTTCTCTCCATCTCTCCTCTCCATCTCTCCTTCTCTCCCCTCTCAGTCTTCATGTCTGCTTGTTCCGTACAGACCGGACAAGTTTAAGAGGGTGTGCAATGGTTTATGGTCATTATCGTTAAGTATCATGTTTTCTGTGCTAAACTATGTTGAATATTGGCATGTTGGAAACTCCCTACTATATCACACAGTTCAGGCTTGATCTGATTAATTAATCTCTCTAGAAACAGAACTCACACAACAAAACCTGAACTAAATGGAATTCACATATTTGGACCGGTTAATTGCTCAGCACTAATGTGTGTGTTTGGCCACATTGATTAAGCAGTAAAATGTATTTTTCCTCACACCCAGACCCCCTCCAATCGACCTGTGCTCCATCAGGAGGAGGGTTAAAGGCTCTACCAGGGCATGCCTTGGGCCCAGCTAGGGAAGACATTGTTTCTGATTGATTTCTCATTTCTCGATTTCTCCAAGGGAGGGAAAGAAGAGAGAAAGAAGAGAGCGAGAGAAGAGATAGAGAGAGAGAGGTAGGTGAGACAGACCTGTCTAATACAAGGTAGCTGAGACAGACATGTCTAATACAAGGTAGCTGAGACAGACATGTCTAATACAAGGTAGCTGAGACAGACCTGTCTAATACAAGGTAGCTGAGACAGACCTGTCTAATACAAGGTAGCTGAGACAGACGTGCCTACTACAAGGTAGCTGAGACAGACATGTCTAATACAAGGTAGCTGAGACAGACGTGCCTACTACAAGGTAGCTGAGACAGACATGTCTAATACAAGGTAGCTGAGACAGACATGTCTAATACAAGGTAGCTGAGACAGACCTGTCTAATACAAGGTAGCTGAGACAGACCTGTCTAATACAAGGTAGCTGAGACAGACGTGCCTACTACAAGGTAGCTGAGAGAAAAGCATGTTTTTTTTTTTTTTTTTTGGTAAGAAAATGTCCCATGTCAAAGCTGAAGCCAGTCCTAAATGACCCACAAGCCCACAGGGTCTAATAAGGACAACAGAGACTCATCTCTGTTTAAAGATTGCCTTTTATGTTAATTAGCGTACTAAGTACACATCAAACCAGTGGATATATCCACCCACTGGACCATGACTAACAATCCCTGCCTTGTCCTTCCCGACTCAACTGTAACTACCCCCCCCCCCCCCCACACACACACACACACACACACACACACACACACACACACACACAAACACTAATAATCCCTAACTAGCTCCCCCGGGAGGCCCTAACCCTTCCCTTGAATGGCTGTATAAAATCGTCATTGTCAGTGAATGGCCCTCAGTGCTCCAGTCCAGACAACCTCTGATGAGCCCTGCTGCCAGAGAGAGTCAGAGTGGCTGGCTGGGTAAGTGGCTTTTGACAAAACCTCTTCAACAAGAGCACGGAGTGGCTGGCCCCTGCTCCACAAAGATACAAAGGGGGGGGGGGGGGGGAGAGAGAGAGAGAGAGAGAGAGAGAGAGAGAGAGAGAGAGAGAGAGAGAGAGAGAGAGAGAGAGAGAGAGAGAGAGAGAGAGAGAGAGAGAGAGAGAGAGAGAGAGAGATGTGGGAGAGAGAGAAGTGGGAGAGAGTGAGAGAGAGAGAGTGGGGGAGGGCTAACTGTGTGGAACCAAGCTCATTACCCAAGCATTCACACAGTCCGGTTATTACCCAATACCGAGCACCTGGGAATCACAACACCTGGACAAACCACACTTCACTACAACTACATCAGTTGCAATGACACAACAACAACGTCTGCAACAGTACACACTACTTTTAGATTATTTGATGTAGGTTTATATGGACAGTGCACATTAATTACCCACAGAAGAGTAGCTCTCCAGGAATAGGGTTGGAGTTAACCTACAGAAGGGTGGCTCTCCAGGAACAGGGTTGGAGTGAAAACCTACAGGAGGGTGGCTCTCCAGGAACAGGGTTGGAGTGAAAACCTACAGGAGGGTAGCTCTCCAGAAACAGGGTTGGGGGGAAGACCTACAGGAGGGTGGCTCTCCAGGAACAGGGTTGGAGTGAAAACCTACAGGAGGGTAGCTCTCCAGAAACAGGGTTGGAGAGTCCTGGTGTAAACCTACAGGAGGGTAGCTCTCCAGGAATAGGGTTGGAGTGAAAACCTATAGGAGGGTAGCTCTCCAGGAACAGGGTTGGAGTGAAAAGCTACAGGAGGGTAGCTCTCCAGAAACAGGGTTGGAGTGAAAACCTACAAGATGGTAGCTCTCCAGGAACAGGGTTGGAGTGAAAACCTACAGGAGGGTAGCTCTCCAGGAACAGGGTTGGAGTGAAAACCTACAGGAGGGTAGCTCTCCAGAAACAGGGTTGGAGTGAAAACCCACAGGAGGGTAGCTCTCCAGGATCAGGGTTGGAGTGAAAACCTACAGGATGGTAGCTCTCCAGGAACAGGGTTGGAGAGACCTGGTGTAAAACCCACAGGATGGTAGCTCTCCAGGAACAGGGTTGGAGAGACCTGGTGTAAAACCCACAGGATGGTAGCTCTCCAGGAACAGGATCAACATTAACACAGTAATCATCTACGAGTTTACTCCTCTGGTCCTCTTATTGAGAGGAATGGACAGTGTAATGAAGGTAAACAGGCACAAGGCCACACACACACACACACACACACACACACACACACACACACACACACACACACACACACACACACACACAAACACACACACACACACACACACACACACACACACACACACACACACACACTTCCTCACCTCCATGGCTTCATCATAATTAGGCACCAGACCTTCTCTCTGGATTAAATCACAGCGCTGCATTCATTCTAATCAGAGTGTGTAGCCAGCCTTGACCAGTGGGCCTCAAGGGGAGGGGGATTGAGAATAGGAGGCATTTACCCGGCAGTGAGAATAGGAGGCATAGTCTGTGCAGGGTAAAATAGCTCTTTTGCAGCAGAATCATAAAGGTCAGACTATCTTTTCAGGTTTAAAAATTGCGTTCTGACGCCCAGCAGAGAGAGAGAGAGAGAGAGTAAGAGAGAGAGTAAGAGAGAGAGAGAGAGTAAGAAAGAGAGAAAGAGAGAGAGAAAGAAAGAAAGAGAGAGTAAGAAAGAGAGAAAGAGAGAGAGAAAGAAAGAAAGAAAGGGAAAATGGGGATACCTAGTCAGTTGTACAACTGAATGCATTCAACTGAAATGTGTCTTCCTCATTTAATAGCAGACTCATACATTTCCTCAATGAAAACAATGTACTATACAGAGCAAATGTCAAATTGTATTTTTACCAAATAACCATACGACAGACCACGTATTCACCCTGCACACCCTAACTGACAAACAAACAAACCAAAACAAAGGCAAAGTCTTCTTCTCATGCTTTGTTGATTTCAAAACAACTTTATAGACTCAATTTGGCATCAGGGTCTGCTATACAAACTGATTTAAAGTGGTGTTGCGGGAAAAACATACGACATTATAAAATCCATGTACACAAAAACACAATTAGACCCAACCAAATCATGAAAAAACAAAAAGATAATTACTTGACACATTTGAAAGAATTAACAACAAAAATAGAGCAAACTAGAATGCTATTTGGCCCTAAACAGAGAGGACACAGTGTCAGAATACCTGGCCACTGTGACCGACCCAAACTTAAGAAAATCCTTGACTATGTACAGACTCAGTGAGCATAGACTTGCTATTGACAAAGGCCACCGTAGGCAGGCATGGCTCTCGGGAGAAGACAGGCTATGTGCCCACTGCCCACAAAATGAGGTGGAAACTGAGCTGCACTTCCTAACCTGCTGCCCAACGTATGACCATATTTCCCTCAGATTACACAGACCCACAAAGAATTAGAAAACAAACCCAATTTGAATAAACTCCGATATCTACTGGGTGAAATACCACAGAGTGCCGTCACAGCAGCAAGATGTGTGACCTGTTGCCACAAGAAATGGGCAACCAGTGAAGAACAAACACCATTGTAAATACAACCCATAATTACGTTTATTTATTTTTCCTTTTGTACTTTAACTATTTGCACATAATTTGATATTTGCAATGTCTTTATTTTTTTGAACTTTTGTGAGTGTAATGTTTACTGTTAATATTTATAGTTTATTTCACTTTTGTTTATCTAGTTCACTTGCTTTGGCAATGTTAACATATGTTTCCCCTACCAACAAAGTCATTAAATTGAGTTGAATTGAGAGAGATTGATTGATAAAGAGAACGAGAGAGAGGAAGAGAAGAGAAAGAGAGGAAGAGGTGGAGAGAAATAGAGAAATTAAGGTAGACATTTGGATGACTGAGCCACTGTGACAGTGTGAGAAATGGAAGGAATAGGAGTTTCCAGATGTGTGAATTGGAGAGAGAGGGCTTGAGAGTAGCGTAGAGGAAGCACAGCTAATAGGGGTCAGAGGTCGTGTGGGACAGTTATTTAACCACTATAGATAGTAGTGGAGAGAGGTGTCCATTGCACCACCATAGATAGTAGTGGAGAGAGGTGTCCATTTAACCACCATAGATAGTAGTGGAGAGGGGTGTCCATTTAACCACCATAGATAGTAGTGGAGAGGGGTGTCCATTTAACCACCATAGATAGTAGTGGAGAGGGGTGTCCATTTAACCACCATAGATAGTAGTGGAGAGGGGTGTCCATTTAACCACCATAGATAGTAGTGGAGAGGGGTGTCCATTTAATCATCATAGATAGTAGTGGAGAGGGGTGTCCATTTATTCATCATAGATAGTAGTGGAGAGGGGTGTCCATTTAACCACCATATATAGTAGTGGAGAGGGGTGTCCATTTAATCATCATAGATAGTAGTGGAGAGGGGTGTCCATTTAACCACTATAGCTAGTAATGGAGAGAGGTGTCCATTTAACCACTATAGAGATTAGTGGAGAGAGGTGTCCATTTAACCACTATAGATAGCAGTGGGGCGGCAGGGTAGCCTAGTGGTTAGAGCGTTGGACTAGTAACCGAAAGGTTGCAAGTTCAAATCCCCGAGCTGACAAGGTACAAATCTGTCGTTCTGCCCCTGAACAGCCATTGTAAATAAGAATTTGTTCTTAACTGACTTGCCTAGTCAAATAAAGGTGTAAAAAAAAAAAAAAAAAATAGTAGTGGAGAGAGGTGTCCATTTAACCACTATAGATAGTAGTGGAGAGAGGTGTCCATGGCTGTTTACTGGCTACTTGGCTGTTTATTCACGTTAGCCCTTTAAGTGCTAGCCCTCCGCTGCTAGACTCTCACACACTGCATTCAGCCTCCATCTTCCCTTTCAAAAATAAAGCTTGTTTCATACTCTAGCCAGGGTAATTTCACCACTTGAAAAATGAAGGAGAATCAGTTGAAAGGATTAATCAGAATGTGAGCTGCGTGGAGCGTAGCTTTAGAGGCTTTATGAGGTGGATCAATGCGGCAGAACCCAGGGAGGAAGTCAGCTCTGCATAGTCTTTCCTCAGGAAAAGAAATAAAACATATTATTCTCTCAAAGAAGACAATTTCACAAAAAATGTATGTGGTGAACTCTTCACAACCCCTGTCAGCATCACCTCTCTCCCTCTCCCCCCCGCCTCTCTCTCTCTCTCTCCATCGCTCTCATTCCCTCATTCTCCCTCCCCCTCTCTCCCATTCTCTCTCTCTCTCCCTCATTCTCCCTCTCTCTCTCTCCCTCTCTCTCTTTCCCTCCCTCATTCTCCCTCCCTCCCTCTCTCTCCATCATTCTCCCTCCCTCTCTCTCCCTCTCTCTCTCCCACCCTCTCTCTCTCTCTCTCCCTTTCTCTCTCTCTCTCCCTCATTCTCCCTCTCTCTCTCTCTCTCCCTTCCTCCCTCTCTCTCTCTCCCTCCCTCTCTCTCTCTCTCTCTCTCTCCCTCTCCCTCTCTCTCTTTCCCTCATTCTCTCTCTCTCCCTCTCTCTCTCTCTCTCCCCCCATCTCTCTCTCACTCTCAGTCTCTATCTCTCACTCTTACTCTCCCTCATTCTCCCTCTCCCTCATTCTCCCTCTCTCCATCATTCTCCTTCCCTCTCTCCCGCTCCCTCTCTCTTTATTCTTCATCTGATCTCTTCTGAGAGGCAGGGTAAAAACAAGGCCCATGTCAGTTCACAAAAGTACTCTGAGGTACATACAGTACCAGTCCAATGTTCGGACACATACGGAATCATGTAGTAACCAAAATAAATCTAAATCTATTTTATATTCTTCAAAGTATCCACCCTTCTCCTTGATGACAGCTTTGCACACTCTTGGCATTCTCTAAACCAGCTTCATGAGGAATGCTTTTCCAACCGCCTTGAAGGAGTTCCCATATATGCTGAGCACTTGTTAGCTGCTTTATCTTCACTCTGCTGTCCAACTCATTCCAAACCATCTCAATTGTGTTGAGGTCAGGTGATTCTGGAAGCCAGGTCATCTGATGCAGCACTCCATCACTCTCCATCTTGGTCAAATAGCCCTTACACAGCCTGGAGGTGTGTTGGGTCTTTGTCCTTTTGAAAAACAGGGCAATGGGGCGGCAGCGTAGCCTAGTGGTTAGAGCGTAGGACTAGTAACCGCAAGATTGAATCCCCAAGCTGACAAGGTACAAATCTGTCGTTCTGCCCCTGAACAAGGCAGTTAACCCACTGTCCCTAGGCCATCATTGAAAATAAGAACTTGCTTAAATAAAATCAAAATTAAATTATAGTCCCACTAAGAGCAAACCAGATGAGATGGTGTATTGCTGCAGAATGCTGTGGTAGCCATGCTGGTTCAGTGTGCCTTGAATTCTAAATAAATCACAGTGTCACCAGCAAAGCATCATCACACCTCCTCCTCCATGCTTTACGGTGGAAACCACACATGCAGAGATTATCCGTTCTCCTAGTCTGCGTCTCACAAAGACACAGAGGTTGGAACCAAAAATCGTAGGAAAGATTTCCACCGGTCTAATTTTAATTTTTCACCTGCCCGCCCGTCCAGCATCACTACTCTGGATGGTTCTGACTTAGAACTACATACAGTGCCTTGCGAAAGTATTCGGCCCCCTTGAACTTTGCGACCTTTTGCCACATTTCAGGCTTCAAACATAGAGATATAAAACTGTATTTTTTTGTGAAGAATCAACAACAAGTGGGACACAATCATGAAGTGGAACGACATTTATTGGATATTTCAAACTTTTTTAACAAATCAAAAACTGAAAAATTGGGCGTGCAAAATTATTCAGCCCCTTTACTTTCAGTGCAGCAAACTCTCTCCAGAAGTTCAGTGAGGATCTCTGAATGATCCAATGTTGACCTAAATGACTAATGATGATAAATACAATCCACCTGTGTGTAATCAAGTCTCCGTATAAATGCACCTGCACTGTGATAGTCTCAGAGGTCCGTTAAAAGCGCAGAGAGCATCATGAAGAACAAGGAACACACCAGGCAGGTCTGAGATACTGTTGTGAAGAAGTTTAAAGCCGGATTTGGATACAAAAATATTTCCCAAGCTTTAAACATCCCAAGGAGCACTGTGCAAGCGATAATATTGAAATGGAAGGAGTATCAGACCACTGCAAATCTACCAAGACCTGGCCGTCCCTCTAAACTTTCAGCTCATACAAGGAGAAGACTGATCAGAGATGCAGCCAAGAGGCCCATGATCACGCTGGATGAACTGCAGAGATCTACAGCTGAGGTGGGAGACTCTGTCCATAGGACAACAATCAGTCGTATATTGCACAAATCTGGCCTTTATGGAAGAGTGGCAAGAAGAAAGACATTTCTTAAAGATATCCATAAAAAGTTTGCCACAAGCCACCTGGGAGACACACCAAACATGTGGAAGAAGGTGCCCTGGTCAGATGAAACCAAAATTGAACTTTTTGGCAACAATGCAAAACGTTATGTTTGGCGTAAAAGCAACACAGCTGAACACACCATCCCCACTTTCAAACATGGTGGTGGCAGCATCATGGTTTGGGCCTGCTTTTCTTCAGCAGGGTCAGGGAAGATGGTTAAAATTGATGGGAAGATGGATGGAGCCAAATACAGGACCATTCTGGAAGAAAACCTGATGGATTCTGCAAAAGACCTGAGACTGGGATGGAGATTTGTCTTCCAACAAGACAATGATCCAAAACATAAAGCAAAATCTACAATGGAATGGTTCAAAAATAAACATATCCAGGTGTTAGAATGGCCAAGTCAAAGTCCAGACCTGAATCCAATCGAGAATCTGTGGAAAGAACTGAAAACTGCTGTTCACAAATGCTCTCCATCCAACCTCACTGAGCTGGAGCTGTTTTGAAAGGAGGAATGGGAAAAAATGTCAGTCTCTCGATGTGCAAAACTGATAGAGACATACCTCATGTCATGTATTGTCATGTTGTGTCCTGTTCCTGTTCTTTCTCTTCACCCTGTCTCCCTCTGCTGGTCGTATTAGGTTACCTTTTCTTCCCCTCTTTCCCCCAGCTGTTCCTTGTCTTCTCTAACTACCTCGTTCACCCCTTTTCCCACCTGTTCCCTTTTTCCCTCTGATTAGGTCTCTATATCTCTCTCTGTTTCTGCTCCTGTCTTTGTCGGATTCTCGTTTGTGTTACTCATGCCTGAACCAGACTATCGTCGTGTTTGCTGCAACCTTGTCCTGTCCTGTCGGAATCTGCCGGTTCATCTAACCTTGTCCTGTCCTGTCGGAATCTGCCTGTCCATCTGAGCCTACGTGTGTTTCATCATTAAAGAAACTCTGTTTTGTTAATTCGCTTTTGGGTCCTCATTCACGCACCTGACAGAAGAATCCGACCAAGAATGGACCCAGCGACTTCGGATCCTCTCCACTCAGCCGTCGAGATCCAGGGAGCGATGCTAGGCAGACACGAGCAGGAATTGTCTGCTGCTCGACATGCCGTTGAGACCCTGGCCACCCAAGTCTCCAACCTCACAGAACAGGTTCACCATCTCCGCCTCGATCCACCGGCCACTTCCAGGGCTTTCGAATCTCCGGAGCCCAGAATCAATAACCCGCCGTGTTACTCTGGGGAGCCCACTGAATGCCGCTCGTTCCTCACCCAGTGTGATATTGTGTTTTCTCTCCAGCCCAACACTTACTCCAGGAGCACTGCTCGTATCGCCTACGTCATATCTCTCCTTACTGGACGGGCTCGTGAGTGGGGCACGGCAATCTGGGAGGCAAGGGCTGAGTGTACTAACCAGTATCAGGACTTTAAGGAGGAGATGATACGGGTTTTTGATCGATCTGTTTTTGGGGAGGAGGCTTCCAGGGTCCTGTCTTCCCTATGTCAAGGTAATCGATCCATAACAGACTACTCTATTGAGTTTCGCACTCTTGCTGCCTCCAGTGGCTGGAATGAGCCGGCTTTGCTCGCTCGTTTTCTGGAGGGTCTCCGCGCAGAGGTAAAGGATGAGATTCTCTCCCGGGAGGTTCCTTCCAGCGTGGATTCCTTGATTGAACTCGCTATTCGCATTGAGCGACGGGTTGATCTTCGTCACCGAGCTCGTGGAAAGGAGCTCGCATTCTCCGTTGCCCCCCTCTCCGCATCACTACCATCTTCCTCTGCCGGCTCGGGTGCTGAGCCTATGCAGCTGGGAGGTATCCGCATCTCGACTAAAGAGAGGGAACGGAGAATCACCAACCGCCTCTGTCTCTATTGCGGTTCCGCTGGTCATTTTGTCACTTCATGTCCAGTAAAAGCCAGAGCTCATCAGTAAGCGGAGGGCTACTGGTGAGCGCTACTACTCCTGTCTCTCCTTCAAGATCCTGCACTACCTTGTCGGTCCATCTACGCTGGACCGGTTCGTCAGCTTCCTGCAGTGCCTTGATAGACTCTGGGGCGGAGGGCTGTTTTATGGACGAGACTTGGGCTCGGGAACATGACATTCCTCTCAGACAGTTAAGGGAGCCCACGGCCTTGTTCGCCTTGGATGGTAGTCCTCTCCCCAGGATTCAGCGTGAGACGCTACCTTTAACCCTCACTGTCTCTGGTAATCATAGCGAAACCATTTCTTTTTTAATTTTTCGTTCACCTTTTACACCTGTTGTTTTGGGCCATCCCTGGCTAGTTTGTCATAATCCTTCTATTAATTGGTCTAGTAATTCTATCCTCTCCCGCCGGAGCGGGGTTTTTTTTTGTTAAGAAGAAGGACGGGTCCCTGCGCCCCTGCATAGATTATCGAGGGCTGAATGACATAACAGTGAAGAATCGTTATCCGCTTCCTCTTATGTCTTCAGCCTTCGAGATCCTGCAGGGAGCCAGGTTTTTCACTAAGTTGGACCTTCGTAACGCTTACCATCTCGTGCGCATCAGGGAGGGGGACGAGTGGAAGACAGCGTTTAACACTCCGTTAGGGCACTTTGAATACCGGGTTCTTCCTTTCGGCCTCGCTAACGCTCCAGCTGTCTTTCAGGCATTAGTCAATGATGTCCTGAGAGACATGCTGAACATCTTTGTTTTCGTTTACCTTGACGATATCCTGATTTTTTCACCGTCACTCCAGATTCATGTTCAGCACGTTCGACGTGTCCTCCAGCGCCTTTTAGAGAATTGTCTTTTTGTGAAGGCTGAGAAGTGCACTTTTCATGCCTCCTCCGTCACATTTCTCGGTTCTGTTATTTCCGCTGAAGGCATTAAGATGGATCCCGCTAAGGTCCAAGCTGTCATTGATTGGCCCGTCCCTAAGTCACGCGTCGAGCTGCAGCGCTTTCTCGGCTTCGCGAACTTCTATCGTCGTTTCATCCGTAATTTCGGTCAGGTGGCAGCTCCTCTCACAGCCCTTACTTCTGTCAAGACGTGCTTTAAGTGGTCCGTTTCCGCCCAGGGAGCTTTTGATCTCCTCAAGAATCGTTTTACATCCGCACCTATCCTTGTTACACCTGACGTCTCTAGACAGTTCGTTGTCGAGGTTGACGCGTCAGAGGTGGGCGTGGGAGCCATTCTTTCTCAGCGCTCCCTCTCTGACGACAAGGTCCACCCTTGCGCGTATTTTTCTCATCGCCTGTCGCCGTCGGAACGTAACTATGATGTGGGAAACCGCGAACTGCTCGCCATCCGCTTAGCCCTAGGCGAATGGCGACAGTGGTTGGAGGGGGCGACCGTTCCTTTTGTCGTTTGGACCGACCATAGGAACCTTGAGTACATCCGTTCTGCCAAACGACTTAATGCGCGTCAGGCGCGCTGGGCGCTGTTTTTCGCTCGTTTCGAGTTCGTGATTTCTTATCGTCCGGGCTCTAAGAACACCAAGCCTGATGCTTTATCTCGTCTCTTCAGTTCTTCAGTAGCCTCCACTGACCCCGAGGGGATTCTCCCTGAGGGGCGTGTTGTCGGGTTGACTGTCTGGGGAATTGAGAGGCAGGTAAAGCAAGCACTCACTCACACTCCGTCGCCGCGCGCTTGTCCTAGGAACCTTCTTTTCGTTCCCGTTCCTACTCGTCTGGCCGTTCTTCAGTGGGCTCACTCTGCCAAGTTAGCCGGCCACCCTGGCGTTCGGGGTACGCTTGCTTCCATTCGCCAGCGTTTTTGGTGGCCCACCCGGGAGCATGACACGCGTCGTTTCGTGGCTGCTTGTTCGGTCTGCGCGCAGACTAAGTCCGGTAACTCCCCTCCTGCCGGCCGTCTCAGGCCGCTTCCCATTCCCTCTCGACCGTGGTCTCACATCGCCTTAGATTTTGTCACCGGACTGCCTTCGTCAGAGGGGAAGACTGTTATTCTTACGGTTGTCGATAGGTTCTCTAAGGCGGCTCATTTTATTCCCCTTGCTAAGCTTCCTTCTGCTAAAGAGACGGCACAAATCATCATCGAGAATGTTTTCAGAATTCATGGCCTTCCGTCAGACGTCGTTTCGGACAGAGGTCCGCAATTCACGTCTCAATTTTGGAGGGAGTTTTGCCGTTTGATTGGGGCTTCCGTCAGTCTCTCTTCCGGCTTTCACCCCCAATCTAACAGTCAAGCAGAACGGGCCAATCAGACTATTGGTCGCATCTTACGCAGTCTTTCTTTTCGCAACCCTGCGTCTTGGTCAGAACAGCTCCCCTGGGCAGAATACGCCCACAACTCGCTTCCTTCGTCTGCGACCGGGCTATCTCCTTTTCAGAGTAGCCTCGGGTACCAGCCTCCGCTGTTCTCATCTCAGTTCGCCGAGTCCAGCGTCCCTTCCGCTCAGGCTTTTGTCCAACGTTGCGAGCGCACCTGGAGGAGGGTCAGGTCTGCACTTTGCCGTTATAGGGCGCAGACTGTGAGAGCTGCTAATAAGCGTAGAACTAAGAGTCCTAGATATTGTCGCGGTCAGAGAGTTTGGCTCTCCACTCAGAACCTTCCCCTTAAGACAGTTTCTCGCAAGTTGACCCCGCGGTTCATTGGTCCGTTCCGTATTTCTCAGATCATTAATCCTGTCGCAGTGCGACTTCTTCTTCCGCGATATCTTCGTCGCGTCCACCCGGTCTTCCATGTCTCCTGTGTTAAGCCCGTTCTTCGCGCCCCCGCTCGTCTCCCCCCCCCCCCCCCCCCCCCCCCATCCTTGTCGAGGGCGCACCTATCTACAGGGTCCGTAAGATTTTGTACATGCGTCCTCGGGGCCGTGGTCACCAGTACCTAGTGGATTGGGAGGGGTACGGTCCTGAGGAAAGGAGTTGGGTTCCCTCTCGGGACGTGCTGGACCGTTCGCTGATCGATGATTTCCTCCGTTGCCGCCAGGTTTCCTCCTCGAGTGCGCCAGGAGGCGCTCGGTGAGTGGGGGGGTACTGTCATGTATTGTCATGTTGTGTCCTGTTCCTGTTCTTTCTCTTCACCCTGTCTCCCTCTGCTGGTCGTATTAGGTTACCTTTTCTTCCCCTCTTTCCCCCAGCTGTTCCTTGTCTTCTCTAACTACCTCGTTCACCCCTTTTCCCACCTGTTCCCTTTTTCCCTCTGATTAGGTCTCTATATCTCTCTCTGTTTCTGCTCCTGTCTTTGTCGGATTCTCGTTTGTGTTACTCATGCCTGAACCAGACTATCGTCGTGTTTGCTGCAACCTTGTCCTGTCCTGTCGGAATCTGCCGGTTCATCTAACCTTGTCCTGTCCTGTCGGAATCTGCCTGTCCATCTGAGCCAACGTGTGTTTCATCATTAAAGAAACTCTGTTTTGTTAATTCGCTTTTGGGTCCTCATTCACGCACCTGACACCTCAAGCGACTTACAGCTGTAATCGCAGCAAAAGGTGGCGCTACAAAGTATTAACTTAAGGGGGCTGAATAATTTTGCACGCCCAATTTTTCAGTTTTTGATTTGTTAAAAAAGTTTAAAATATCCAATAAATGTTGTTCCACTTCATGATTGTGTCCCACTTGTTGTTGATTCTTCACAAAAAAATACAGTTTTATATCTTTATGTTTGAAGCCTGAAATGTGGCAATAGGTCGCAAAGTTCAAGGGGGCCGAATACTTTCGCAAGGCACTGTACCTAATACCTAGGTGTCTGACTGTAAACTCTTCTTCCAGACTCACATAAAACATTTCCAATGCAAAGTCAAATCTAGAATTGGCTTCCTATTTCACAACAAAGCATCCTTCAATCATGCTGCCAAACATACCCTCGTAAAACTGACCATCTTACCGATCCTCGACTTCGGCGATGTCATGTACAAAATAGCCTCCAACACGCTACTCAACAAATTGGATGCAGTCTATCACGATGCCATCTGTTTTGTCACCAAAGCCCCATATACTACCCACCACTTAGACCTGTACGCTCTCGTTTGCTGGCCCTCGTTGACTCGCCCTCGCTTCATACTCGTCGCCAAACCCACTGGCTCCAGGTCATCTACAAGACCCTGCTAGGTAAAGTCCCGCCTTATCTCAGCTCTCTGGTCACCATAGCAGCACCCACCCGTAGCACGCGTTCCAGCAGGTATATCTCACTGGTCACCCCCAAAGCCAATTCCTCCTTTGGCCGCCTCTCCTTCCAGTTCTCTGCTGCCATTGACTGGAACAAACTACAAAAATCTGGAAACACTTATCTCCCTCACCAGCTTTAAGCACCAGCTGTCAGAGCAGCTCACAGATCACTGCACCTGTACATAGCCCATCTATAAATAGCCCAAACAACTACCTCTTCCCCTACAGTATTTATTTATTTATTTATTTTGCTCCTTTGCACCCCATTATTTCTACTTTGCACACTCATCTACTGTCAAATCTACCATTCCAGTGTTTTAATTGCTATATTGTATTTACTTCGCCACCAAGGCCTATTTATTGCCTTTAGATCCCTTATCTCCCCTCATTTGCTCACATCGTATCTATACTTATTTTTCTACTGCATTATTGACTGTATTTTTTTTTTCTTCCATGTGTAACTCTGTGTTGTTATATGTGGCCAGGTCGCAGTTGTAAATGAGAACTTGTTCTCAACTTGCCTACTTTTGGGATAGGGGCAGCATTTTCACATTCGGATGAAAAGCGTGCCCAGAGTAAACCTCCTGCTACTCAGGCCCAGAAGCTAATATAAGCATATTAGTAGTAGTTTTGGATAGAAAACACTCTGAAGTTTCTAAAACTGTTTGAATGATGTCTGTGAGTATAACAGAACTCATATGGCAGGCGAAAACCTGAGAAAATCCTACCAGAAAGTGGGATTTATTTTCAACTCATTGCCTATCAAATATACAGTGTCTATGGGGTTCATATCACACTTCATAAGGCTTCCACTAGATGTCAACAGTCTTTAGAACGTTGTTTGAGGCTTCTACTGTGAAGTGGGGGCGAATGAGAGCTGATTCAACCAGAGGCCTGCCAGAGTGCCATGAGCTGATCCTGCGCGCACACGTGAGAGCGACCTGCGTTCCATTGCAATTCTAAAGGCAAAGGAATTCTTGGGTTGGAACATTATTGAAGATTTATGTTAAAAACATCCTAAAGATTGATTCTATACATCGTTTGACATGTTTCTACGAACTGTAATATAACTTTTTTAACTTTTCGTCTGAACTTTCGCCTGGACTTGCCCGCGCCTCGTGAGTTTGGATTTGATTACCAAACGCGCTAACAAAAGGAGGTATTTGGACATAAATTATGGACTTTATCGAACAAAACAAACATTTATTGTGGAACTGGGATTCCTGGGAGTGCATTCTGATGAAGATCATCAAAGGTAAGTTCATATTTATAACGCTATTTCTGACTTTTACTGACAACATGGCGGGTATCTGCATGGCTTGTTTTTTTGTCTGAGCGCCGTACTCAGATTATTGCATGGTTTGCTTTTTCCGTAAAGCTTTTTTGAAATCTGACACAGCGGTTGCATTAAGGAGAAGTATATCTATAATTCTGTGCATAATAGTTGTATCTTTTATCAAAGTTTATTATCCGTGTTTCTGTAAATTGATGTGGCTCTCTGAAAATTCGCCGGATGTTTTCAAGGCACAACATCACTGACCATAAAGCGCCAATGTAAACTGAGATTTCTGGATATAAATATGAACTTTATCAAACAAAACATACATGTATTGTGTAACATGAAGTCCTATGAGTGCCATCTGATGAAGATCATCAAAGGTTAGTGATTCATTTTATCTCTATTTCGGCTTTTTGTGACTCATCTCTTTGGCTGGAAAATAGCTGTGTGTGTTTTTGTGACTTGGCTCTGACCTAACATAATCATATGGTGTGCTTTCGCTGTAAAGCCTTTTTGAAATCGGACAAGAAGTTTATCTTTAATTCGGTGTATTGCACTTGTGAATGTATGAAAGTTACATATTTCAAAAAAAAAATGAATTTCACGCTCTGCCTTTTCAGCGGAATGCTGTCGAGGGCTTCCGCTAGCCGTAAGAAGTTAAATAAAGGTGAAATAAAAATACAAATAAAATTGCTTGTGTTTCTTGGACCATGGTTTCTTTGCAGCAATTTGACCAATAAGGCCTGATTCACGTAGTCTCCTCTGAACAGTTGATGTTGAGATGTGCCTGTTACTTTAACTCTGTGAAGCTTTTATTTGGGCTGCAATCAGAGGTGCAGTTAACTCTAATGAACGTATCCTCTGCAGCAGAGGTAACTCTGGGTCTTCCTTTCCTGTGGCAGTTCTCATGAGAGACAGTTTCATCATTGTGCTTGATGGTTTTTGCGACTGCAGTTGAAGAAACTTTCAAAGTTATTTTAATTTTCCTCATCGACTGACCTTCATGTCTAAAGTCATGATGGACTGTCATTTCTCTTTGTTTATTTGAGCTGTTATTGCCATAATATGGACTTGGTATTTTACCAAATAGGACTATCTTCTGTATTCCACCCATACCTTGTCACAACACAGCTGATTGGCTCAAACGCATGAAGAAGGAAAGAAATTCCACACCTGTTAATTGAAAAGCATTCCAGGTGATTGCCTCATGAAGCTGGTTGAGAGAATGCCAAGAGTGTGCAAAGCTGTCATCATGGCAAAGGGTGGCTACATTGAAGAATCTCAAACATAAAATATATATTGTTTTTGTTAAACACTTTTTTGTTTACTACATGATTCCATATGTGTTATCTCAATTTTGATGTCTTCACTATTATTCTGTAGAAAATAGTCAAAATAAAGACAAAACATTGAATGAGTAGGTGTGTCCAAACTTTTGACTGGTATATGTATGTATGTGTGTATGTAGTTCGTTTTTCTTTATTTCTTGTGTTTCTTTTCTGGATGTTCTTATCCTGTTACTGTCTATCTAGGGACAGTACTGAAGATTAATGCGAGCTAATGTGTTATGGTGCAATGCGTCTTGCTGTTGTAAATTGAAATGTGTCGATGTTATTGCATCTTTCCCTACTCAATAATAGAGCACGTTAATAATAAATAAATAAATAAATAATAATACTGTATATAATATTATTTAAAAAAACAACTGCTAATATATAAAACTGTTTATCGTAATAACTTTGCTGGGAATTAATATTCAACCCTTTAGTTGGGGATTGGTGCAACTCAATAAAATAAGAAAAAAGGAAAAGTTAAATGATTACATTTTAGTAGACACTCATCCACAGTGACTTATAGTAGCAATTACAGTTAAATGCCTTGATCAAGGGCACGTCGATAGATTCTTCACCTAGTCGGCTCGGGGATTCGAACCAGCGACCTTTCGGTTACTGGCCAAACCGCCAGGCTACCTCCCAGTGAAAGGCAGTGGGAGAAGATTGAGCTAGATGGGTTTTGGCCGATATGCTATGCTAATTTTCTCATAAAGGAAACATTTGATCTCCATACAATTTTCTGTTTCCAAAACTAGAATTTATAACAGAGTGTATGTACTAAGTTTGGTAGACATGACTTACCTAATTGTTTCTAGAGATGATTTTGTTTAGGACGAGAGCACTAGATAGTGGGCGTTCTCCTAATGAACGTTATGCTTATTCAGGAAGGCACAAATGGTCTTCATTCTCTACTTGGCTGTACCTATCTGGCTAGCTAATTCACAAAAAAAATAAAAAATAAAAAACGTACTTGGCTTAAATAGCTAGAAATCGATTTCTTTGCAAGTTTTCCCACTACTAGTACTCCGTCTGTGAATCAACTTTTTTTTCACGATAAGAAACATATGACATCAATAAATACCTGTAAAATGGAAGGGAGGAAAATCCTTGTGCCAGTTTCCAACAGACGTTGAAAGGAATGTAACAAATAATGAGAAGATGCATTTGGAGTAATTATGGCATGGTGAGGCACACGTCGTTGGCTGTGTAAGTGTGCTGTATCCATGACTACCCATCGGCTCAATCACCAAAGCGATGATCTCTGATAGATAAAACGTGCTAGCTACAAGTAATGAAACAAATGTATAGCTGGGTTTAACACAGCTAGCACGAGGCAGCATGGCTAGCTAACGGTAGTTTACCAATGTGCCCAGCCAGATTACATCCAAGGCCATCCCAGGGTAAACTGCATAATCAATAGAAGCTATCATTTGTGACACTGGGTCATTGCAAAGTATTTTATCGAGTTGTAGAACGCCATTAAATACCTCCTAAATCATGGTAGATGTCTGTAAAACATTATATAGACAACTACTTATGTTCTGTTGCCTTAGTACGTACAGATTAAGTAAGAATAACACAAAATATAGTCTACTATAATTATATGCACCTTTAGAAAATAGACAAAACTCAAAAAGGTTGCAGATTTATTAAATGCCTGTTAACATGGTGACAAATATAGAACACTTGGAAACCATGACAGTGGAGCATTTAATCACTACCTGGAAAGAACAACTTGAGCATGTATCCCCTCAATAGGAAAATGGTACAAAAAAAAAGAAAGATATACACAATGTGTAGCATTAGAGCAGAGCATCTATCAGGTTTAAGAGGGCAGCAACTGAACATGTTTCATAGGATAGGATAAAGTCTGGGTCTTTATTCTAATGTTTCATAGGACAGGATAAAGTCTGGGTCTTTATTGTGATGTTTCATAGGACAGGATAAAGTCTGGGTCTTTATTGTGATGTTTCATAGGACAGGATAAAGTCTGGGTCTTTATTGTGATGTTTCATAGGACAGGATAAAGTCTGGGTCTTTATTGTGATGTTTCATAGGACAGGATAAAGTCTGGGTCTTTATTGTGATGTTTCATAGGACAGGATAGAGTCCGGGTCTTTATTGTGATGTTTCATAGGACAGGATAGAGTCCGGGTCTTTATTCTATAATATGTTCTCTGTTATTGGGGGTGTTGCTGATCAGGCAATGGTTGTTAAGGTGGTGTCTCTCAGAGACGAGAGTCCGTTTTGATTGAAGAAAAGGAGTGTGACGTAGACGACTGCAGACCACAGGGATGAGTCCATATACACTACTAACTATAGCACAACACGATCAGTAAGAATGTAAGGTCCTGATTTGGGTACTGGTCATTGCATTTCTTGTTTTTGTTCTGTTTGTTCTGTTATTTTTAGGGTCAACATTAATATTGATTACTGCATTGTTGAGTTTGGAGATTGCAAGAAAGACATTTCACTGTACTTAAAACAGTAACATTAAAACTTGAAACTGTGTTTTAATATTTAACCAGGAAATCCAAATGAGGTCAATTGATCTATTTCCCTCTTTCCTTGTTGTCTGTTACGTTCCCCAGTTTCTGTTTTGAGTTTGTATGTGTTTGTATGTGTATGTTTCAGGAAATGGCTTCCTGGATTTGAAGCAGCTGATTGGTCGGCCCCATCGACGATTGGGGCTCTGACCCCACCCTCTCGTCAGGGGATACAGCTGTCTGCAATTACCGACTCCTGCAGCTTGAAAAGCCAGTGTTCCTTTGTTAGGAGAGAGAGCTTTTTTTTTTTTTTGATGTCCTGTGTTGGTTGTTGCTCAGAGACAGGTTTTGTAAAGGATTTTGTAGCCGGTCCTGCTGAGGTATGTGTATGCCAAAAGGACTGTGTTTGTTATTATTGAAATTGTTCACTTTAAGTTAGTAATTATTCTGTTTTTGTTCCCAGGGGGGGGAAGGCACCTTGGGAGTGTTTAGGCAAGAGGCCTGTGAGCATGCATATACCCGTCATATGTACTGTCTATGCACACTTGGTAAGACCTGAGCGGATCACCCCCTGTATTTTGGTTAGCGTGCCAGGTGGCATTAAGAATAAGGTAGGAGAGGGGGCTCTAACTTTTACTTTCTTTATTTTTGTTCTGTCTAGCCCCTTTTCCCCAAATTACTGTGTGAAGGAAGAATAAATTCCCTGTAACCGGTAATATTCTCTGCCTCTGTCATCCTTACCCGCACCTACAATCACATACCTCTTTCACTCCACAAGGAGTTGCGTGTAGCAGGTTGTTGCGTCCCCCCCCCCTCCCAAGAGGCGTGCGTAACATTGTCCAATAACACCTGAACCAAAGAGCACCTTCAACCTCTGTTTCGGTGATCTACTGACTAGTATATCCTTTAGATGCATTGTTCCCCTTTGTTATTGCCAGGAGACTGTTACCATGGACACCATGACCCTATCACTGCTTCTCCCCGCTGTTGTTCTGCTCGGAACACTGACAGGTAAAATACATTCCATTGTATTCCGAGATCATTTTAAGTTAAATTATAACCACAATTTGTATTTATTTACAGAGGAAATCCTTTGTATCACTTTTTTGAGGGAGACCTAGGTCGCATCTATAATGTCAGCCTATTCCCTACATAGTGCCCTACTTTTGACCAGGGCCCATAGGGCACTGCTGTAACGTAGTGCACTATATAAGGAATAGGATGGCGCAGCCCAAAGCTTCCAGAATGTACGTCCAGCAATGAATGTTATGTATAGTACAGTTACCTGTGTGCATGGAGTGACGCCAGACCCCCTGTGAGATTGCTAGAGATGTTGCGGGGGCTTAACTTGATTGGAGACTTCACCCTGCAGTGTGACAACCAGGGACAATACACCCCTCAGCAGTGGCTGGGCTCTGCAGGTTACCACATGGACATACGCTGGACATGTAACAAACTATTAACATTTCATGTGTGATTATTGTATTTCTGGTAAGTTTCTGTTGTGTGGACAGATGATCCCTGGTACTGAGTCCACCAGACACTGCTCACATTGTGAGAGGACAGGTAGGATGTGTTTGTTAATATTTGTGTGCATTTATACACTCACTGTACAAAACATTAAGCACATATGCTCTTTCCATGACAGACTGACCAGGTGAAAGGCTATGATCTCTTATTGATGTCACTTAAATCCACTTCAATCAGTGTATATGAAGGGACGACAGCTTAAAGAATATATTTTTTTTAAACCTCGACAATTGAGACATGAATCGTGGATGTGTGCCGTTCAGAGGGTGAATGGTCAAGACTAAATATTTTAAGTGCCTTTTAACAGGTTATGATCGTAGATGCCAGGCACACCGGTTTGAGTGTGTCAAGAACTGCAACGCTGCTGGGTTTAATCACAACAGTGTCCCGTGGGTACCAAAGGACATCTGTAGAACTTGACACAACTGTGGGAAGCATCGGAGTCAACATGGGCCAGCATCCCTGCGGCACACTTTCCACACCTTGTAGAGTCCACGCCCCGATGAATTGAGGTTGTTCTGAAGACCAAAAAGGGGGTGCAACTCAATATTAGGAAGGTGTTCTTAATGTTTTGTCTGTCATTGTCTGCATATTTCTATTTTTAAGAAAGCAAAAATGGCAAATAATTGCATCTTGTTATATTCACCTGTTATTGTTTTCTTTACACAAAATACTAGGGCTGCTTACAATGCAATACTTCAACCATAAGGACTTGTGCGTACGCATGGTCTAACGTTTGCATGAAACTAAGAACGTTCTCACGCCAAGTTACATTTTTATAAATGGCAACATGCATGTTTTGGTATTTTGTACACACTTTTATGAAGTTCCAGGAGAGAGGAGTTAGATACCGTCTCCATTAGACACCTATACTGGCAGCAGAAGAGAGAGAAAGGTGGATTTGTCTTTAAAGTTTGACGAAGATCCTACTCCCAGCACAGTGAACTGGGGTATATGTAAAAATAAACATGACCTATTGCCCTAACTTCAATATCAAGCAGTCAAATGTTATATTTAAGAAATTACTGAAATGTCGAGGTGGGACCAAGTCATTGTTTTACAAGTCACAAGTAAGTCTCAAGTCTTAGCACTCAAGTCCCAAGTCAAGACAGGCAAGTCCTAAACTTTGAGTTGAGTCCTAAACAAAATGTGCTCTTCACCAAATGTAATACCATTTCATATTTAATGAGTAATAGTATATTACATTTATGCAAATCATGAATGCTTCTAAAAATATATTTCCAATTAAACTTTATTTCCATGGGTAGCCATGTGACAGACTACGCCATATGACAAAAACTAAATATTATAGTGCTCTCTCCAGATATACTCTATACACTTAAAACAATCCTGCCATAAAGTTACAATTATTTATTAAAAAAGGTACATCAAAACAACCGATACTGAACTTCAAGTAGGCCTACAATTTGAACAAACAATACAATACAGATCCCAAAGATGGGAGATAAAACCTGAACATGGAGACTGTGTGTGTAATGCATAGTTTCATTTTTTTGTCTCTTATCTCAGGGTCCTATGATGCATTGCATTTGCAAAAGACCAAATTCGATAAAAGTCTGTCAGTCATTTGTGCACGATGAGGTCGCAGTATGATGCCACCATGGCTGAAGACACGCTCTACCGGGGCACTGGAGGCAGGCACTGCCAAGACCCTGATGGCCACTCGGGACAGTGAAGGAAGAGCCTTCCTGTTCATTGCCCAGAACAAGAGGGCATTCTGTCCTTCGCATATGTCAAGGTAATGACTTAGTTGTAGTGCTGGAGTGGTCCCAACAGCTTTCTTCTGCCTCTTACAGTATGCTGCAAACAGCCCATCTTCTTGTCCAAGACTATGGTCCTCTCGCTCTTTCTCGTCAACAAGAGGCACAGCTTGCTCAGTCCCTGTAGCATCTTCCAGAATCAGTTCTGGCAAAACATGTGAAAGCATAGCAGAACCAAAAAAGGCCGGTATTAGAGTATTGGTGATGCAGTGGGTTAAATTGAAAAAGTATTATTGTTGCAGTCAATTGGATTAAATTGAGAAAAAGTTACATTAAACTCAATATTTACCTTTCACTCTTTGTGCCACCTCCTCCTTGACCTCCTCCTTGACCAGCACATGGTGCTCCACCCACATCAGAGAAAAAGCCGGATCCAAGGCAGCTGCTTTGAGGTAGACTGGATCTGAAAATGGGGCAGTGATTCCATCTTGTGTCCTGGCCATTTTCACATTGATGAAGATTCCAAGAAATCTTTTGTTCAGGGATGCCTGGAGACTTCTGACCAGGCCGCTCAGGAAATGGACTTGAGGCTTCCGCTGCTCCAGGTGGTGATTCAGGGACAGGACCGAGGGAACAACAGAACTGATTGTGACGATCTTCTCCCCCTGTGTCATATCTGTTGCTTCTCCAAATGGCTTCAGGATGTCCACCAACTCCTTCATCTTATTCCACTCCCGTACGGTGAACAACAACTCCTTGTGCCCAGCCTTTTCTAGAACATGACTGAGCTTTCGATGGTCACATTGGATAACTGCCTTCACTTGTTTCAGTGTAGAGTTCCAGCTTGTGTTGACAGCAGCAGGAATGCCTCTTTCCCCAAATTCAGCCTCAAACACCTCTCTGAATGTTGTGTTTGTATGTAGCAGTGAGCTGATTTTTGATAACTTTGAAAGAGAAGGAGTCATCACTTTTGTTTCTTTCAAGCCATCTCCCACCACCAGCTGGAGAGTGTGGGCAAAACACTGCAAGCACTGTTTTTTTGCAATAGCAGCATCCACTGTTTGCTGGTGTTCCAGGGTTAGGTCATTCCAGAGCTCTGGGTCATCAAGGTGATCTTCGTCATGTACTTCATCTTCTTGTTCAATGGGGAAGCACACCGTGAATGCTTTTCTCATGTTGGCAGCATTGTCACTAATGATATAGTCCAATTTATCTTTGATCCCGTACTCACCACATATGGCCTCAAATTGCTCACAGATTCTTTCGGCCATGTGTGGGCCTTTGACGCTGTCACAAGAGATTGGATTTGAGCTGTAGCCTCTCTCCATCTTTCTCCATACAGTGCACAGTGACACCAAGGAACCCCCTCATCTTTCGGTCAGACCAAATGTCCACTGTGACTGAAACATGGTCTGTGTTGCTCAACTGAGTTTTCAGTTTTGAACGTCTCTCTGTAGCGAGGTTCTCTACTTTTGATGTCAATGTTCTACAACACACTGGGCTGTACTTACTGTCAACCACTGACAGAAAGTGACGAAAACTCTTGTTTTCCACAACAGACAG
Organism: Oncorhynchus mykiss; assembly: GCF_013265735.2. NCBI lineage: Eukaryota > Metazoa > Chordata > Actinopteri > Salmoniformes > Salmonidae > Oncorhynchus > Oncorhynchus mykiss. The sequence goes on from NC_048589.1 coordinate 39,423,597, forward strand.
AGGCAAGTTGCAATCGATAACCAGGTCGGACAGTATTGCATTGTTGATAGCTTTCTGCTGTGGATGATTCATGCTGTACTGCCCTACACGGGTCTCCATGAACTGTGAGATTGGAGACTGTTGTGGTTCACTTGTGACACTTTTGTTCATCTGGTATTGTTCAAATCTGTAAACACATTAAAAAAATAATTGAGCGGGGCAGAAGCACAATCTTGGGTGCAAAGATCACGTTCCCGCACTGGCTGACCTCTGTGGAGGCTCATTGATTTAACGTTACGTTAGCCTACATGCTATACTAGCAGTTATATTTAGCTGCCGGCTATATATTAGCCACGACTTACCGTTCTTTGTGCAGCTTCAAATGTCGAACAAAGTTGGAAGTTGTTGCGCCTCCATCTGTAATTTTTTTCCCGCATGTTTTGCAAGTTGCAATCCGTTTTCTGTTGACTACAGTGTAGTCTGTATATCCGAAAATAATAATTTTGGGTATCATCTTTCCAATGGCTCAATCTGAATTCACCCGCAGACGTTCCTCTGTATTGCCACGCACAACTTTTTCTCCGCTGGCACAATTTGATTGGCTGCTGTCCGATTCAAACTTCTCTGTTAAATGGAGAGTTGATGCGCTAAACACTTTTTTTTAAATTGCGTCTTTTTTTATATTTGGGTTTGGGGAGGATATCAAGTCAGATCGAGTCATAAGGCTCAAGTCCAAGTCAAGTCACGAGTCATTGGTGTCAAAGTCGAGTTGCAAGTCATCTTATTTGTGACTCGAGTCCAAGTCATGTGACTCGAGTCCACACCTCTGAAATGTACTGACACTCAGATTAAACCCACACACACAAAAAGAAAGGAATGAGAAACTAAGTTGTAAATCAGTCATTTTTATTAAGTGAAGTGTGATGCCCGACATTGAGAAAAGTGATAAGCCTAGTCATAGTTTAATACAGACATATGCAGAGGTTGTGTAAAGCAGCCATCAATAATCATGATAGAAGCACAATAAGAGATCCTGCCATCATCATCCTCGTCGTGTCTTAATATGCAGTTACTGGCAGGGTGCCAAAAGGAACACACTTCTCCCTTCAACCATTTTGTCAACATGCAAAACAGACAGTAATCATGATTCTTTCTTTTGACAAATTACAATAAAATATGAAGACTATGAAAAACAAATGTTGAATGGCCTAGTTCTGTTTCTATTTAAAGGTATTTAATACACCCTCTCATATACACACACAAACATGGTACAAAACGCACACCCTTCACCATCCCTCCACCACCTCTTTGTTTGTCTTCTGTCCCGCAAACACTTTCCTGTTTCTTTGAACTTGAAGCTGAAAGGAGATGACGGAAGAGAGGAATACGTGTTTAGCTTGTTTAAAACCATCTACAGTCTTGCCTGTGGGGGGGTTCTACAACATTTTGGGGAATTGTTTAAAGATCATACCAAGGATCATTTAGCTATTTGATTGTTTTTTTAAGTGAACATTTTTAATTTGGACTTACTGCTATTAGCCAAACAAACTAATTGAATAACAGACTCACTATATGGAACAACAGTCCCAAAATAAAATCTAAAGAAGTTTGTTCTGAAGTGTCTATCCTATATCTGAAAGATAAAAGAAAAATCAGAATATTTTTTTTTTTTTTTTTTAACCCCTAAATTGTCTAAAAATTGTCTCAAACTGGTTCCCGGGGGACCTTCAGATGAGTCTTGTGAGGCCTGTGGGCATCCTAGAGAAGGGCCATACTAGTGTGTAGCCCAAACTTCAGTCGCTACAGGTGTGAGAAGACCGATGTTTCATGGTGTCTCACGGTCTGACAAACACCGCTCTAGCTCTTTGACCGCAGATGCGGAAGTGCAACATCGGTGGATTGAGATGCATCTGATGCAACAAAAAAAACAAGGTCTCTCTACCTTAAAACTGAAGGATTTGTGTTATAATAATTAGATTTCCATGGGTCCATGGAAATAGACTCTAAGGGGTTAAGGACATGGTAATTCCCTTAATAAGGGGAGTGATATCACACTGCCTGATGGGATGTATTTGATTTCAGACCACTGATGTTAGAGACTGACGTTAGCTTTCAAACTAGAATGGAGAAAATCAACATATTCCATACTAAGAATACAACAGTCAACACATTTCAGTCACATTTCAGTCAACAACAACAGGGGTGTTTTCATTAGGCAAACACTGTAGCAAACAGTTGCAAAATGTTTTGCAACGGTAACAGTTTACTCCAAACATATGTTTTGCCAACAAAAACAAGTTTCTATTGGTAGGAACTGAGGTTGGTCCCTACATGTTTAATTCCATTTGCTTCTGTTTATATCCATTTGGTTTGGGTTCCAAGTGAACACACCCCAGTTCAGGGTATGACATGAGCTAACAAACTATACCGTGGCTCCCTCCAGCATGTGTTGGTCTTTCTGGAGAGCATTGTGCAGGCCTTCCTCGGACGTATAGCCGATCCAGCAGAAGCCTCTGTGGAATCCTGTCTCCTTGTCCTGTTAGAAGATAGACATCGTGAGGTGAATATAGAGGTTGTGGTATATATTATTATTGGACCATGCTGGTCATTTATGAACATTTGAACATCTTGGCCATGTTCTGTTATAATCTCCACCCGGCACAGCCAGAAGAGGACTGGCCACCCCACATAGCCTGGTTCCTCTCTAGGTTTTGGCCTTTCTAGGGAGTTTCCTAGCCACCGTGCTTCTACACCTGCATTGCATGCTGTTTGGGGTTTTAGGCTGGGTTTCTGTACAGCACTTTTGAGATATCAGCTGATGTACAAAGGGCTATATAAATAAATTTGATTTTGATTTGATATACCGGTAACTGCCAAAATAAAGGAAACACCAACTTAAAGTGTCTTAATAGGTCGTTGGGCCATCAGGAGTCAGAACAGCTTCAATGAACCCTGGCATAGATTCTACAAGTGTCTGGAACTCTATCGGAGGGATGCGACACCATTCTTCCATGAGAAATTCCATCATTTGGTGTTTTGTTGATGATGGTGGAAAACTCTGTCGCAGGTGCCTCTCCAGAATCTCCCATAAGTGTTCAACTGACACCACACACAAAGTCACAGATCTCTTCTTCTAGCCAACATCATGGGCAACTGGGCATTTTTATACATTGCTTGATGGGATGTCAATTGCTTATTTACTAGTGCGTTTCCTTTACTTTTGGCAGCTAATGAATGAAGATACACATTGTGATATCAGAGGGCTGGGTTTCTCACTTATTAAACAATCTGTTAAAAGGTGTACTTACAAAAGGAAGTAGGCATTTCTTGACTTGCCCGAACTGCCCAAAGTACTCCTTCATGTCCTCTGAAAAAATAATGACAGGATGTTATACTGTATGTTCTCCCACTGTACTAATCTATAGTGCAAATGACTGTACTAGAGAGGACGTGGTCTTAATCTTTGACTATACACACAGACACTGATGGTTTAGCTAGCCAGCTGATGCCAACTATCTCATTGACATACATTGCCCACATCATTAGGCTGCAATAAGCCCCACAACTTAGTAATCGGCACAACGACAATGTCAAATGAGCATTGATGAGAAAAAAAGAAAAAAAAGATAGAAAGGTTGATTAAAATAAGGTTAGCTGAAAGACGCAGCCACACATAGTTAGCTAGTGAGCTTGGCTAGCAGCAATGTCAAGGCAGCAGTCACACAGCATGATGTATAAAGACGCCTACAAAAGCTCATAGCCTAGCATAAAATAGCCAACATACAGTAATTTTGTTTACAATATATATATATATATATATATATATATATATATATATATATATATAAGCATGCTTACTGCTTGCAATGGTCCATGGTATTTTAGACACAAACACCTCAAAAACCTTCTTAGACGATGCCATGTTGCGTCCTTGGAAAGCTAACTAGCTAGAAGTTACCTTTGACCCGAGTCACGTGACCGGTGTTATTTAACTGTTCATTTTTCAAATATGGACTTAAAATCACTAAAAGCAAAGCTTTACTTTACATATTTAACATGCTATGCTTTTTAATGTTTTGCTTATTTTTTTTGTGTACATTTTAGAGTTGAAAGGTAATTTTAGTGATGACAAAGATGGCGGCCTCCGTGGTGGAGCATGGAGAAGATGCATTTAGAAAATTGTTCAAATTTTACAAGCGAAGAAATCCTCCGCCAGATCTCAGGGATGTCATTGACTTCTCGAAAATTGTGAAACATGAGAAGGTGAGCGTTTCCAAATATAGCTAGCTAACAACAAAATATTGATGTGTAAACAGACAAACTTCCTGGTATAATACTACTGGCTGTAGCTAACTAGTTCGAAAATACTACCAGATTTCCTTTTGATATACAATTAACACCTAGAACGTGAATTAATGTGCTGTCATACGAAGTCAACTCTGATAAATTGCAGTGCATTTACCACTTTTGCGTGGGCGTGTCACTCGCCATTTGTTGTTCGTTTTATTAGAGAACTTAACAGCAAAACAACTGCGATTAGATTCAGATTTTCAGAAACAACTAAAACACAATCACGGGTCTTTCAATTTCGACGAAATAAAAAGTCATTTTCAGAGTAATCATCTTCCACTTTGCAAACTGCTTCAGTCAGTAACCAGTCTCCAACCGTTTTATGCAAGTCAGATACAAATGTAATGACAGGCTTGATGGAAACAGAACATGTCGGTAAACTTTGAAAATGTTGACACAACAAAATACTTTCGAAAAATGTTTTTTTTACGGTAAAACAAATTGTGCGAGATATGTCAGTGTAAACTATATATAACCATCATACCGATGTAAACTTGGAGTCACGCGACGCTGTGGTGTGTGTGGTCTTCCCACTACGACTTCTCGGGAAATAATACAGTTTATTAGAGAAAGGGGGATACCTAGTCAGTTGTACAACTGAATGCATTTAACCCAGCCCCTCTGAATCAGAGAAGTGCGGGGGGGGGCTGCCTTGATGGACATCCACCTCTAAATCCACATCCCGGAGTCGCCTCTTCACTGTTGACGTTGAGACTGGTGTTTTAGGGGTACTATTTAATGAAGCTGCCAGTTGAGGACTTGTGTGGCGTCTGTTTCTCAAACTAGACACTCAAATGTACTTGGACGCTTGACCAGTTGTGCACCGGGGCCTCCCACTCTTTCTATTTTGGTTAGAGCCCGTTATTTTTTATTGAACTAGTTTGTACTGTTCTGTGAAGGGAGGATGTACACAGCGTTGTACGAGATCTTCAGTTTCTTGGCAATTTCTCACAAGGAATAGCCTTCATTTCTCAGAACAAGAATAGACTGACGAGTTTCAGAAGAAAGTGCTTTTGTTGCTGGCCATTTTGAGCCTGTAATTGAACCCACAAATGCTGATGCTCCAGATGCTCAACTAGTCTAAAGAAGGCCAGTTTTATTGCTTCTTTAATCAGGGCAAACGTTTTCATCTGTGCCAGCATATTAGCAAAAGGGTTTTCTAATGATCAATTAGCCTTTTAAAATGATAAACTTGGATTAGCTAACAAAACGTGCAATTGGAACACAGGAGTGATGGTTGCTGATAATGGGCCAATGTAGATATTCCATTAAAAATCAGCCGTTTCCAGCTACAATAGTCATTTACAACATTAAAAATGTCTACACTGTATTTCTGATCAATTTGATGTTATTTTAATGGATAAAAAAATGTGCTTTTCTTTCAAAAACAAGGACATTTCTAAGTGGCCACAAACTTTTGAACGGTTGTGTGTGTGTGTGTGTGTGTGTGTGTGTACGCCCACTATGAACTCTGGTTGATGTGATTAATCAAATGAAACGATGTGATGGTGATTGACAGGTCTTTCCCACCGAACTGAACCCAGCTGCAGTGAGTGATGCTGAGGCCAGGAGGGCAGGCCTTCGTCCCATCAGAGACTGGACAGCCTTTGGCTTGCACGGTTATCCAGGTAGGATATTAGGCTAGTGGAGTTTTTTTTATTTTTTTTATGCTGAGCTGTAACATAATCCTGAACATCATTTTAACTCTCCAGGACCATGATGGGTAACACATGTTCTAATACTATTAGTCTTGACTCCTGTCTGAACTGATTCAGATATGTAGTACAGGGGGTTGGTGACACCTTTAATTAAGGAGGACGAGCTTGTGGTAATGGCTGGAGTGGAATGGTGTAAAATACATCAAAACAGCCATTAGTATGAGCCGTCCTCCCTTCAGCAGCCTCCACTGATATGAAGTACTTGCTTATATACATACACTGCTCAAAAAAATAAAGGGAACACTAAAATAACACATCCTAGATCTGAATGAATGAAATATTCTTATTAAATACTTTTTTCTTTACATAGTTGAATGTGCTGACAACAAAATCACACAAATTATCAATGGAAATCAAATTTATCAACCCATGGAGGTCTGGATTTGGAGTCACACTCAAAATTAAAGTGGAAAACCACACTACAGGCTGATCCAACTTTGATGCAATGTCCTTAAAACAAGTCAAAATGAGGCTCAGTAGTGTGTGTGGCCTCCACGTGCCTGTATGACCTCCCTACAACGCCTGGGCATGGGCGGGCCAGTCCATAGCATCAATGCCTTCCTCTTGCAGGAACTACTGACACACTCCAGCCACATGAGGTCTAGCATTGTCTTGCATTAGGAGGAACCCAGGGCCAACCGCACCAGCATATGGTCTCCCAAGGGGTCTGAGGTTCTCATCTCGGTACCTAATGGCAGTCAGGCTACCTCTGGCGAGCACATGGAGGGCTGTGCGGCCCCCCAAAGAAATGCCACCCCACACCATGACTGATCCACCGCCAAACCGGTCATGCTGGAGGATGTTGCAGGCAGCAGAACGTTCTCCACGGCGTCTCCAGACTCTGTCACGTCTGTCACGTGCTCAGTGTGAACCTGTTTTCATCTGTGAAGAGCACAGGTGAATTTGCCAATCTTGGTGTTCTCTGGCAAATGCCAAACGTCCTGCATGGTGTTGGGCTGTAAGCACAACCCCCACCCGTGGATGTCGGGCCCTCATATCACCCTCATGGAGTCTGTTTCTGACCGTTTGATTAGACACATGCACATTTGTGGCCTGCTGGAGGTCATTTTGCAGGGCTCTGGCAGTGCTCCTCCTGCACCTCCTTGCACAAAGGCGGAGGTAGCGATCCTGCTGCTGGGTTGTTGGCCTCCTCCACGTCTCCTGATGTACTGGCCTGTCTCCTGGTAGCGCCTCCATGCTCTGGACACTACGCTGACAGACACAGCAAACCTTCTTGCCACAGCTCGCCATCCTGGATGAGCTGCACTACCTGAGCCACTTGTGTGGGTTGTAGACTCCGTCTCATGCTACCACTAGAGTGAAAGCACCGCCAGCATTCAAAAGTGACCAAAACATCAGCCAGGAAGCATAGGAACTGAGAAGTGGTCTGTGGTCACCACCTGCAGAACCACTCCTTTATTGGAGGTGTCTTGCTAATTGCCTATAATTTCCACCTGTTGTCTATTCCATTTGCACAACAGCATGTGAAATGTATTGTCAATCAGTGTTGCTTCCTAAGTGGACAGTTTGATTTCACAGAAGTATGATTGACTTGGAGTTACATTGTGTTGTTTAAGTGTTCCCTTTATTTTTTTGAGCAATGTATAAGCTGTCCATATAGCAGAAATGTTACCTTTTAACTAGCCCTAGTCAGTATGTAAGATGCTACTTTTTATAGATAAATGTTCACCAATGATATATAAAAAATGTGGGTTTAAGTGCTGATTGCCATTCGCAGTGAGTAAAGTAACGCTCCCTATACTTTCAAATGCATTTTTCCACAAAAGGTGGAATAAAGTTGTATTGAATGTAGTAATCCCGGACTCATTGTGCAGAAAAAACACTAGTGGATGTGGCGTTTGGCTGGAGCTATGTGGATGGGCGTGTCAGGCTAGGTAAATGCTCGTGATGTTTGACCTCCAGTACACCACTAGTCTCGACAACCCCCTAATCTGTTGTTAATGTACCTTCCTGGCCCTTGAGGGGATCAATAAAGTTGTATTGAATTGAATGTAGTAATCCCTGTGTCCTCCCCCACCCCCCCCTCCAGGGTTCATCTTTATATCCAACCCGTTCCTGCCAGGCTCCCAGCAGCACTGGGTGAGACAGTGTCTGAAGAACTACCCACAGAAACCCAACGTGTGTAACCTGGACATGCACATGGCACCCACGGAAACACAAGACATCTGGGGGAGGAGTGCAGACGCGCTCCGGTAAATAGACTAACTACTTTCAGCACCAGCGGACATGCTGCTGGAGTGTCGTGTGTCTATTTCCCATTATTATTTGAGTGAAAAATGAATAATTTATCAGAATGGAACTTTCACCTTAGATTTTGCCGAGAGATCCAATTCAGTCAAAAGACTATATTTGATAATTCTCTCTTTCTCAGGCTTGAAGGTTTAAATTTAACGTTTGATACATGTGAAAGAGGTAGGATGTCTAATGTAATCAATTGACTTGAATGGGTAGCATTCCTTTTAGCCCTTAGCCGATGTCTGAGCCCGGTGTGATTTCCCCACAGGAAGACAGGTTCGAGGGTCAGGGAGCCCAAGACACTGCTGGAGAAGCTTCGCTGGGTGACCCTGGGCTACCACTACAACTGGGACACCAAGGTAGAGCTCTGTCTGTCTCTCTCTCACTATGGGTGCATCTTAATGGTTTTATGTAGAGCGTTCTCTCTCTCTCTCTGTATCTCTCTCTCTCTGTATCTCTCTCTCTCTCTCTCTCTGTATCTCTCTCTCTCTCTCACTATGGGTGCATCTTAATGGTTTTATGTAGAGCGTTCTCTCTCTCTCTCTGTATCTCTCTCTCTCTGTATCTCTCTCTCTCTCTCTCTCTGTATCTCTCTCTCTCTCTCACTATGGGTGCATCTTAATGGTTTTATGTTGCGTGTTCTCTCTCTCTCTCTCTCACTATGGGTGCATCTTAATGGTTTTATGTAGAGCGTTCTCTCTCTCTCTCTGTATCTCTCTCTCTCTGTATCTCTCTCTCTCTCTCTCTCTGTATCTCTCTCTCTCACTATGGGTGCATCTTAATGGTTTTATGTTGCGTGTTCTCTCACTCTCTCTCTCACTCTGGGTGTATCTTAATGGTTTTATGTAGAGCGTTCTCGCTCTCTACCTTTCAACGGTCATATACATTTTAAAAGGTTTTAAAAATAATTCTAATAAATGCAACAGTTGGACAATGGATGACACTCCAAATGTTTAGATTTGTTTTAATCCACCAGATATTAACTGAATTATATCACATAAAACGTTTTACTGGCACAGACAATGAGTTGAGTTCAGGGAATCTGGTAGGAATTCAAATATTCAATTTATTGTAAAAATTTCAACAGCAAAAATAATCTTAGAATTCACTCGTATACATTTTCTTAAGGTATCAGATATTTTAAAAATTATTTTGTGATAAAACAAATAAAGTTATGTTCATCCATTCCACGAGGTCAGTACAGGTGCATCAAAGCTGGGACCGAGAAGTTGTTTTTTAAGTCTCTATCTCAAGTCTATCAGACTGTTAAACAGCCATCACTAACACCGTGAGGCTGCTGGCTACACACAAACTTAAAATCATTGGTCACTTTAATAATTCCACAAAAATAAAATTAACACGCATCAAAACAAACGTATCTTTCTTGTGATGTAAGTGTCGAGACGATGCGTTTAATCCCCAACAAAGCTTTAGCGTTCTTGTAAGATATATATATATATATTTTTTTAAACCTTTATTTAGTAGTACTTAATACAGCTGGTGGCCACACCAGATACTGACTGTTACTTTTGATTTTGACCCCCCCCCTTTGTTCAGGGACACATTATTTAATTTCTGTTAGTCACATGTCTGTGGAACTTATTCAGTTTATGTCTGTTGTTGAATCTTATGTTCATACAAATATTGACCCCCTACAAATATTTACACAAGTTAAGTTTGCTGAGTCGCTCTCGGTTTGCAGTTGACAGTGGGAGGACGTTTCTTTTTTTTATAGTACTCTATCAATGTCATATTTCTATTAGTTATAACATCTGTCTATATCATAAAACACAGAAAAGTGAGACAGGAGCCTTTTATATTGAGAGTAGATCGTTAAATAGATGTCTCGACGATACCATGTTTACATATCTGACAATGACGTCACTAGTGAGGCGATGTCCCATTGATACCACAGCAGTCAGTGCACCAGTTACGTATGCTAAAGATCCTAAACATGTCCTCCATCCACCACACCACCAGTCTCCATTATGTTACAACGGTAGATGGAACAGTCATCACTTCAAACAGGACATGAATACTGTATGTACACAGTAGTGTTCTCTGTGTTTTAAATATAGGAGGTGTGTGTGTGGGTGTGTGAGAGATCACAGGGGTGTTTTGGATCATATTAGCCTGGTGTTCTCCTTTCAGGTCAGGTCAGGTCATCTGTAATTGTGCAGGCGGCCTGCCTGTCTCGTTTATATGCTAATGACATCCAATGTGTTTAGTCGTCTGTCCCGTTTAAATCAGTCAGGAGTTTTACACCGGATTCATTAGCTCCCATCCTGGCTCCGACACTGCCAAATGTCTGACAACAATCGCTGCATTTTAAGCATCCCCCCCCCCCCCCCCCCCCCCCCCCCAGCTAATCCATGTGTTTAGAGGACAGCAGCACAGTGATTATCCTGTGATTGCACGTGTGGCTGAGTGCATGCCCCCAACACTAACCAGGAAGAGATGCATAGAGTTTGTTTGTTTATTAATGGAAATAATGCCCCCCCCTCCCCATGCTGTCTGGCTTGCTGACTGGCTTTCTGGCTAGCTGATTGGCTAGCTGACTGGCTAGCTGACTGGCTTTCTGGCTTGCTGACTGACCTCCGTGACTGACCTCCGAGACTGACCTCCGCGACTGACCCCCGAAGCTGACCTCCGCGACCGTGACTGACCTCCGCGACTGACCTCCGAGACCGACCTCCGTGACCGAGACCGACCTCCGTGACCGAGACCGACCTCCGTGACCGAGACCGACCTCCGTGACCGAGACCGACCTCCGTGACCGAGACTGATCTCCGAGACCGACCTCCGTGACCGACCTCCGTGACCGACCTCCGAGACCGACCTCCGAGACCGAGACCGACCTCCGAGACCGAGACCGACCTCCGAGACCGAGACCGACCTCCGAGACCGAGACCGACCTCCGTGACCGAGACCGACCTCCGCGACTGACCTCCGAGACCGACCTTCGAGACCCGACCTCCGAGACCGACCACTGAAAGGCTTGTGCAACATGGATGTTATGATTCTTCCCTGAAATGGAAATGAATGAATATATTGTTTTAGTTTTTTTTTTCTTCTTCTCTTCTTTCTGTTGCAGACATACTCAGCAGATCACTACACTCTGTTCCCATCAGATCTCCACTCTATATCCCTCCATGTGGCCGCAGCCTGCCGATTTCCTGGGTTCAACGCAGAAGCTGGAATACTCAACTACTACCGCTCCGATTCGTCACTCGGGATCCACGTAGACGAATCAGAGCTGGACCACACTAGACCCCTCCTGTCATTCAGGTGAGTGGAGGAGGGGCTTGTTGTACCAACCCACCAACCACAGCTTTCAGTGGGTGAACCTGGTTAGTGTTGATTTCATTCGATTTGGAACCTGAATGCCTTCCGGGTGCCCCGTTCTGACCAATGGCGAAGTCGGCTCAAAGCAAAACTGACATAGGTTAAGCACATGGAGTGATGAGTAGGATTCTGTGTTCACATGCAACAGAGATTGCTTTTGCTTTTTTTATGCTTTATCTACCTTCCCTAAGAAAACCAGTTTGAAAATTCAAACAGATTTTTGGGGGAAAGAGATGTACAATGCTGCGTTGTTGACAATACGACCGAGCGGCACAGATTACTGTTCCATTTGAGCAGGGCGCGCCTCCCACGCCGGCTTCACCCGGACACGTGACAGGCCATAACCCGGGCCAGCTTAATCAAACTCCCTTATCCATAACCCGGGCCAGCTTAATCAAGCTCACTTATCCATAACCCGGGGCAGCTTAATCAAACTCCCTTATCCATAACCCGGGCCAGCTTAATCAAACTCCCTTATCCATAACCCGGGCCAGCTTAATCAAACTCCCTTATCCATAACCCGGGCCAGCTTAATCAAACTCCCTTATCCAAAACCCGGGCCAGCTTAATCAAACTCCCTCATTGAATATTGTCTCAATTCATCCTAAATTACAACCTGACACTTTTTGATAATACTCTCTGGATGTGTTACTCTGCATGTGAAAGTAGCTATTGACCATTTCCTGTTTGTCTTGTTGTTGTTATCCTCATATGTGTCTTCCTCTTTTTGTTTGTTCTTTTTTGTTGTTGATTGACCTCAGTTTCGGCCAATCCGCCGTCTTCCTGCTTGGTGGAACTCAGAGAGAAGACCCGCCCACCGCCATGTACATGCACAGTGGTGACGTCATGGTAATGTCAGGACACAGCCGCCTCCTCTACCACGCCGTGCCTCGCGTTGTCCCCGCCCCCAAGGGAGACCCCTTACACCCCTCTCTGGAGGAGGATGGCCTAGGCCCAGGGTCAGACCAGGGACTCGCACAGGACCATACCCAGGGAGAGGCCACCCTGATCCAGCCGGTATCAGAGGAGGACTGGGCGGTGTGCTCCAGGTACATCGAGACCTCCAGGGTGAATATGACCATCAGACAGGTGCTTGGGTCTGGCCAAGCCTTCCCCGCCATGGACACGACAGACAAACGAATAGACGCGGGACACACGGATGGGTACCATGACAACCAGGATGGAGAGAATGTGGGACTGAAGAGGAGGAGGAGTGACTCATGAGACACCACACCAATAGAGGTTACATGTATGGACTGTTAAATGTTAACAGGTCTAAGAGGAGTACCAGAAGACCGTTATAATAAGAGTTCTACTGGACAGCGTTACCTCTTATGATGAATATTTATTTCTGGATAATTTCACATGGTGATGTTGTAATAAATGTGACATTGTATTTAAAGAAGTTGTGGACTCCTTCATTTTACACCAAATGAGTTATGCAGGGTCAGCTGTTACAGACTGTATGCAGACCGACATTATAGTGGAGTTATGCAGGGTCAGCTGTTGCAGACTGACATCATAGTGGAGTTATGCAGGGTCAGCTGTTACATACTATATGCAGACTGGCATCATAGTGGAGTTATGTGAGGGTCAGCTGTTACATACTGTATGCAGACTGACATCATAGTGGAGTTATGGGAGGGTCAGCTGTTACAGACTGTATGCAGACTGACGTCATAGTGGAGTTATGTGAGGGTCAGCTGTTACATACTGTATGCAGACTGACATAGTGGAGTTATGTGAGGGTCAGCTGTTACATACTGTATGCAGACTGACATAGTGGAGTTATGTGAGGGTCAGCTGTTACATACTGTATGCAGACTGACATCATAGTGGAGTTATGGGAGGGTCAGCTGTTACAGACTGTATGCAGACTGACATCATAGTGGAGTTATGTGAGGGTCAGCTGTTACATACTGACATCATAGTGGAGTTATGTGAGGGTCAGCTGTTACAGACTGACATCATAGTGGAGTTATGTGAGGGTCAGCTGTTACATACTGTATGCAGACTGACGTCATAGTGGAGTTATGTGAGGTCAGCTGTTACAGACTGACGTCATAGTGGAGTTATGTGAGGTCAGCTGGCAAGGTGTAGGCCGGTTCAAAGCACTGAAACCACCATATCAAGATCACAGAATCTGGGTTATCTGGATCAGAATGATCCTTTCTGACTTAGTTTCTTTAAACCGGATTAAAAAAAATACCCCGATTTAATCTGATGCTGGATTACAAAAAAAAAAGACGATTACAGAACCCAGAACATTCTCATACAGATGAAAAGTTTTAGAAAAACTGGGCCCTGGAGACGGAGAGAGAAAATAGCATCAACAAAAACAGACCATAAACATCCCTCATTGGAAACCTATTAAAAGTGATTCCTTTTATAAAAAGTGATTGTTTGTTTTTCTCTACGCGTTTGAAGTCATGTAACAGTGAAGCCACCTGAAGTTCTTCACACTTGTTCGGCCCCTTGAGAAATGCATCAGTGGAGAATAACACTGGATTAATGGCCTCCTATTGAGAATGTGTTTCATTTAAGGGGTCAGAGAAACCTGATAGAGTGAGAATAAATTGGGTTTCATGGTGAGATATTTTGTGTGTTCTTCTGTACTACTGTAAACCCAACAGTTTATACTATAGCAGTGATTATTAGTCAACTATAGTTGAGTTCAGAGTTTCACTACATTAATTACAGCAAACAAAATTGTTTTTATAAATGGGTTGTGATGTTTGTCTCTGCGAAATAGGAAACAAAAATAGTCTTTCCTTCATGGTCCATTTATGGAGAAAGTAATGTTGGAATGAGCAGTGAAGTGAACTGCATTTGACCCATATCACATGACGAGTTCGCCCGAAGGCCAGCAGATGGCGATAATGAGTCGTTTCATCTTACCGTCCAACGGCATTTGTATGCGATACATTTGTATACCCTGCGGTCCGGTTCGTACATAAATTCTCCACTCAGGCTGCAAAGACGTCAATTTCCTCCTCAACTCGATTTAATGGCGAGAAGGCGTAACAAAAAAACAGTGGAAAGTATATGCGTCTGTTTTTTGTGAAACACCGTTTTCCACCACGGTGCTAAAGTGGCTAATGTTAACTCCCTGATGTTGTGGCCCTCGTTCAGCCAAGGGGAAACAACAGACTGCTGCAACCTGATTGGCTGAACGCAATACGCAACATCAGGGACTAGCATTCCTAGGTATTAGCCACTAGCATGGTGGTGGAAAATGGTGTTTCGTAAAGAAAGCATACATATTTTCTCTTTTTTTTCCCCCTGTGTATGGGAGACGAGTGTATAGCCTGCTGCATACAATGCCTTTGGACGGTAAGATGAAGCGACTCATTATCACCTTCTGCTAATGATGAGTGAACTGGGGGAGAGCTGAGACTTGTAGAAGAGGATCCAGAAAAACGTTATTGTCCAGTGTGGGATGTTAGGTCATCATGACATGGACAGATAGTACAGGATCACTTTGTCATCAAGGGGATCTAAAGTTGTTTTGTTCATGTATTATATAATACAGACAGTTTATATATTACTTTATAAGAACACGGAATTCCAAAAGTATGCAGGATAAATATACCTATGCAGAACCATAGAGAGTTGGACTAACTTTTAGAATGTTGAATATTGTTCTAGACATTAAGTTTCATAGCATTAAATATTCCCCTTTTTATGTCAATGAGGGGCCAACATGGCTGCCATAGAATGTTGTAGTGTCATGTTAATGGAGAGCCAACATGGCTGCCATAGAACGTTGTAGTGTCATGTAATTGGAGAGCCAACATGGCTGCCATAGAACGTTGTAGTGTCATGTAATTGGAGAGCCAACATGGCTGCCATAGAATGTTGTAGTGTCATGTTAATGGAGAGCCAACATGGCTGCCATAGAACGTTGTAGTGTCATGTTAATCGGCTCTAACATGGCTGCCATAGAACGTTGTAGTGTCATGTAATTGGAGAGCCAACATGGCTGCCATAGAACGTTGTAGTGTCATGTTAATCGGCTCTAACATGGCTGCCATAGAATGTTGTAGTGTCATGTAATTGGAGAGCCAACATGGCTGCCATAGAATGTTGTAGTGTCATGTAATTGGAGAGCCAACATGGCTGCCATAGAATGTTGTAGTGTCATGTAATTGGAGAGCCAACATGGCTGCCATAGAATGTTGTAGTGTCATGTAAATGCTTCATAATGCAGAAACCTAAATGTCCTACCTCTCTAAAAGCATGTCTCTGGACCTATGTACGTTTTAATATCCAAAATACTAAATCAACTTGAACTCAAACTTGAGAAGTTGAGTGAAAATGATTTGTTATGTTCCTCCTCTCTGTATCTCTCTTTTGCATGCAACATTAGGCAGGTTTCCATTGACGCAGGTTTATTCAACAAAAGTTAATGCCACAAAACAAAACATCGCGACGTGTAATTGAAACGGAAACTATAGGATAAACGATTATATTTGTTCGACAGTGGTGGATTCTTTCCTTTGTCAAATTATGATTAAAACAGTGTTTTTTGTCCCCCGTAATGATTGTAGAATCATTTTTGCTGTTACACAGGGCATGTGATGTTGTCACAAAAACCATAAACCTCCACTACACATTTAATTATTGTCACGCTCTGACTATAGAGAGCCCTTGGTTCTCTATGGTGTTTAGGTCAGAGCGTGACTAGGGGGGTGTTCTAGTCATTCTATTTCTATGTTGGTGGGTTGTATGGTTCCCAATTAGAGGCAGCTGGTAATCGTTGCCTCTAATTGGGGATCATATGTAGGAAGCCCTTTCTCCCACCTGCTTTGTGGGATATTGTTTTGTGTATGTGCAGGAAGCACCAATGATGGCACTGTTCAGTTATTGTTTTGTTTGGAAGATTTGCTTTATTTAAAGATGTGGAACTTTAATCACGCTGCGCCTTGGTCCGTCTCTCATCACGATCGTGGCAATTCTATATGACCTACTGTTAGCTAAACTATTTTTTTCAATTATAAAAAAAAAAAAATCTTTCTTTGTAGTTCAAGGATTTTCCTGACTTTCAAGCATAGCTTCCCCTTGCTTTTGTAGTTGACTGGATGCAAGTTACACCGTTGAATTATATCAGAACTAGGTCTACATGAGGGCAAGTTACACTGTGAAAGAGACCGTGGTGATACGTTGGCACATGACAATTATTTGAATATATTTATTGCATTCTATCCATGCTGGCTTTTGCGGGCTACAAGAGACATGAAACAGATCAAAATCAAATCAAATGTATTTATATAGCCCTTCATACATCAGCTGATATCTCAAAGTGCTGTACAGCAACCCAGCCTAAAACCCCAAACAGCAAGCAATGCAGGTGTAGAAGCACAGTGTCTAGGAAAATCTCCCTAGAAAGGCCAAAACCTAGGAAGAAACCTAGAGAGGAACCAGGCTATGTGGGGTGGCCAGTCCTCTTCTGGCTGTGCCGGGTGGAGATTAAAGGTTGAGACCGAGTTTGTGTCTCTCACATGGGTAGGCAGACCATTCCATAAAAATTGAGCTCTATAGGAGAAAGCCTTGCCTCCAGCTGTTTGCTTAGAAATTCTAGGGACAATTAGGAGGCCTGCGTCTTGTGACCGTAGCGTACATGTAAGTATGTACAGCAGGACCAAATCAGAGAGATAGGTAGGAGCAAGCCCATGTAATGCTTTGTAGGTTAGCAGTAAAACCTTGAAATCAGCCCTTGCCTTGACAGGAAGCCAGTGTAAGGAGGCTAGCACTGGAGTAATATGATGAATTTTTTTCAGGATTCAGGATTCTAGCAGCCTTATTTAGCACTAACTGAAGTTTATTTAGTGCTTTATCCGGGTAGCCGGAAAGTAGAGCATTGCAGTAGTCTAACCTAGAAGTGACAAAAGCATGGATTTATTTTTCTGCATCATTTTTGGACAGAAAGTTTCTGATTTTGCAATGTTACGTAGATGGAAAAAAGCTGTCCTTGAAACAGTCTTGATATGTTCTTCAAAAGAGAGATCAGGGTCCAGAGTAACGCCGAGGTCCTTCACAGTTTTATTTGAGACGACTGTACAACCATTAAGATTAATTGTCAGATTCAACAGAAGATCTCTTTGTTTCTTGGGACCTAGAACAAGCATCTCTGTTTTGTCTGAGTTTAAAAGTAGAATGTTTGCAGCCATCCACTTCCTTATGTCTGAAACACATGCTTCTAGCGAGGGCAATTTTGGGGCTTCACCATGTTTCATTGAAATGTACAGCTGTGTGTCATCCACATAGCAGTGAAAGTTAACATTGTTTTTGAATGACATCCCCAAGAGGTAAAATATATAGTGAAAACAATAGGTGGTCCTAAAACAGAACCTTGAAATTTACAGTTGATTTGTCAGAGGACGAACCATTCACAGAGACAAACTGATATCGTTCTGAGAGATAAGATCTAAACCTTGGCCAGAACTTGTCTGTGTAGACCAATTCGGGTTTCCAATCTCTCCAAAAGAATGTGGTGATCGATGGTATCAAAAGCAGCACTAAGGTCTAGGAGCACGAGGACAGATGCAGAGCCTCGGTCTGATGCCATTAAAAGGTCATTTACCACCTTCACAAGTGCAGTCTCAGTGCTATGATGGGGTCTAAAACCAGACTGAAGCATTTCGTATACATTGTTTGTCTTCAGGAAGGCAGTGAGTTGCTGCGCAACAGCCTTTTCAAAAAAAATTGAGAGGAATGGAAGATTCTCAACCCGGCCATGTGTAATTTTGTCCTGGACTTTCTGACGGGCCGCCCTTAGGTGGTGAAGGTAGGAAACAACATCTCCACTTCGCTGACCATCAACACTGGGGCCCCACAAGAGTGCGTGCTCAGCCCCCTCCTGTACTACCTGTTCACCCATGACTGTGTGGCCACGCACTCCTCCAACTCAATCATCAAGTTTGCAGATGACACAACAGTGGTAGGCTTGATTACCAACAACGACGAGACGGCCTACAGGGAGGAGGTGAGGGCCCTCGGAGTGTGTTGTCAGGAAAATAACCTCACACTCAACGTCAACAAAACAAAGGAGATGATTGTGGACTTCAGGAAACAGCAGAGGCAGCACCCCCCTATCCACATCGAAGGGACAGTAGTGGAGAAGGTGGAAGGTTTTAAATTCCTCGGCGTACACATCATTGACAAACTGAGATGGTCCACCCACACAGACATTGTAGTGAAGAAGGCGCAATAGCGCCTTTTTTTTGTTGGCTTTTCACCTAAAACCCTGACAAACCATTACAGATGCACAATTGAGAGAATCCTGTCGTGCTGCATCACAACCTGGTACGGCAACTGCACCGCCCACAATCACAGGGCTCTCCAGAGGGTGGTGAGGTCTGCACAACACATTACCGGGGGCAAACTACCTGCCCTCCAGGACACCTACAGCACCCGATGTCACAGGAAGGCCAAAAAGATAATCAAGGACAACAACCAGCCGAGCTGCTGCCTGTTCACCCCGCAGCAAACCAGAAAGCGAGGTCAGTACAGGTGTATCAAAGCTGGGACCGAGAGACTGAAAAACAGCTTCTATCTCAAGGTCATCAGAATGCTAAACAGCAATCACTAACTCAGAGAGGCTACTACCTACATAGAGACTCACTAGTCACTTTAAACTATGCCATTTCAATAATGTTTACATATCTTACATTACTCATCTCATATGCATCTTGTACCATCTATTGCATCTTACCTATGCCGCTCGGCTAACGCTCATCCATATATTTATATGTAAATATTCTTATTCCATCCCTTTAGATTTGTGTATTAGATAGTTGTTGGGGAATTGTTAGATTACTTGTTACATATTACTGCACCGTCGGGACTACGTAGAAGCACAAGCATTTGGCTACACTAGCATTAACAGCTAGCTGTATGTGACAAATAACATTTAATTTGATTGTTTAAAGGGCAATGGGTTCTGTTTATGATTCATGTATTTTTAGCCAGATCCTAATTGGGATGTCAAATTGTATGTTCCTTTTGATGGCGTAGAAGGCCCTTCTTGCCTTGTCTCTCAGATCGTTCACAGCTTTGTGGAAGTCTCTCTCTCTCTCTCTCTCGATGTTCTGGAGGAGAGCACCAGCTGCCGTTGGTTGTTAAGGTGATGGCGGGCTTGGCTAGGAGCGTTGTAGCAGCAAGGCCTCTCCATGACTTCATTAGACCCAATTATGCCATTTCACTCTTGCTTTGTTTTTAATTGGCCGGCCTGCCCCCGTTACCATGGTCACCGATGGAGCGCTGCTAGCTGCTCTTTTCAGACTGCTTTGGCTAACGGCTAGCTGCGCTCTTGACTGACAGACAGACAAACAGGCTTTGTGTTTTGAG
The DNA here is from genome assembly GCF_013265735.2 of Oncorhynchus mykiss. NCBI lineage: Eukaryota > Metazoa > Chordata > Actinopteri > Salmoniformes > Salmonidae > Oncorhynchus > Oncorhynchus mykiss. Next base: position 39,443,594 of record NC_048589.1, read on the forward strand.
GTCATCTATTGTGAAATAGGTCAGGAGTTTTTCAATGTGATCTGATCAGGAAAAGGTCTGGGCTATGGTAGAGCGGCCATATTATTATATGGGCCTATTATCCTGATGACCATGTGTGGTCAGCAGTGATGTACTGTAGTGGTCCATTCTAAAAGGTTTGTTTACCCTACACTAGCCTACTGGTGGTCCGCCAGCATGGAGGTATGAAGTGAGGCGTGAAGACTGGCGTGAAGTGAGGCGTGAAGTCTGGTGTGAAGTCACTCATGTAATCAGGCATGATGTCTGGCATGAAGTCACTCATGAAATCAGGCATGATGTCTTGCATGAAGTCTGGCATGAAATCAAGCATGATGTCTGGCATGAAGTGAGGCATGATATCTGGCCTGAAGTCACTCATGAAATCAGGCATGATGTCTGGCATGAAGTCACTCATGAAATCAGGCATGATGTCTTGCATGAAGTCTGGCATGATGTCTGGCATGATATCTGGCATGAAGTCTGGCATGATATCTGGCATGAAGTCATGAAGTGGGTAGCAGTTTCATAGTGTACGTGCTATCTGGCCTTTCACGCTAATTGAAAACAATGTTTCCTTCTCCTTGTATTAGCTTATGGCCGGTCATGAGTTTTGACCTGACCAGGAAGGACTCCAGGCCCTAGTTATAGCCTGTAGACTTGTTATAGAATAGAACTACCAGGTCACATGGTCATGAAAACCAGAAAGCTGCCACCCTGGACCTAAACCAGAAAGCTACCACCCTGTGTTTGACTTGCTTGGTTATTCAGAGGGTGAAAGCTGAAGGAAACTAGTGTCCATTTTGTTTTCTGGCCTGTAGAAGAGATTCAGAACCAGGGGTAAATTGGTTCCTTGTCTCCTGTCCTCCACACTGTGACCGTTGAGTTCTCCTCCCCAGTGAGTTCGCCCAAGGGGGAACAGAGGAGTGAAACTACTTTTGTTTACATTTAACATAATCTCCTTTTGTGAGCGAGAGCTGGAGAGTGCTGGCACTGTGCCTCTCTGTCCTTCTCTTTTTCTATTCCTCCCTCTCTTCTGTCCTCTCTCTTTCTCTCATCTTTAGGCAGCCTGTCATTTTTTCTCCTTCAATTACATCGACTCCCATGGTAACTATTTGCTGAGTGCACCAGAGAGGGTCTGTGAAATGGTTCCAGGGCACAGCTGTAATTGGTAGCAGGTTAGGTGGAGAGAAAAACTCTGTGTGTTTTCCCCCCATGCGTTATCACGTGACCAGGTGTTATTGGCTTTCTGATGTAGCTAGGCCTAACTGCAGGAAACTGCTAGGAAAATGATGTCATCGAAGCGCTTTGATTTCATAAATTAGTCATATGTAATGAAACATGTCTGACTAACACATTACTACTACCCACAATGGTTTAGTTCAACGTTTACATACGCATCATGGTTAAGTTAAAAGTTTACATTGGTTGTTTAATTGATCAAGGTTAGGTATTTTATCTAGTCTAATCCGATGATCCCGCCTGCATTGGGAAACTAATCAAGATAGCTTGTGGATATATATTTCAGTTGTTGATTGTCTTCTGTCAGATGATCTTTCTCTAAAAGTTATATGCTCAGCTAAAGCCCTTTTAATTCCAGGAGGCCTTTATGTGTGTAGTGCATACAGCAAGTGACTTGACCAGCATCCTGCTGGGCTAATGGTGTAATCCCACCTCCGAATGAAGCCTGTGGTTCGTGCTAAATCAACAGTGATCAACTCACAGGTAGATGCAACGCGCTGCAGTGCAACAGTGACACCTGCAGGCCAGTGGCGGTAGTGCAGTGGTACTCTGTAGCAGCAGTTTCATCTGTTAGTGTATTTACTGTGTTAGAGGGATACGTCTTTAGAGGTGTTGATCACAGTGCTCTATGGTCTCTCAATCAGGTGCTACACTGTAAAAAAAAAAAAGGTGTTTAATCTACTTTTTTTTTAAATCAAGGCGACAATATTATTTAGTAGATCTAACTTCTTATGTTTTTGAGTATAATTGTTTTGTTGTTGTTGAATTTACACAAATTAAGTAAGTCCAGGGAATTAACAATAGCCATGAAAATGTATTGGATTTACTGACAATATGATTAAATATGAGTTGATGTCACACAAATATTTAGTAAACCCGACACATTAGTGTTCAAATCAAAATGTATTTGTCACATGCTCCGAACACAGTAAAATCCTTACTTACAAGCCCTGAACCAACAATGCAGTTAAGAAAAATACATGAAGAAAAATAAGAATGAAAAGTAACAAATAGACACTTCATGTTTAATATTGTCTAAGGTGTTCAATAATTTGTATTTGAACTGACTTTGGCGGGCGCTGTACCTGGAGGTAGAACTGCAAGCATTTCAGGATTCTGCATTAGTCTCTGTCATTAAGAAGGGTGATGCTGGGAAAATGGGTGGCCTCATCATCCATTTGCTCGACAATTTTGATATCCCTTCGTCATGACACCTTATGGCACAACAAGCTGCTTAAAGATACAACATTCTGTAAGAGAATCATAAAGTCTAAAACATTTCATTTATCCTCTAAATCCTCTAAAAATGTAGCCACATGGCAAGTTGTTGCAAGAACTTACAATTCTTAAGTTGTGAGAAATACAAGTATTATTCAAATGTGCTCAATTTATTCAAATTGAGTAAATTAAAATAAGTCAATTTTTTTCTCTTTGGTTATCCTAAAAAATATATATATACAGTTGAAGTTGGAAGTTTACATACACGTAGGTTGGAGTCATTAAAGTTCATTTTTCAACCACTACACAAATATCTTATTAATTAACAAACTATAGTTTTGGCAAGTCGGTTAGGACATCTACTTTGTGCATAACACAAGTAATTTTTCCAACAATTGTTTACAGACAGATTATTTCACTTATAATTCACTGTATCACAATTCCAGTGGGTCAGACGTTTACATAGACTAAGTTGACTGTGCCTTTAAACAGCTTGGAGAATTGCAGAAAATGATGTCATAGATTTAGAAGGTTCTGACAGGCTAGTTGACATCATTTAAGTAAATTGGAGGTGTACCTTTCTATGTATTTCAGGGCCTACCTTCAAACCCAGAGAATATCAAAAGAAATCAGCCAAGACCTCAGAATTTTTTTTTATACCTCCACAAGTCTGTTTCATCCTTGGGAGCAATTTCCAAACGCCTGAAGGTACCACGTTCATTTGTACAAACAATAGTACGCAAGTATAAACACCATGGGACCAAGCAGACATCATACCGCTCAGGAAGGAGACGTGTTCTGTCTCCTAGAGATGAACATACTTTGGTGCAAAAAGTGCAAATCAATCCCAGAACAAGAGCAAAGGACCTTGTGAAGATGCTGGAGGAAACAGGTACAAAAGTATCTATATCCACAGTAAAATAAGTTCTATATCGACATAACCTGAAAGGCCGCTCAGCGAGGAAGAAGCTACTGCTCCAAAACCGCCATAAAAAAAGCCAGACTGTGGTTTGCAACTGAGCATGGGGACGAAGACCATACTTTTTGGAGAAATGTCCTCTGGTCTGATGAAACAAAAATAGAACTGTTTGGCCATAATGACCATCGTAATGTTTGGTGGAAAAAGGGGGAGGCTTGCAAGCTGAAGAACACCATCCCAACCGTGAAGCAAGGGGGTGGCAGAATCATGTTGTGGAGGTACTTTGCTGCAGGAGGGACTGGTGCACTTCACAAAATAGATGGCATCATGAGAGAAGAAAATTATGTGGACATATTGAAGCAACATTTCAAGACATCAGTCAGGAAGTTAAAGCTTGGTCGCAAATGGGTTTTTCCAAATGGACAATGACCCCAAGCATACTTCCAAAGTTGTGGTAAAATGGCTTAAGGACAACAAAGTCAAGGTATTGGAGTGGCCATCACAAAGCCCTGACCTCAATTCTCTAGAACATTTGTGGGCAGAATTGAAAAAGTGTGTGCGAGCAAGGAGGCCTACAAACCTGACTCAGTTATACCAGCTCTGTCAGGAGGAATGGGCCAAAATTCACCCAATTTATTGTGGGAAGCTTGTGAAAGGCTACCCGAAACGTTTGAACTATTTAACTTGGATCAAAGTCAATGCTACCAAATACTAATTGAGTGTATGTAAACGTATGACCTACTTGGAATGTGATGAAAGAAATAAAAGCTGAAATGAATCATTCTCTCTACTATTATTCTGACCTTTCATACGTTCATAAAATAAAGTGGTGATCCTAACTGACCTAAGGCAGGGCATTTTTACTAGGATTAAATGTCAGGAATTGTGAAAAGCTGAGTTGAAATGTATTTGAGTTTAAATGTAATTGGTTAAGGTAATGTAAACTTCTAACTTCACCTGTACATTTTGAGCAACATATTGAGTTGACTTTTCTTTTTAAATTAATTCAATTAACAAATTACATTTTTATTAAGTATGTTTATTATTTTTATTTGTCTTATTTTTTTCAATTCACCCCATAATCCATTTTTACAGAGTTTAGATTTTAACGATAGCGGTTAAACGTGACAAAAGTGTATTGGTTTAAAATTCATATTTATCATATGTTGGGATATATTGTTTATAAATAGACTATAAAACAACAGTATGTGAAGGGTTTCCTTCTCCATTTAAAAAAAACTTATGTTTTTTATGGAGAGACAGTATCAAGTGACAGGTGCAGCTGGCTAAGCAACAACAGTGTCTGTTGGAGCGTGGTGACATCATGCCCTGAGGGGATTATAGAGCAGGTCCAGTCACTTCTAGGAAGGTGATACCAGTGCACACACAAAGGAATACTCTGTGTACAGGCTAGGCTGCCTGGGCTGTCAAACTCTGAGGAATGGAATCCGTGAGTGGATTCTTCTTGTGACTGGGAGTGATGCCAGACAGAAGCAATTAGTGATATATGGCCTGCCTGGGGATGAGAACAAATATGAGGACAGTCAGGACTGCTATCAAGTGTAGCTAGACAGCTAAATGCTTTACGCGTACTTATTTTTGGACTTATTTGTCAAGTGGAGTCTTCCATTTTGGAATTATCACTTCATTAACCCGTTGACTGACAGAACTACTGCAGGGCTCTTCTTCTCTCGCTCTCTGTCTCTCTCTCTCTCTTTCTCTTTCTCTCTCTCTCTCTTTCTCTCTCTCTCTCTCTCTCTCTCTCTCTCTCTCTCTCTCTCTCTTTCTCTCTCCCTCTCACTTCACACACATCTGTAAGTCACGTGTGCTGTAATGGAAACAAAAAAAAGTTCACATCTGATAATGAGTGCCAAAGGCTACTTAGTGTCTGGTTCAACTCCGAGTCATTGGTTGATGGTTTCAGATACCAATTCATCCCCAGACATAAGAAAGTCTAACACGTACCATCTCCTGCCCTCCCAGCATGAGTGTGAGGATACACTTCAAGCACTAACCAGCCAGTGTAGGTGTGTGGGCTAGGAGGTTCGATGGGGAGGAGCATCCGTTATTGAGGTGTTACAGCGCCACCATATCGCTACGTGGTCAGACTGACCACAGGTATGTGTTTGGTCACACATGGTCAATTACCACAGCAGCCGTCGACCCTGTGGCGAAATGTAAGGCAGAAAATGGCTACCGTCTCTCTCTGTCTGTCCCTTAGCCGACTAATACTGTGTTACTTCTCCATCTCTCTCTCTCTCTTCCTCCCTCTCTCATTCCCTCCATCTTTCTCTGCCAGCGGCTAACATTAATTCAGGCAGGGAAGGAGAGAGAAACTGCTTAGGTTCCCTCCATCCCTCCTCTCTCTCCCTTCCTCTCCCCAAACCGGTTTTATTCCCATCAGCTCCACGCCTCTTATCGGCCTCTTTCAGACGCATGGCGGGCGAGAGCCAGATACTGAGGTGGCGATGCATCAGACTTCGATCACTTTGTCCCCTTATTGGCCATGACACCAATCTCCTTGACTGACATGCCGGCCAAACTGTTATATACAATTCCTTCAGAAAGTACTCATACCACTTGACTTATTCCAGATTTTGTTTTGTTAGCCTAAATTCTAAATGTATTTTTAAAAATCTTACCCATCCAAACCCAATACCGCAAAAAGACATAGTGAAAACATGTTTTTTGACATTTTTGAAAATGTTTTGACGCCCCTAAGTCAATACATGTTAGAATCACCTTTGGAAGCGAGTACAGCTGTGAGTCTTTCTGGGTAAGTCTCTAAGAGCTGTGAGTCTTTCTGGGTAAGTCTCTAACAGCTTTGCACAGCTGGATTGTACAACATTTGCACATTACTCTTTTAAAATTCTTCAAGCTCTGTCAAGTTGTTTTTCAAGTCTTACCATGCTTATTATTATTTTTCATTTATTTCACCTTTATTTAACCAGGTAGTCAAGTTGAGAACAAGTTCTCATTTACAACTGCGACCTGGCCAAGATAAAGCAAAGCAGTTCGACACATACAACGACACAGAGTTACACATGGAGTAAAACAAACATACAGTCAATAATACAGTAGAAAAATAAGTCTATGTACGATGTGAGCAAGTGAGGTGAGATAAGGGAGGTAAAGGCAAAAAAAAGGCCATGGTGGCAAAGTAAATACAATATAACAAGTAAAACACTGGAATGGCAGATTTGCAGTGGAAGAATGTGCAAAGTAGAGATAGATATAATGGGGTGCAAAGGAGCAAAATAAATAAATACAGTAGGGGAAGAGGTAGTTGTTTGGGCTAAATTATAGATGGGCTATGTACAGGTGCAGTAATCTGTGAGCTGCTCTGACAGCTGGTGATTAAAGCTAGTGAGGGAGATAAGTGTTTCCAGTTTCAGAGATTTTTGTAGTTCGTTCCAGTCATTGGCAGTAGAGAACTGGAAGGAGAGGCGGCCAAAGAAATAATTGGTTTTGGGGGTGACTAGAGAGATATACCTGCTGGAGCGCGTGCTACAGGTGGGTGCTGCTATGGTGACCAGCGAGCTGAGATAAGGGGGGACTTTACCTAGCAGGGTTTTGTAGATAACCTGGAGCCAGTGGGTTTGGCGATGAGAATGAAGCGAGGGCGAGCCAACGGGAGCATACAGGTCACAGTGGTGGGTAGTATATGGGGCTTTGGTGACAAAACGGATGGCACTGTGATAGACTGCATCCAATTTATTGAGTAGGGTATTTGAGGCTAGTTTGTAAATGACATTGCCAAAGTCGAGGATCGGTAGGATGGTCAGTTTTACGAGGGTATGTTTGGCAGCATGAGTGAAGGATGCTTTGTTGTGAAATAGGAAGCCAATTCTAGATTTAACTTTGGATTGGAGATGTTTGATGTGAGTCTGGGAGGAGAGTTTCGGGGCACCAAGGAAAATCTTTAGATTACAAGTTATAATTTTCCTATTATAACTCTTCAGATGTTTTAATATCTGTAGAATTAGTCTACTAATTAATGAATTGTTCTTTACCTCACGTTAGTCTCATTCCAAACGTTGTAAATTGTTGGTTATCTGCACTGTCACGTTCTGACCTTTATTTCCTTTGTTTTGTATTTATTTAGTATGGTCAGGGCGTGAGTTGGGTGGGCAGTCTATGTTTGTTTTTCTATGTTTTGGAGCATTTCTATGTTTCGGCCTAGTATGGTTCTCATTCAGAGGCAGGTGTCATTAGTTGTCTCTGATTGAGAATCATACTTAGGTAGCCTGGGTTGCACTGTTTGTTTGTGGGTGATTGTCTATGTTGATGGCTTGTTTCAGCGCAGCTCGCATTAGCTTCACGGTTGTTATTTTGTTTACTGTTTTTGTATAGTGCTCGGGTTTTTCTTTATTAAAATTCATGATGAACACATACCACGCCGCATTTTGGTCCTCCGATCCTTCTCACCTCTCCTCTTCAGATGAAGAGGACGACGACCGTGACATGCACGAACCCAGCCTTTACTATGAATCATCCATACATCAATTGTCTTAATCATTTATTTACTAACTAACTAAATAATCACAGAAATGCATAAACAAACAAACAGTAGATATGGTTACAAGGAAATGATAGGGGAGGTTCCCTAGTGGTCTAAGACGGTATGACGGCTTGGTGGACAAAGGGAAGTGGGTGTGGACTGAGAAGGGGGTGTGGACTGAGAAGGGGGTGTGGACTGAGAAGGGGGTGTGGACTGAGAAGGGGGTGCGGACTGAGAAGGGGGTGTGGACTGAGAAAGGTGGGAAAGACAAAAGGAATCACTACACAGTTGATAATTATATAAATTGAAATGCTAATCCTTTGCACATGAACGCTCACTCATTTGGGAGTAATTGCAATCAATATATATTTACGCCCAGTGTGTCGTCGTAATCTCTGTTGGAATCATCAGTCCTTCTGTTGGAAGGTTCATCTGAGCGTCTCTCTCTGCTTCCCTGAAGTCTTTTGTGGTTAGAATGGATACTTCAGAGTACCATTCAGAAATGTTCTCATGGAATAGATGTTTTGGCGGTTGTCAGTCTTCGCATCTCAGGTTGACAATTTCTAGCTGCAGACTAGTAATTACTTTCTAAGATTTTCTCTTATTCTGTTGGGATCGAGTCTCAGAGTTTAACAATTTCCACCCGTGTAGCCAATGCTCCACATAGTATGTTTAGGAATTCAACAACCATTACAACCTTATACTGAATTTTTTGTGGTCTCTACTCAAACCTTCGCCCCCTCGGTGATCGAGGTATGCGTGGTCTCAAGAGGATTTCTTCAGGTGGGTTTTTTTATTGGTAACAGTAGAAAAGGGCTGTCCCATGAGCCAGATCATGTCGGTACTCTTGGGGGCGGGCCAATGACTTAATGAAACTTTAAAGGGAATACAATTATCTCACATTAAATTAACATCATTACATCATTTCACAAATAGTTTCATCTTTACTCATTCATTTTATACAATAATTAGACGCAAACCTCATAATGGAGGCACCTGTATAAACAGAGTCATGGTAATGTGGCTGGCTGTATTGTCTTTCATGAGGTCACAAACATGAAACAACACGGACCGGGTCGTAGCTGGCTTCTCCGCCAACCATTTATACATTCTCCAAAACATGGATATTGTTCAGTTCTCAGTTCTGTGATGTAGAATAAGTTAATTTGTTCTACTGTGAAACTCTCTCTCTCTATACTGCATGGCCCTGAGGAGAGTCTCCTCCAGGAATTTATGACCTGAGATAACAGAACCTGGGTGTAGGAGGGAGAGAGAGGGGGATGCCACGCTCTATACCCAGAAAAGGCCACGCCATGACACCAGAAAGACTCACGGTTGTAATGCTGCCAAAGGTGCTTATACAAAGTATTGACTCAGGTGTGTAAATACTTATGTAAATTAGATATTTCTGTATTTCATTTTGAATGAATTATTCAAAAGGCATTTGCACATCTGAGCTGTCTTTTTTGCAGGTGCGTGGTAACAGTTGAATTAAATTAGGATTTATGAAAACTTGCTTGGTAGGTCAATGACCTCGTTGTGGTTTTACAGGCGTCTTTAATACGTTTTATGTACACACTTTATTCAAATATTTCTGCATATTGTTATATTTAGTAGCACTTATTTGTTTCCCCTCGACTCCAACCCCATTTGATGTGTGGATCAGATGTGGTTGGGGTTACAGTGCCTTGCGAAAGTATTCGGCCCCCTTGAACTTTGCGACCTTTTGCCACATTTCAGGCTTCAAACATAAAGATATGAAACTGTATTTTTTTTGTGAAGAATCAACAACAAGTGGGACACAATCATGAAGTGGAACGACATTTATTGGATATTTCAAACTTTTTTAACAAATCAAAAACGGAAAAATTGGGCGTGCAAAATTATTCAGCCCCCTTAAGTTAATACTTTGTAGTGCCACCTTTTGCTGCGATTACAGCTGTAAGTCGCTTGGGGTATGTCTCTATCAGTTTTGCACATCGAGAGACTGACATTTTTTCCCATTCCTCCTTGCAAAACAGCTCGAGCTCAGTGAGGTTGGATGGAGAGCATTTGTGAACAGCAGTTTTCAGTTCTTTCCACAGATTCTCGATTGGATTCAGGTCTGGACTTTGACTTGGCCATTCTAACACCTGGATATGTTGATTTTTGAACCATTCCATTGTAGATTTTGCTTTATGTTTTGGATCATTGTCTTGTTGGAAGACAAATCTCCGTCCCAGTCTCAGGTCTTTTGCAGACTCCATCAGGTTCTTCCAGAATGGTCCTGTATTTGGCTCCATCCATCTTCCCATCAATTTTAACCATCTTCCCTGTCCCTGCTGAAGAAAAGCAGGCCCAAAACATGATGCTGCCACCACCATGTTTGACAGTGGGGATGGTGTGTTCAGCTGTGTTGCTTTTACGCCAAACATAACATTTTGCATTGTTGCCAAAAAGTTCAATTTTGGTTTCATCTGACCAGAGCACCTTCTTCCACATGTTTGGTGTGTCTCCCAGGTGGCTTGTGGCAAACTTTAAACAACACTTTTTATGGCTATCTTTAAGAAATGGCTTTCTTCTTGCCACTCTTCCATAAAGGCCAGATTTGTGCAATATACGACTGATTGTTGTCCTATGGACAGAGTCTCCCACCTCAGCTGTAGATCTCTGCAGTTCATCCAGAGTGATCATGGGCCTCTTGGCTGCATCTCTGATCAGTCTTCTCCTTGTATGAGCTGAAAGTTTAGAGGGACGGCCAGGTCTTGGTAGATTTGCAGTGGTCTGATACTCCTTCCATTTCAATATTATTGCTTGCACAGTGCTCCTTGGGATGTTTAAAGCTTGGGAAATCTTTTTGTATCCAAATCCGGCTTTAAACTTCTTCACAACAGTTTCTCGGACCTGCCTGGTGTGTTCCTTGTTCTTCATGATGCTCTCTGCGCTTTTGACGGACCTCTGAGACTATCACAGTGCAGGTACATTTATACAGAGACTTGATTACACACAGGTGGATTGTATTTATCATCATTAGTCATTTAGGTCAACATTGGATCATTCAGAGATCCTCACTGAACTTCTGGAGAATTTGCTGCACTGAAAGTAAAGGGGCTGAATCATTTTGCACGCCCAATTTTTCAGTTTTTGATTTGTTAAAAAAGTTTGAAATATCCAATAAATGTTGTTCCACTTCATGATTGTGTCCCACTTGTTGATTCTTCACAAAAAAATACAGTTTTATATCTTTATGTTTGAAGCCTGAAATGTGGCAAAAGGTCGCAAAGTTCAAGGGGGCCGAATACTTTCGCAAGGCACTGTATGTCTAAATAAGGGTGCTAATTTAAAAAACTCACAAAAGCTCTGATGAAGGCCGTGAGGCCGATATGTAAAGCTCTGATGAAGGCTGTGAGGCCGATATGTAAAGCTTTGATGAAGGCTGTGAGGCCGATATGTAAAGCTCTGATGAAGGCTGTGAGGCCCATATGTAAAGCTCTGATGAAGGCTGTGAGGCCGATATGTAAAGCTCTGATGAAGGCTGTGAGGCCCATATGTAAAGCTCTGATGAAGGCTGTGAGGCCGATATGTAAAGCTCTGATGAAGGCTATGAGGTCGATATGTAAAGCTCTGATGAAGGCTGTGAGGTCGATACATAAAGCTCTGATGAAGGCTGTGAGGCCCATATGTAAAGCTCTGATGAAGGCTGTGAAGTCGATACGTAAAGCTCTGATGAAGGCCATGAGGCCGATATGTAAAGCTCTGATGAAGGCTGTGAGGCCGATATGTAAAGCTCTGATGAAGGCTGTGAGGCCCATATGTAAAGCTCTGATGAAGGCTGTGAGGCCGATATGTAAAGCTCTGATGAAGGCTGTGAGGTCGATATGTAAAGCTCTGATGAAGGCTGTGAGGTCGATACATAAAGCTCTGATGAAGGCTGTGAGGCCCATATGTAAAGCTCTGATGAAGGCTGTGAAGTCGATACGTAAAGCTCTGATGAAGGCCATGAGGTCGATATGTAAAGCTCTGATGAAGGCCGTGAGGCCGATACATAAAGCTCTGATGAAGGCTGTGAGGTCGATACATAAAGCTCTGATGAAGGCTGTGAGGCCCATATGTAAAGCTCTGATGAAGGCCGTGAGGTCGATATGTAAAGCTCTGACGAAGGCCATGAGGCCGATATGTAAAGCTCTGACTAAGGCCATGAGGCCGATATGTAAAGCTCTGACTAAGGCCATGAGGCCGGTATGTAAAGCTCTGACGAAGGCCGTGAGGCCGATACGTAAAGCTCTGACGAAGGCCGTGAGGCCGATATGTAAAGCTCTGATGAAGGCTGTGAGGCCCATATGTAAAGCTCTGACAAAGGCCATGAGGCCGATACGTAAAGCTCTGACGAAGGCCGTGAGGCCGATACGTAAAGCTCTGACGAAGGCCGTGAGGCCGATACATAAAGCTCTGATGAAGGCTGTGAGGCCCATATGTAAAGCTCTGACAAAGGCCATGAGGCCGATACGTAAAGCTCTGACGAAGGCCATGAGGCCGATATGTAAAGCTCTGACGAAGGCCATGAGGCCGATATGTAAAGCTCTGACGAAGGCCGTGAGGCCGATATGTAAAGCTCTGACGAAGGCCGTGAGGCCGATACGTAAAGCTCTGACGAAGGCCATGAGGCCGATATGTAAAGCTCTGACGAAGGCCATGAGGCCGATATGTAAAGCTCTGATGAAGGCTGTGAGGCCGATACGTAAAGCTCTGATGAAGGCTTTGAGGCCGATACCTAAAGCTCTGATGAAGGCTGTGAGGCCGATACGTAAAGCTCTGACGAAGGCTGTGAGGCCGATACGTAAAGCTTATTAAAGATCAGTGATACTATAAAAAGCAGTGTGTGGGTTTCTTATTTTTTCTCATTCAATACATTAGAAAACATTTCTAAAAACATGTTTTTACTTTGGCACTATGAGGTATTGTGTGTAGATGTGTGAGAGAAAGACAATGTATTTAATCCATGTTGAATTCAAACTGTAACAGAACAACATGTAAAATAAGTCAAGGGGTGAATACTTTCTGAATGCACTGGAACACATGTTCTGTTCTATTTTGATGTATTCTATTTTGTTCTGTTCTTTTCTATTTTGTTCTGTTCTATTTTGATGTATTCTATTTTGTTCTGTTCTATTCTATGTTGTTCTGTTATATTTTGTTGTGTTCTCTTTTGTTGCATTCTATTTTGATGTATTCTATTTTGTTCTGTTCTATTTTGATGTATTCTATTTTGTTCTGTTCTATTTTGATGTATTCTATTTTGTTCTGTTCTTTTCTATTTTGTTCTGTTCTATTTTGATGTATTCTATTTTGTTCTGTTCTATTCTATGTTGTTCTGTTATATTTTGTTGTGTTCTCTTTTGTTGCATTCTATTTTGATGTATTCTATTTTGTTCTGTTCTATTCTATGTTGTTCTGTTATATTTTGTTGTGTTCTCTTTTGTTGCATTCTATTTTGATGTATTCTATTTTGTTCTGTTCTATTCTATGTTGTTCTGTTATATTTTGTTGTGTTCTCTTTTGTTGCATTCTATTTTGTTATATTCTGTTCTATTTTGTTTTATTCTATTTGTTCTATTCTATTTTACTCAATTCTAGGAATTGATAGTGTACCTGCGGTCCCACTCTCACAGTGCGGTGTATGCCACGTCAATGTCATCTCCCGTCGTGGAGCAGATCATCACCTCCATGAAGTGCATTATGGGGGAGGACGGGACAGCGATAGGTGAGTCTGACACGTAGAAACGTGGTAGATAGAATGGGAAAGGTTCTATTTTCCACACACACACTGATACAACTGAATGCCATTTTGAAGACATTGCACTTAGGTGCAAAAACATGTCATGAGGTGTTTGGTCTGGGGTTGGTACAGAATGATTTTCTATTGGTTCATACCAGCTATCACCACAAGGGGGCTGTAGAAGCTTGTGTGAGACTGGAGCAACTGCAGTTTACAACTGGTTGGGTTAGACTGCTCACTCTCGACAGGTAGACAGTGGGTTTCTTATTTACTGACTGTGTGTGAGGTAATCAGTGTGGTACATTGGTGGAAATGTACATGTTATACGGAGACTGGTGAAGGCTCTGACTATACAGTAGACCATTCAGCATTCATCTACAGTGCCATCAAGTGATCTTGGAATGGAATGAATGAGGGTGCAATCCTCAGCTTGCTCTGGGCTAAGTCAGAAGGAGACCGATTTAATTTAGGCTAGCTACCTGCAGTACTGGCCATGTCTGCAGACTCTCTCTCTCTCTCTCTTTCACTCACTCACTCACTCACTCACTCACACACTCACTCACACACTCACTTACACACCTTGTGCGTCCCAAGTGAAGGTGTGTGCGTGTGTGTGTGTGTGTGTGTGTGTGTGTGTGTGTGTGTGTGTGTGTGTGTGTGTGTGTGTGTGTGTGTGTGTGTGTGTGTGTGTGTGTGTGTGTGTGTGTGTGTGTGTGTGTGTGTGTGTGTGTGTGTGTGTGTGTGTGAGTGAGTGTGTAAGTGAGTGTGTGGAAGAACATATCACATGCACGTATCTCAGTGAGAATCTGTGATTGAGAATGAGGAATCAGTTGGTATTGAGAATGAGGAATCCTTTGGTATTGAGAATGAGGAATCCGTTGGTATTGAGAATGAGGAATCCGTTGGTATTGAGAATGAGGAATCCGTTGGTATTGAGAATGAGGAATCCGTTGGTATTGAGAATGAGGAATCAGTTGGTATTGAGAATGAGGAATCAGTTGGTATTGAGAATGAGGAATCAGTTGGTATTGAGAATGAGGAATCAGTTGGTATTGAGAATGAGGAATCCGTTGGTATTGAGAATGAAGAATGAAGAGAGATTCAATGAGAGAATTGAGAATGAAGAATGAAGAAAGATTCAATGAGAGAATTGAGAAAGAAGAATGAAGAATGAAGAGAGATTCAATGAGAGAATTGAGAATGAAGAATGAAGAGAGATTCAATGAGATAATTGAGAATGAAGAATGAAGAGAGATTCAATGAGATAATTGAGAATGAAGAATGAAGAGAGATTCAATGAGAGAATTGAGAATAAAGAATCAGAAGAAGTGATTGAGTGAGACGATCTCATCCTATATGAGGTTTTCAGACTTGATCTTGGCCTGTTAGAGGTAAAGTTAAATCGATCAACGCTTGGTTCTCACTCAACCTTCGTGTTGATCTCCGAAGACAAACACTGTGAGGTTTACCAGTGGAAGTCCATGGGGAAACCATCAAAAGATTCAAAACCCTTTTCTCTCTGTGTAACACAGATACATTACCCTACACTGGGGGAACAGGGCTTTTTTTTATATACACACACGCATACCAACATACACACATACACATGCAAGCATGCACACACACAGACTCACACACATACACACACAGTCCATGGTGTGATTGGTTTCCAGCCAGCCAGTATAGTTGATCTCCTAGCCAGGCAGTATAATTGATCTCCTAGCCAGCCAGTATAGTTGATCTCCTAGCCAGGCAGTATAATTGATCTCCTAGCCAGGCAGTATAATTGACCTCCTAGCCAGGCAGTATAATTGATCTCCTAGCCAGGCAGTATAATTGATCTCCTAGCCAGGCAGTATAATTGATCTCCTAGCCAGGCAGTATAATTGATCTCCTAGCCAGGCAGTATAATTGATCTCCTAGCCAGGCAGTATGATTGATCTTCTAGCCAGGCAGTATAAATGATCTCCTAGCCAGGCAGTATAATTGATCTCGTATCCAGGCAGTATAATTGATCTCCTAGCCAGGCAGTATGATTGATCTTCTAGCCAGGCAGTATAAATTATCTCCTAGCCAGGCAATACAATTGATCCGGTATCCAGGCAGTATAATTGATCTCCTAGCCAGGCAGTATAATTGATCTCCTAGCCAGGCAGTATAATTGATCTCCTAGCCAGGCATTATGATTGATCTCCTAGCCAGGCAGTATAATTGATCTCCTATCCAGGCAGTATAATTGATCTCCTAGCCAGCCAGTATAATTGATCTCCTAGCCAGGCAGTATAATTGATCTCCGAGCCAGGCAGTATAATTGATCTCCTAGCCAGGCAGTATAATTGATCTCCTAGCCAGGCAGTATAATTGATCTCCTAGCCAGGCATTATGATTGATCTCCTAGCCAGGCAGTATAATTGATCTCCTATCCAGGCAGTATAATTGATCTCCTAGCCAGCCAGTATAATTGATCTCCTAGCCAGGCAGTATAATTGATCTCCGAGCCAGGCAGTATAATTGATCTCCTATCCAGGCAGTATAATTGATCTCCTAGCCAGCCAGTATAATTGATCTCCTAGCCAGGCAGTATAATTGATCTCCGAGCCAGCCAGTATAATTGATCTCCTATCAAGGCAGTATAATTGATCTCCTAACCAGGCAGTATAATTGATCTCCTAGACAGGCAGTATAATTGATCTCCTAGCCAGGCAGTATAATTGATCTCCTATCCAGGCAGTATAATGTTTCTCATAGCCAGGCAGTATAATTGCTCTCCAATCAAGGCATTATAATTGATATCCTAGACAGGCAGTGGTACAGTAGAGCTTTAATCTCTGAAGTTGCAGGAAACCTGTAAAGTGAAAACACGATCTCAGACCTTTGGGCCAAACGCAGTCATTATACAGGGCTAGTCTAGGCCTCATCGGGACCACAGACCAGGGAAGTCATTATACAGGGATAGTCTAGGCCTCATCGGGACCACAGACCAGGGCAGTCATTATACAGGACTAGTCTAGGCCTCATCGGGACCACAGACCAGGGCAGTCATTATACAGGGCTAGTCTAGGCCTCATCAGGACCACAGACCAGGGCAGTCACTATACAGGGCTAGTCTAGGCCTTACTGGGACCACAGACCAGTAAGGTCTTACATACACTTAGGTTGGAGTCATTAAAACTTGTTTTTCAACCACTCCACAAATTTCTTGTTAACAAACTATAGTTTTGGCAAGTCGGTTAGGACATCTACTTTGTGCATGACACAAGTCCTTTTTCCAACAATTGTTTACAGACAGATTATTTCACTTATAATTGTCTCGCCCTGACCTTAGAGCTTGTTATGTCTCTATTTGGTTTGGTCAGGGTGTGATCTGGGTGGGCATTCTATGTTCCTTCTTCTATGTTTTTGTATTTCTATGTTTTGGCCGGGTATGGTTCTCAATCAGGGACAGCTGTCTATCGTTGTCTCTGATTGGGAACCATACTTAGGTAGCTTTTTCCCACAGGGTTTTTTGTGGGTAGTTATTTTCTGTTTTGTGTTTCTGCACCTGACAGGACTGTATCGGGTTTTGTACCGGGTTTTGTTATTTAGTGTTCAGTTGAAATAAGAGTATGAACACTTACCACACTGCGCTTTAGTCCGATGATTCCTCTTCTTCCGACGACGAATACCGTTACAATAATTCACAGTATTACAATTCCAGTGAGTCAGAAGTTTACAAACACTAAGTTGACTGTGCCTTTAAACAGCACGGAAAATTCCAGAAAATTATGCCATGGCTGTAGAAGCTTCTGATAGGCTAATTGACATAATTTGAGTCAATTGGAGGTGTACCTGTGCATGTATTTCAAGGCTTACCTTCAAACTCAGTGCCTCTTTGCTTGACATCATGGGAAAAGAAAAATAAATTAGCCAAGACCTCAGGAAAAAAATTGTAGACCTCCACAAGTCTGGTTCATCCTTGGAAACAATTTCCAAACACCTGAAGGTACCACGTTTATCTGTACAAACAATAATACGCAAGTATAAACACCATGGGACCACGCAGCCGTCATACCGCTCAGGAAAGAGACGCGTTCTTTGGTGTGAAAAGTGCATATCAATCCCAGAACAACAGCAAAGGACCTTGTGAAGATGCTGGAGGAAACAGGTACAAAAGTATCTATATATCTATATCCACAGTTAATCGAGTCCTATATCGACACAACCTGAAAGGTTATGTTTGGAGGAAAAAGGGGGAGGCTTACAAGCTGAAGAACATCCAAACCGTGAAGCACAGGGGTGGCAGCATCATATTGTGGGGTTGCTTTACTGCAGGAGGGGCCGGTGCACTTCACAAAATAGATGCCATCACGAGGATGGAAAATTATGTGGATATATTGAAACAACATCTCAGTCAGGAAGTTAAAGCTTGGTTGCAAATGGGTCTTCCAAATTGACAATGACCCCAAGCATACTTCCAAAGTTGTGGCAAAATGGCTTAATGACCACAAAGTCAAGGTATTGGAGTGGCCATCACAAAGCCCTGACCTCTATCCCATAGAAAATTTGTGGGCAGAACTGAAAAAGCGTGTGTTAGCAAGAATGCCTACAAACCTGACCCAGTTACACCAGCTCTGTCAAATAGATTGGGCCAAAATTCAACAACCTGGGACCTGGACTAAGAGTCGGTTTACAAAGCCCAGTCACATGATGATTAGCATAACGTGGATGTGTTCTATCATAACGTGGATGTGTTCTACCATAACGTGGATGTGTTCTATCATAACGTGGATGTGTTCTATCATAACGTGGATGTGTTCTATCATAACGTGGATGTGTTCTATCATAACGTGGATGTGTTCTATCATAACGTGGATGTGTTCTATCTTAACGTGGATGTGTTCTAACATAACGTGGATGTGTTCTATCATAACGTGGATGTGTTCCAACATAACGTGGATGTGTTCTATCATAACGTGAATGTGTTCTATCATAACGTGGATGTGTTCTATCATAACGTGGATGTGTTCTATCATAACGTGGATGTGTTCTATCATAACGTGGATGTGTTCTATCATAACGTGGATGTGTTCTAACATAACGTGGATGTGTTCTATCATAACGTGGATGTGTTCTATCATAACGTGGATGTGTTCTATCATAACGTGGATGTGTTCTATCATAACGTGGATGTGTTCTATCATAACGTGGATGTGTTCTATCATAACGTGGATGTGTTCCAACATAACGTGGATGTGTTCTATCATAACGTGGATGTGTTCTATCATAACGTGGATGTGTTCTACCATAACGTGGATGTGTTCTATCATAACGTGGATGTGTTCTATCATAACGTGGATGTGTTCTATCATAACGTGGATGTGTTCTATCATAACGTGGATGTGTTCTATCATAACGTGGATGTGTTCTAACTTAACGTGGATGTGTTCTAACATAACGTGGATGTGTTCTATCATAACGTGGATGTGTTCCAACATAACGTGGATGTGTTCTATCATAACGTGAATGTGTTCTATCATAACGTGGATGTGTTCTATCATAACGTGGATGTGTTCTATCATAACGTGGATGTGTTCTATCATAACGTGGATGTGTTCTACCATAACGTGGATGTGTTCTATCATAACGTGGATGTGTTCTAACATAACGTGGATGTGTTCTAACATAACGTGGATGTGTTCTATCATAACGTGGATGTGTTCTATCATAACGTGGATGTGTTCTATCATAACGTGGATGTGTTCTATCATAACGTGGATGTGTTCTAACATAACGTGGATGTGTTCTACCAATAGTGCATAATATTTGCAATACTTTTTTTGAGGATAAAAGAAAAGTGCGCTGTTGGCAACATATGATTGGATCACCTATTTGTCACTGTTTAACTTGTGTTACGGGCATCAACATGTCATTCAAATGATGTAACTAAGTTGTGTTTTATTATACATTTATTGTCATCAACTTATTACGCCCCTATTCACAAAACACCTCAGAGTGCTGATCAGGGATCAGCCCCCCTTCCTCCTTTATTCATGATGTTTTTAAAGGCAAAACTGATCCTAGATCAGAACTCGTACCCATAGACATTTTGTGAAATATGAGCCAGACCACTTCAAACTTTCCATTTCATTTTGAAATGGCCTCTCATATTGCTTTTGCTATGTAATTGAACACAGTGGTGCGGGTTCAGTGGCGCGGGTTCAGTGGCGCGGGTTCAGTGGCGCTGGTTCAGTGGCGCTGGTTCAGTGGCGCTGGTTCAGTAGTGCGGGTTCAGTGGCGCTGGTTCAGTAGTGCGGGTTCAGTGGCGCTGGTTCAGTAGTGCGGGTTCAGTAGTGCGGGTTCAGTGGTGCTGGTTCAGTGGCGCTGGTTCAGTAGTGCGGGTTCAGTAGTGCGGGTTCAGTGGTGCTGGTTCAGTGGCGTGGGTTCAGCAGGTTCAGTAGCGCGGGTTCAGTGGCGCGGGTTCAGTAGCGCTGGTTCAGTGGTGCGGGTTCAGTAAAGCGGGTTCAGTGGCGCTGGTTCAGTGGCGCTGGTTCAGTGGCGCTGGTTCAGTGGCGCTGGTTCAGAAGCGCGGGTTCAGTAGCACGGGTTCAGTAGCGCGGGTTCAGTGGCACTGGTTCAGTAGCTTGGGTTCAGTGGCGCTGGTTCAGTGGCGCTGGTTCAGTGGCGCTGGTTCAGTAGTGCGGGTTCAGTGGCGCTGGTTCAGTAGTGCGGGTTCAGTGGCGCTGGTTCAGTAGTGCGGGTTCAGTGGCGCTGGTTCAGTAGTGCGGGTTCAGTGGCGCTGGTTCAGTAGTGCGGGTTCAGTGGCGCTGGTTCAGTGGTGCGGGTTCAGTGGCGCTGGTTCAGTAGCGTGGGTTCAGTGGCGCTGGTTCAGTGGCGCGGGTTCAGCAGGTTCAGTGGCGCTGGTTCAGTGGCGCGGGTTCAGTGGTGCGGGTTCAGTAGTGCGGGTTCAGTGGCGCGGGTTCAGTAGCGCTGGTTCAGTGGTGCGGGTTCAGTGGCGCTGGTTCAGTGGCGCTGGTTCAGTAGCGTGGGTTCAGTGGCGCTGGTCCAGTGGCGCGGGTTCAGCAGGTTCAGTGGCGCTGGTTCAGTGGCGCGGGTTCAGTGGTGCGGGTTCAGTAGTGCGGGTTCAGTGGCGCGGGTTCAGTAGCGCTGGTTCAGTGGTGCGGGTTCAGTGGCGCTGGTTCAGTGGCGCTGGTTCAGTAGCGCGGGTTCAGTAGCGCGGGTTCAGTGGTGCGGGTTCAGTGGCGCTGGTTCAGTGGCGCTGGTTCAGTAGCGCGGGTTCAGTAGCGCGGGTTCAGTGGCGCTGGTTCAGTGGCTGTGGGAAGATGCATTTAAATAAAGGTTCAATTAAATCAATTAATAAAATGTATCCATTTTTTTTGCTCTGCCTCACCCATACAGTATTTTCTTTTAAATGATCTTAAATTGTTAAGTTTTATTTTTTTCTATGAATAATAGTTTTAATTGTGATTTATCAGGGGGTGCTGCCACTCTGGACCCATAGCTATTAGGATCTGTCTGTGTGTCATTCCTCCCACTTTAGTTTACATGGTCACACCCCTCTGTTTCACTTCATATCTATGTATCTTCAGTCTATGAGAAAACACTCTCACTCTGGAGGTAGGTGCCCCAGGGCCCCACATGCCATAGTCTGGTCCTGAACAGATGGTGACGGAGAGACATGCAGTGTCAAAACCAGTGGGCTGTAGATGACAAACGGTTGTTCTCAAGCATTCAAAGAAGAGGTTATTTTACAACTAACTATAGATATATTTTCTCACAGCTCACGGGGAAAGATGTATGTGTACATTTGCAATAATAATGGTTCGACAAAAGTTACCTACAATTATATCAACTTATTTCAAAGGAGTATGAGGTCGCAACAAGCAGCACAGAGAAGACGCTTGCACGGAAAGCGAGCAAGGAATGAGACAGTGTGAAGTCAACGAAGGATACATAGCCTAGATACCAGATCCTGAACGGGTTTGATACAAGCACACGTGTGGATATAACCCGGAGAGGAATCGACGGGAATTATTGATCACGGCGCCAAATGTTCCAAGCAACTTTTGAGCGTCAACATAACCGCGCATTTGGAAAGCAAATAGCACTGGTAAGACGCATCAAATTGGTTAAAAGTTCAGGTAATTTTTAGACAATGTTGGATTAAGTATAATATATATTGATTTAGGAATTATATTGATTATATTTATGGACCAAATGCGAGGGTACTGAAAACGTGTCCAGGACGCTAAGGGCTTCTAAAGATCAAAGGAGAGACCGACCACAGCATCTCAACATCAGCGGACATTGTCCCAACGTGGAGGAAACATGCAGAAGATGCGCAGGCAGGTTCAGCTACTGTGTGTTGTCCTCCTGGTGACCATCCAGGTGTCAGTCAAGAGCTTCCCCACCAACAGTCAAAAAAGCGCAGCCCCCAACGGCAGGAGCACTTCGACCACGGAGGTAATAATAGCATGTCCACTTTATCAATAACGAGGGGGTTATGTCATTTGTTAATTGTATTAACAAAAAAACAAAACAAATCTAAACTTCATTGTTTTATGATTGGGAAATGGGAAATGTGCTGAAACTTCACAGAGTAACATTTATGAATTGATGCGTAATGTCACATTCACACCTTGACTGCGTGTAACACATTGTAGTCTGAAATGACGTTATTGTTTAGGGATTGGCAGCATACATCATAAGGTAAATCTATCGGGTGAAACTCTTACTTCTGAGAGCCCAATTAGGTCAGAGACCGTGAACAACGATGGAGTCGTCCAAAGTGGCTACATTGCGCAATCACTTTGATGAAGTGAAAACTGACGGGGTCGGGAGCTGGGAAGGGCACTAGACACTAAATCATGTGAAACGTTTGTCTTCTCTTTACGTGTACATAAAATAATGTACTGCAGAATGAATGATCTCAGGCAGTTCTGGGGCTGACAGGGACAGTAGCAGAGATCGTAACTTTGGCCGATAAGGAGATTGTCCAGTGATGATGACACCCTGTGAGGGAGGAACTCATACCCCATCAGACCCCAAATACCCCCCTCAGGTCTGCCAGTGTGGTTGTCTAATGTGATCCCGGAGACCTCAGTTGGTAGAGTATGGCGCTTGCAACGTCAGGATTGTGGGCTGGTTTCCCTGGAACAACCCATATGCAAATTGTATGCACAAATGACTGTAAATCGCTTTGGGTAAAGGCCTCTGCTAAATGGCATATATATGATTATATTATGTTGCTGAATAGACTTGCTCCATAGACTTTGTCCGTAGACTTTCTCCAGTTTATACAGTGATGGGCTGTATTCTAATCTGTATGAAGATGAAGGAATTGCACTTCACATAGACCTGTATTTGATTATGATGGTATTACTATGCTATACAGTTATGACTCAGTTACTAGTCATCATGTGTCTTCCAGGGTTCAGGGAGCATGTCAGAAGTAAAGGGTCAGAGGTCAGAGGGTTAAGCAAGTGTAGCCTTCGGCTAGTACACTTAATGATGATTTACAGAACTGGGGAGGGGTCCTCGTACTCTCTCTCTCATTCTCTTTCTCTCTCTCTTACTCTATCAGTGGCGGTCTTTGATGTTTAAGATCTATCCGTCTGTCCTATCTATCTATCTACAGTATCTATCTATCTATCTATCTATCTATCTATCTATCTATCTATCTATCTATCTATCTATCTATCTATCTATCTATCTATCTATCTATCTATCTATCTATCTATCTATCTAGAGAACATTGTTTTGAGTTTTATGTTGTTTCCTCTCCTCTCTTCTGTATGGAGCTGAGCTGAACTGCAGTGTATGTTGGTTGTTTGAAGTTAGAGATCTACCTCTTGTCTTTCTACCTCTCAATTTATGGGCTGTTTCTAGAACACAGAAACACTATATTCTTCACTCTAGAGATCCCTCTCTCTCTATCTCTCCCTCTCCCGACCTGGCGTGTGTGTGTGTGTGTGTGTGTGTGTGTGTGTGTGTGTGGAGGGGGGGGGGGGGGGGGGGGGGGGTAGGAACACACTTCGCTTGGAGGTTGAAGAGTAGCACAGCGAGAGTTGAGTGATGAAAGCAACGATGTCACAGGGCATCATCTCTCCCTATCCTGATCTCTCTTTTTTTTTTCTCTCTCTCTCTCTCTCTCTCTCTCTCACTCCCTCTCTCTATCTTATTATCTTTCTCCCCCTCTTTCTCTCTTCTCCCGCCTCTCTCTCTCTTCCTCCCTCCATCTTATTCTCTTTCTCCCCCCTCTCTCTCTCTTCCTCCCTCCATCTTATTCTCTTTCTCCCCCCCCTCTCTCTCTCTTCCTCCCTCTATCTTATTCTCTTTCTCTCTCTTTCCCTCTATCTTATTATTTTTCTCCCCCCTCTCTCTCCATCTTATTCTCTTTCCCTCTCTCTACCTCCATCTTATTCTCTTTCTCCCTCCATCTTATTCTCTCTCTCGCTCTCCCTCCCTCTTTCTTATTATTTTTCTCCCCTCTCTCTCTATCTTATTCTCTTCCCCCCTCTCTTCCACCCCCTCCCTCCCTCTCTCTCCCTCTATTGCCCCCTCCCTCTCTCTCTCCGTAGAGTGCTGGGGTATGTGTTTTCATTGAAGCGAGTGGTTGGGTCACATAGGTCAGAGTGAGCCGGCGAGGCTGAACATTTGAGGGACGCCTGTTTTACACACAAACAACCACTTACTAATCCAAACTCTGAACTGGAATGTATGCAGGGATATTGGATATGACTCTCTTGTGTGTGTGATGTGTGTGTGATATGTGTGATATGTGTGTGTGTGTGTGATGTGTGTGTGTGTGTGATGTGTATGTGTGTGTGTGATGTGTGCGTGTGTGTGTGTGATGTGTGTGTGTGGTGTGTGTGAGTGTGTGAAGTGTGTGTGTGATATGTGTGATGTGTGTGTGTGTGTGTGATGTGTGTGTGTGTGTGTGAAGACAGAGAGCAGCAGGGATGGAGTAAAGACTCTGGTCAATTGTTAAACCACATCATTCTGGAAGATCGTCCCCCCCCCCCCCCCCCCCTCAGAACGGAGCTAAAGCCGATGCCGCCACTTCACGGAGGGTGATAAATTCTTCGCCACGTTCAGAAGTTCATGTTGCTCTTCTATATGGTAGCGGGGGATGACTGTGTGGTCTGGAAATCTCTCAAATGTCTGGCGCCCTAATTGAGGTTCATCTGAAACTGTATACCATCATGTAGGTATGAAAGTATAGCCTGCTGGGGACACACACTGCGAGCTCAGCTCAACGTTTTAATGAGGAAGAAACATAAGCTAATGTTTCAGTGTAACATTAGCACGCACACACTGACACACACACACAGACACGCACGTGGACTCACACAGTGCATACACACACAGAGAGATCTGAAAGAATTCATTGGAAGCATTAACACTGAACAAAAATATAAATGCAACATGTAAAGTGTTGGTCCCATGTTTCATGAGCTGAAATGAAAGATCACTGTAATGTTCCATATGCACAAAAAAGCTTATTTCTCTCAACACTTGGTGCACAAATTTGTTTACATCCCTGTTAGTGAGCATTTCTCCTTTGCCAAGATAATCCATCCATTTGACAGGCGTGACATATCTAGAAGCTGATGAAACAGCATGATCGTTACACAGGTGCACCTTGTGCTGGGAACCATAAATGACTCTAAAAAGTGAAGTTTTGTCACACGACACAATGCCACAGATGTCTCAAGTTTTGAGGGAGCGTGCAGTTGGCATGCTGACTGCAGGAATGTCCACCAGAGCTGTTGCCAGAGAATGTAATGTTCATTTCTCTACCATAAACTGCCTCCCATGTCATTTTAGAGAATTTGACAGTTCGTCCAGCCGGCCTCACAACCGCAGATCACGTGTATGGTGTATGGCGTTCCTGACGTCAGGGAACCGCTCACGCTTTGGGCGGTGTGGTTATGAAATGGGCAGGCATAAGCTACGGACAATTAACACATTTGTATTTTATCGAAGGCAATTTGAATACACAGAGATACCGTGACTTGATCCTGAGGCCCGTTGTTGTGCCTTTCATCCACCGCCATCACCTCATGTTTCAGCATGATAATGCATTCCCCCATGTCGCAAGGATCTGTACACAATTCCTGGAAGCTGGAAATGTCCCAGTTCTCCCATGGCCTACATACCCACCAGACATGTCACCCATTGAGCATGTTTGGGATGCTCTGGATTTACATGTTCAACAGCGTGTTTCAGTTCCCATCAATATCCAGCAACTTCACACAACCATTGAAGAGGAGTGGAACTATATTCCACAGGCCACAATTAACAGCCCGATCAACTCTATGCGAAGGAGATGTGTTGTGTTGCATGAGGCAAATGGTGGTCACACTAGATACTGACTGGTATTCTGATCCACATCCCTACCTTTTTTGAAGATATATTTGACCAACAGATGCATATCTATCATATATCCCCAGTCATGTGAAAACCATAAATTAGGGCCTAATGAATTTATTTCAAATTACTGATTTCCTTGAACTATAACTCAGTAAAATCTTTGAAATTGTTGCATGTTGCGTTTAAATCAAATTTATTTATATAGCCCTTCGTACATCAGCTGATATCTCAAAGTGCTGTACAGAAAACCAGCCTAAAACCACAAACAGAAAGCAATGCAGGTGTAGAAGCACAGTGGCTAGGAAAAACTCCCTAGAAAGGCCAAAACCTAGGAAGAAACCTAGAGAGGAACCAGGCTATGTGGGGTGGCCAGTCCTCTTCTGGCTGTGCCGGGTGGAGATTAACAGATTATGGCCAAATGTTCATAAATGACCAGCATGGTCAAATAATAATAATCACAGGCAGAACAGTTGAAATGGGAGCAGCAGCATGGCTAGGTGGACTGGGGACAGCAAGGAGTCATCATGTCAGGTAGTCCTGAGGGATGGTCCTTGGGCTCAGGTCCTCCGAGAGAGAGAAAGAAAGAGAGAAAGAGAGAATTAGAGAGAGCATACTTAAATTCACACAGGACACCGGATAGGACAGGAGAAGTACTCCAGATATAACAAACTGACCCTAGCCCCCCGACACATAAACTACTGCAGCATAAATACTGGAGGCTGAGACAGGAGGGGTCAGGAGACACTGTGGCCCCATCCGATGACACCCCCGGACAGGGCCAAACAGGAAGGATATAACCCCACCCACTTTGCCAAAGCACAGCCCCCACACCACTAGAGGGATGTCTTCAACCACCAACTTACCATCCTGAGACAAGCCCGAGTATAGCCCACAAAGATCTCCGCCACGGCACAACCCAAGGGGGGGGGGGGGGGGGGGGCAACCCAGACAGGAAGATCACTGACCCACTGAAGAGCCACTGAAGAGATGAGTCTTCAGTAAAGACTTAAAGGTTGAGACTGAGTTTGCGTCTCTCACATGGGTAGGCAGACCATTCCATAAAAATGGAGCTCTATAGGAGAAAGCCCTGCCTCCAGCTGTTTGCTTAGAAATTCTAGGGACAATTAGGAGGCCTGCGTCTTGTGACCGTAGCGTACGTGTAGGTATGTACGGCAGGACCAAATCAGAGAGATTGTTAGGAGCAAGCCCATGTAATGCTTTGTAGGTTAGCAGTAAAACCTTGAAATCAGCCCTTGCCTTCACAGGAAGCCAGTGTAGGGAGGCTATCACTAGTCAGGATTCTAGCAGATGTATTTAGCACTAACTGAAGTTTATTTTGTGCTACTTTGAAGAATCTCATCTCAAATATATTTGGATTTTTTTTTAACACTTTTTTGGTTACTACATGATTCCATATGTGTTATTTCATAGTTTTGATGCCTTCACTATTAAGCTACAATGTAGAAAATAGTTTTTTTTATTTTAAATAAGAAAAACCCTTGAATGAGTAGGTGTATCCAAACGTTTGACTGGTACTGTATTTATTTTTTATCAGTCATTCATACATAATGGAGCTGAACCAGTTTCTACGTGACCTGTCATTATGGTCACCAGAGAAAGAGTAAAGAGGCTAGAGGGCGTAAGTCATTTTAAACTACAGTAATGTACAGTAATGTAGTGCTAATCAAGGGTTATGGAAGGAGCATCTCTGCACTTCTCTCCTCTCCTCTCCTCACCTCTCCCTTTCTCTTCTTTTTTTTGGTCTTGTCTTCTCCAGCCCTTTACCCCTCTACCTCCATCCTTTCTGTGTGTCCTACTGTACCTGGATGGAAGTTGTTAAAGGTCCAATATAGCCAAGTTTTTTTCTCTCTCATTCCTGGGTAACAATTAAGTACCTTAATTTTGATTGTTTTAAATTAAAATGGTCAGAAAGAAACAAAAATAGCTTCTTAATTAAGCAAAGAGCAATTTCTCAAGCAAGGATTTTGCTAGGACTGTCTGGGAGTGGTCTGAGTGGGGACAGGAAAACTGAGAACTAGCTGTTATTGGAAGATAGATTTGGAACTCTCGTTTATAGTGATGTCACCAGGCAGGCCAAAACTCCATCCCACCAAAACAGGCTGACATTTTCAGGAGTTCTTTTCAAACAGCTCTTACCCTAAAAGGTCATTATCATCATTTTCACAATTTCACCGTATTATTCAAACTTCATATTGTGGAAATATACAGTATATAAAATACAGAAAAACCTGTTTTTGACTGCACTGGGCCTTTAAGACTAGAATAACTTTGATTTTATTATACGGTGTGCCTGGTGAATCCAGACTTACTCATGAATAGTTATTCTTCCTGGCACAGAACCTTTAGTTCTTGGTCTCCAACTCTGTCTTTGACTCATTCAAAGGCAGGCTCATCTGTTATGAGTACTGGGATAGTTGTGCTTTAACACCCAGCCTCTGCTCAAGTAAAGCCCCAACCTAATCCTTCTCTGCTGCAGACCTCTGGTTTTAGGTCACGTTGAAATCTATCTGAGGGCTGTAGGCTGGAGATGGAATGTACAGTATGTATGGGTGGTATGGGTCGGATTGGGGAGAGGACATCTGTTTTGCGTGTGTTGGAGACACAGCCAGAGACGTGAGTCAAGACAGGATACACATGATCACATGATCAGGGGAGAGAAGGCTTTGATCAGAGGCAGAGCAGCCCCCCCCCCCATTACCTCCTCCCTCCTTATGACCCACTCCTTCTACCCTCCTCCTCCTCTCCCTGTCCCCCTCCCCAACTCTACCATCTTCTTTCTCCAATCTCCCCTCCTTCTCCTCTTCCTCCTCCTCCCCTCCCTTAACCCCCTGTCTCCCTCCCCAACTCTACCATATTCTTTCTCCCATCTCCCCTCCTTCTCCTCTTCCTCCTCCTCCTCTTCCTTTACCCCCAGTCCCCCTCCCCAACTCTACCATCTTCTTTCTCCAATAACTCTTAACCTCCACTCACATTCTCTCCCCCCCTCCCAGAACCTCTCAACTCTTGCCCCACCTGGCCCTACCTGTCTTCCTGTATTTCTCTCACTGCGAACCCAGCAGCATTGACAATGTAATATATATCCATTGGAACAGTACAATGTGATGTCTCACGATACAGACAGACAGTGATGGGTTAAACAGACAGACTCTACTAAAGTGAACCAGATGATGGAGATCCGTGTGTCTGTTTGATTCTCTACCTGCTTGTATCACCCGAGCCTCCCTTCAGGTCTAAACAGACCTCCTCCATCCCTACAGATGGTATTACTACTAACACCAACCAGATGTGATGTAGACTGACTGACATTAGAATAGACGGACTGATAGACTTACTGACTGACTGACTGACGGACTGATAGACTTACTAATTGACTGATATATGGATTGACTGACTGACGGACTGACTGACTAACTGACTGACTAACAGACCAACTGACTGACAGAAGGATAGACGGACTGATAGACTTACTGACTGACTGACTGACTGAATGACAGAAGGATAGATGGACTGACTGACTGACTGACTGATGGAGAGACTGACTGACTGACTGATGGAGAGACAGAATGACTGACTGACGGACGGACGGACGGACGGACTGACTGACTGACTGACTGATGGACGGACTGACTGACTAACTGATGGAGAGTGACTGACTGACTAACTGACTGACTGACTGACTGACTGACGGACTGACTGACTAACTGATGGAGAGTGACTGACTGACTGACTAACTGACTGACTGACTAACTGACTGACTAACTGACTGACTGACTGACTGACGGACTGACTGACTAACTGATGGAGAGTGACTGACTGACTGACTAACTGATGGAGAGTGACTGACTGACTGACTGACTAACTGATGGAGAGTGACTGACTGACTGACTGACTGACTGATGGAGAGTGACTGACTGACTGACGGACTGACTGACTGACTAACTGATGGAGAGTGACTGACTGACTGACTGACTGACTGATGGAGAGTGACTGACTGACTGACGGACTGACTGACTGGAGAGACGGACTGAATGAATGACTGACTGACTGACTGCCTGACTGACTGATGGAGAGAGAATGACTGAATGACTGACGGACTGACTGACTGACTGACTGACGGACTGATGGAGAGTGACTGACTGACTGACGGACTGATGGAGAGTGACTGACTGACTGACGGACTGACAGACTGATGGAGAGTGACTGACTGACGGACTGATGGAGAGTGACTGACTGACTGACGGACTGACTGACTGGAGAGACGGACTGAATGAATGACTGACTGACTAGCGTACTGACTAACTGCCTGACTGACTGACTGCCTGACTGAATGATGGAGAGACGGACTGACTGAATGACTGGCTGACTAGCGTACTGACTGACTGCCTGACTGACTAACGGACCTACTGACTGACTGATGGAGAGACTGACTGACTAAATTACTGACTTACTGAATGACTGACTAATGGACTGAATGACTAACGGACTGACTGACTGACTGAATGACTGACTGACTGACTGACTGACTGAATGACTGACTAGACTTGTGTTGTATGTATTTCATCCTGTTAAGTGTTGTGTTTTGCTTCATTGTCCTGATTTGTCTCAGATCAGAGAGAGAGGGTGGGAGGGAGAGAGAGAGAGAGAGAGAGGGGGGTGGGAGGGAGAGAGAGAGGGGGGAGGGAGGGAGAGAGAGAGGGTGGGAGGGAGGGAGGGAGAGAGAGGGTGGGAGGGAGAGAGAGAGAGAGAGAGAGCGGGTGGGAGGGAGGGAGGGAGAGAGAGGGTGGGAGGGAGGGATAGAGAGAGAGAGGGGGGGAGGGAGAGACAGAGAGAGAGGGTGGGAGGGAGGGAGGGAGAGAAGGTGGGAGGGAGGGAGAGAGAGAGAGAGGGTGGGAGGATGGGAGAGAGAGAGAGAGGGGGGAGGGAGGGAGAGAGAGAGAGGGTGGGAGGGAGAGAGAGAGAGGGAGGGTGGGAGGGAGAGAGAGAGAGAAAGGGTGGGAGGGAGGGAGAGAGAGAGAGAGAGAGAGGGGGGAGGGAGGGAGAGACAGAGGGGGGTTGTTCAGACTGTTTTAATAGTTGCTTTGACCTCCAGATGACAAAGAAAGAAAACAGTTATGAGCTGAACATAACAGCCAGTGGAAGGGAGGACAGTAGCAGGAGACACTATGAACTGAACATAACAGTATGCCAGTGGAAGGGAGGACAGTAGCAGGAGACACTATGAACTGAACATAACAGTATGCCAGTGGAAGAGAGGACAGTAGCAGGAGACACTATGAACTGAACATAACAGTATGTCAGTGGAAGAGAGGACAGTAGCAGGAGACACTATGAGTTGACCATAACAGTATGCCAGTGGAAGAGAGGACAGTAGCAGGAGACACTATGAACTGAACATAACAGTATGCCAGTGGAAGGGAGGACAGTAGCAGGAGACACTATGAGTTGACCATAACAGTATGTCAGTGGAAGGGAGGACAGTAGCAGGAGACACTATGAGTTGACCATAACAGTATGCCAGTGGAAGAGAGGACAGTAGCAGGAGACACTATGAACTGAACATAACAGTATGTCAGTGGAAGAGAGGACAGTAGCAGGAGACACTATGAGTTGACCATAACAGTATGTCAGTGGAAGGGAGGACAGTAGCAGGAGACACTATGAGCTGAACATACAGTGGGGAGAACAAGTATTTGATACACTGCCGATTTTGCAGGTTTTCCTACTTACAAAGCATGTAGAGGTCTGTAATTTTTTTGATCATAGGTACACTTCAACTGTGAGAAACGGAATCTAAAAAAAAAAATCCAGAAAATCACATTGTATTATTTTTAATTAATTAATTAGCACGTTATTGCATGACATAAGTATTTGATACATCAGAAAAGCAGAACTTAATATTTGGTACAGAAACCTTTGTTTGCAATTACAGAGATCATACATTTTCTGTAGTTCTTGACCAGGTTTGCACACACTGCAGCGGGGATTTTGGCCCACTCCTCCATACAGACCTTATCCAGATCCTTCAGGTTTCGGGGCTGTCGCTGGGCAATAAGGACTTTCAGCTCCCTCCAAAGATTTTCTATTGGGTTCAGGTCTGGAGACTGGCTAGGCCACTCCAGGACCTTGAGATGCTTCTTACGGAGCCACTCCTTAGTTGCCCTGGCTGTGTGTTTCGGGACGTTGACATGCTGGAAGACCCAGCCACGACCCATCTTCAATGCTCTTACTGAGGGAAGGAGGTTGTTGGCCAAGATCTCGCGATACATGGCCCCATCCATCCTCCCCTCAATACGCTGCAGTCGTCCTGTCCCCTTTGCAGAAAAGCATCCCCAAAGAATGATGTTTCCACCGCCATGCTTCACGGTTGGGATGGTGTTCTTGGGGCTGTACTCATCCTTCTTCTTCCTCCAAAACACGGCGAGTGGAGTTTAGACCAAAAAGCTCTATTTTTGTCACATCAGACCACATGACCTTCTCCCATTCCTTCTCTGGTTCATTCAGATGGTCATTGGCAAACTTCAGACGGGCCTGGACATGCGCTGGCTTGAGCAGGGGGACCTTGTGTGCACTGCAGGATTTTAATCCATGACGGCGTAGTGTGTTACTAATGGTTTTCTTTGAGACTGTGGTCCCAGCTCTCTTCAGGTCATTGACGAGGTCCTGCCGTGTAGTTCTGGGCTGATCCCTCACCTTCCTCATGATCATTGATGCCCCACGAGGTGAGATCTTGCATGGAGCCCCAGACCGAGGGTGATTGACCGTCATCTTGAACTTCTTCCATTTTCTAATAATTGCACCAACAGTTGCCTTCTCACCAAGCTGCTTGCCTATTGTCCTGTAGCCCATCCCAGCCTTGTGCAGGTCTACAATTTTATCACTGATGTCCTTACACAGCTCTCTGGTCTTGGCCATTGTGGAGAGGTTGGAGTCTGTTTGATTGAGTGTGTGGACAGGTCTCTTTTATATAGGTAACGAGTTCAAACAGGTGCAGTTAATACAGGTAATGAGTGGAGAACAGGAGGACTTCTTAAAGAAAAACTAACAGGTCTGTGAGAGCCGGAATTCTTACTGGTTGGAAGGTGATCGAATACTTATGTCATGCAATAAAATGCTAATTAATTACTCAAAAATCATACAATGTGATTTTCTGGATTTTTGTTTTAGATTCCGTCTCTCACAGTTGAAGTGTACCTATGATAAAAAATTACAGACCTCTATATGCTTTGTAAGTAGGAAAACCTGCAAAATCGGCAGTGTATCAAATACTTGTTCTCCCCACTGTAACAGTAGGCCAGTGGAAGAGAGGACAGCAGCAGATGACCCAACTGTGGTTTGTGAATACTATGATTTTCCATTATAGCCAATTCAATTGCAGTAATTCCGTTACTTATTTTTACCAATCCGTTACCAATGAATCCTTTAATTATTCATGAACAGAATAGATTTCAGTAGAAACACTATAACTCATTAGTAGGTTTACCTTTACCGGTTTCTTCTGTGAACGTTCATTATCCTCTCTCATCACGAGGGAGAGAAATTAGAAAATATCTTTACATTTTAAACATCTTTAAAATATGCGGGTTTTTGGTAACGTACAGGGTTATTCTCTCTGAACATTTCACAACATTTTGTGAAAAGAAAAATACTTTTTTTTTTGTGGCCAATTATTATTATTAAAAAATATATATTTTTGGGGAAGGGTGTTCGTTGAGGTGGGTTACAGCCAGGTACAATATGTTAATTGATACAATTTCATATTCTATATATTTTCAATTAATTATTCCTACATTGTCCCTGTGGGCTGCCACTTTTAAAGAAGAAAATCAGAAGAGATTGTAAAATAAAACATTACAAAAGTATTGATAATTTTGATCAGATTTTTTAAAGTTTAAGTAATAATAAATTCAGTATAAACAGGAAAAAGTGTTACGTTCGCTGAAAGATGGATTAGACCAAGGTGCAGCGTGGTAGGCGTACATCATACATTTATTAAATGAACACCAAAAAAACAAGAAAGATAAACAACACGTAATGTTTTGTAGCGCTAACACAGCAACTATACAAAAACAAGATCCCACAATCTAAGGTGGGAAAAAGGGCTGCCTAAGTGTGATCCCCAATCAGAGACAACGATAAACAGCTGCCTCTGATTAGGAACCCTACTAGGCCAACAAAGAAATAGAAACATAGACATGCCCAACCAAGTCACACCCTGACCTAACCAAATAAACAAGGCTCTCTAAGGTCAGGGCGTGACAAAAATAAATGGCCCTCCCTCCAACCTCCCATCCCATTCCTCCAGCCCCGCCCAGCCAACAAAAGAGATACCTACTCTCAATGGATCAAGTCAATAAATCAATGTGAAGGATGTCAGAGATCATGTCAATGGACCAAAAACTGGATTCTACTGTCAACCTGTATGAGGTGATGCATGAAAAAAGGTCTCTCTCTTTTTTTTCCCTACAGGCAATATCTCAGGCCAGCCCGGGTGGCGATGTGGGTGAGACTCTGGAGGACCTCCAGCAGCAGAACCAGCTGCAAAGCCTGGCGTCCTCCACCCAGCCCTCCCAGAGACCCCGATGCCGGAGCTGGTCCCACGTGGTTCTGCCCAAACTAGAACCAGAGGAGGAACCAGAACCGTTCATCCTGGACCTCAGGAACTTCCCTGAGTTGGCCAATGCAGACCTGGGATCTCACAGCCCTAATATACAGGTAGAACCCTAACCCACACACCCTAATATAATAACCATAACATACTGTACAGGTGGGACTCTGTAGTACCATTTCATTCTGGCAGAAAGGGAAGGTTGACTGAAAGCATAGAGTTTTCACATCAAAGATATCAGGGTGTTTTTAATGGCAGCTCAGCATTACCGTAAGCCTTACACACACACACACACACACACACACACACACACACACCTGCATTAAAACTAAGGGTGGCAGGTAGCCTAGCGGTTGGGAGCGTTTGGCCAATAACTGAATGGTCACTGGTTTGAATCCCTGAGCCGAAAAACAGACAAATCTAAGGGGTGAAAGGTCAGCGTATTAACGTGCTCCCCAAGAGCAGCAGCTCTCAATTATCTACCAGGATGTTTTTTTTACACAGAGGTTTTATTTCATATTTTGGGTTATTACAGAGATGGTTTATATGTGCAGGTGGATTAGAAAATAAATCAAGTTAGACTTTGGGGTAAAACCGACACAAGAGAAGCCCAGGTATCCAGAAATTGAGAGCGCCTCGTTTTTGTTTTAATAACAAGGAACATGTGTTCTTCATCCAAGTGGGATTGGGCCATCCTCTTCTAGTTTATAGGAACCAGACAAAGATATTTGGTTTTATCATTCTTTCTTTGGGAGCCAGCGGCTAATACCCTCGACTGCTTTCATGGGCTTTTCACCTTGTTATCACGTCGGCTGGAATTCATTGCTTTCAACTGTGGAGGGTCATTGCTTGACGAGCTGAGTGAACCATACCAGACTGTACTGGTGCACTATGGGGAATAGAATACAACAGTAGAGTAGAATAGAATAGAACGCAGTAGATCCATGATATAAATGAGGGTGTTCAGATATCTCTGTCTTGCACACAAACATTGGCCTGATCTCTTCACCGTTAATAAATGACTAACATTCTGTACATTATAATCTCCTGATTGACAATATCCAGTAAATATTTGACTGGAGTAGCTTGGTTCATGTATGGTTTATCTGGGGCATTAAGGGTGGAAGTGGCTATCCTTCAGATCACAGCTATGTACGAGTCACAGCCTCTAATGGGCCGTAGTGAGGCCTAATACACTCTTATAATTACCGCTCAGACACGAGGGAGAAAACAGAGCACAGCTTCAATATGCAGAGGTCCTATACAGTACAGTACAGTACAGCTTCAATATGCAGAGGTCCTATACAGTACAGTACAGCTTCAATATACAGAGGTCCTATACAGTACAGCACAGCTTCAATATAAAGAGGTCCTATACAGTACAGTACAGTACAGCTTCAATATGCAGAGGTCCTATACAGTACAGTACAGTACAGCTTCAATATGCAGAGGTCCTATACAGTACAGTACAGTACAGCTTCAATATACAGAGGTCCTATACAGTACAGTACAGTACAGCTTCAATATGCAGAGGTCCTATACAGTACAGTACAGTACAGCTTCAATATACAGAGGTCCTATACAGTACAGTACAGCTTCAATATACAGAGGTCCTATACAGTACAGTACAGCTTCAATATACAGAGGTCCTATACAGTACAGTACAGCTTCAATATGCAGAGGTCCTATACAGTACAGTACAGCTTCAATATACAGAGGTCCTATACAGTACAGTACAGCTTCAATATACAGAGGTCCTATACAGTACAGTACAGTACAGCTTCAATATGCAGAGGTCCTATACAGTACAGTACAGTACAGCTTCAATATACAGAGGTCCTATACAGTACAGTACAGCTTCAATATGCAGAGGTCCTATACAGTACAGTACAGTACAGCTTCAATATACAGAGGTCCTATACAGTACAGTACAGCTTCAATATACAGAGGTCCTATACAGTACAGTACAGTACAGCTTCAATATACAGAGGTCCTATACAGTACAGTACAGCTTCAATATGCAGAGGTCCTATACAGTACAGAACAGCTTCAATATGCAGAGGTCCTATACAGTACAGTACAGTACAGCTTCAATATACAGAGGTCCTATACAGTACAGTACAGCTTCAATATACAGAGGTCCTATACAGTACAGTACAGCTTCAATATGCAGAGGTCCTATACAGTACAGTACAGCTTCAATATACAGAGGTCCTATACAGTACAGTACAGCTTCAATATACAGAGGTCCTATACAGTACAGTACAGTACAGCTTCAATATGCAGAGGTCCTATACAGTACAGTACAGTACAGCTTCAATATACAGAGGTCCTATACAGTACAGTACAGCTTCAATATGCAGAGGTCCTATACAGTACAGTACAGTACAGCTTCAATATACAGAGGTCCTATACAGTACAGTACAGCTTCAATATACAGAGGTCCTATACAGTACAGTACAGTACAGCTTCAATATACAGAGGTCCTATACAGTACAGTACAGCTTCAATATACAGAGGTCCTATACAGTACAGTACAGCTTCAATATGCAGAGGTCCTATACAGTACAGTACAGTACAGCTTCAATATACAGAGGTCCTATACAGTACAGTACAGCTTCAATATACAGAGGTCCTATACAGTACAGTACAGTACAGCTTCAATATACAGAGGTCCTATACAGTACAGTACAGCTTCAATATGCAGAGGTCCTATACAGTACAGTACAGTACAGCTTGAATATACAGAGGTCCTATACAGTACAGTACAGCTTTAATATACAGAGGTCCTATACGGTACAGTACAGTGCAGCTTCAATATACAGAGGTCCTATACAGTACAGTACAGCTTCAATATACAGAGGTCCTATACAGTACAGAACAGCTTCAATATGCAGAGGTCCTATACAGTACAGTACAGTACAGCTTCAATATACAGAGGTCCTATACAGTACAGTACAGTACAGCTTCAATATACAGAGGTCCTATACAGTACAGTACAGCTTCAATATACAGAGGTCCTATACAGTACAGTACAGCTTCAATATACAGAGGTCCTATACAGTACAGTACAGTACAGCTTCAATATACAGAGGTCCTATACAGTACAGTACAGCTTCAATATGCAGAAAAGGCACAAAAGTAAAACATTGGGCCAAAAATGTACTTTATGTCCTGAATACAAAGAATTATGTTTGGGGCAAATCCAACACACCACTGAGTACCTCTCTTCATATTTTCAAGCACGGTGGTAGCTGCATCAGGTTATGGATATGCTTGTCATTGGCAAGGACTGTGGATTTGTTTTAGGATTAAAATTCATGGAATAGAGCTAAGCACAAAATCTTAGAATAAAGGTGATTCTAACATGTTTTGATTCAGGGGGTTGAATACTTCTCTAATCAAGATATATTATTGTTTTATTTGTAATCTTTATTTTTGTTTCTACTACTTTGACATTACAGAGAGTATTCTGTGTAGATGGCTAACAGAACATGACAATTAAATCCATTTGAATCTTTATAACACAACAAAAAAGGTGGGAAACTCAAAGGGGTGTGAATACTTAGTGAAGACACTGTACTGTGTGATCAGCGTTGCTTTATAGTCATCTGGGAAAGCACTGTGTGATCAGCGTTGCTTTATTGTCATCTAGGAAAGTACTGTGTGATCAGCGTTGCTTTATTGTCATCTTGGAAAGTACTGTGTGTTCAGCGTTGCTTTAGTGTCATCTAGGAAAGTACTGTGTGATCAGCGTTGCTTTATAGTCATCTAGGAAAGTACTGTGTGATCAGCGTTGCTTTAGTGTCATCTGGGAAAGTACTGTGTGATCAGCGTTGCTTTAGTGTCATCTAGGAAAGTACTGTGTGTTCAGCGTTGCTTTATAGTCATCTAGGAAAGTACTGTGTGTTCAGCGTTGCTTTAGTGTCATCTGGGAAAGTACTGTGTGATCAGCGTTGCTTTAGTGTCATCTGGGAAAGTACTGTGTGTTCAGCGTTGCTTTAGTGTCATCTGGGAAAGTACTGTGTGTTCAGTAAATGTTGGCCATCAACTGCATCAGATCTGGGACTCCATCTTTGCATCCCAAATGACCCCTTTTACCAATATATCCCCCCCCTCAATTTCTCTCTCTCTCCTCCCCCTCCCCTTCCCCCCAGGTGACCATTGAGGTGGTTGAGGACCCCCAGACGGAAACAGAGATGGAGATGGACCTGGCCAAGGAGGGGGGTGATGGGGGCCGCAACGACTGGTCCCTGTCCTCAAAGGAGTGGCTCGGCCACAAGAAGCTGTTCTTGGCTCTGTTCTGGGAGTACCCGGACCAAGCTGAGACTGAGAGTGGGCAAGGTGGCAGGGCCAGCCCGGAAGAACAGGAACAGGAGCAGCCCACAGAGGACTACAACTATGACCCTGAGGAACAGGAACCTGAGCTTAGTGGGACCAGAGGGACTGGGGTGGAGACCGGGGGGACTGGGGCTGGGGTGGAGACCGGCGGGACTGGGGTGGAGACCGGGGGGACTGGGGTGGAGACTGGGGGGACTGGGGTGGAGACCGGGGGGACTGGGGCTGGGGTGGGGGTGAAGACCGGAGGGGCTGGGACCGGGGTGGGGGTGAAGACCGGGGGGACTGGGGCTGGGGTGGAGACTGGGGGGACTGGGGTGGAGACTGGGGGAACTGGGGTGGAGACCGGGAGGACTGCAACAGGGACATGGGTGGAGACTGGGGGGACTAGGACAGGGGCTAGGGTGAAGACCGGGGGGGCTGGGACCGGGGTGGGGGTGAAGACCGGAGGTGCTGGGTCCGGGGTGGGGGTGAAGACCGGAGGGGCTGGGACCGGGGTGGGGGTGAAGACCGGAGGGGCTGGGACCGGGGTGGGGGTGAAGACCGGAGGGGCTGGGACCGGGGTGGGGGTGAAGACCGGAGGGGCTGGGTCCGGGGTGGGGGTGAAGACCGGAGGGGCTGGGACAGGGGCTGGGGTGAAGACCGGAGGGGCTGGGACCGGGGTGGGGGTGAAGACCGGAGGGGCTGGGACCGGGGTGGGGGTGAAGACCGGAGGGGCTGGGACAGGGGCTGGGGTGAAGACCGGAGGGGCTGGGACCGGGGTGGGGGTGAAGACCGGAGGTGCTGGGTCCGGGGTGGGGGTGAAGACCGGAGGGGCTGGGACCGGGGTGGGGGTAGAGGGAGACTGGGGGAGCCACTGGAGAAACAACAAAGGATGGGACTCCAAGGAAAACTATGGTAAGTTTTTTATGTTGTAATTATCTTGAAATGGCGGATTAAGAAGGAACAATTCAGCAGTATTAAGTTACAATGCGTACCAATGTGATGTGTAGCACCAGTACCTACCTGGAAGATACCCTGCAAATAACATCCTCTTAAAGGGACCCTGCCAGATTTAGCCTTGTTTTCATTCAATTTACTATAGTGTTTTGCAGACTGTAGTCTACTGTCATATCTACTGTAGTGTTTTGTAGACTGTAGTCTACTGTCATATCTACTGTAGTGTTTTTGTTTTAATCCCATTGACATAGAAGTGGAGGCTTTTTTCTTCAGGAAACCTACTGGAGAAATACAAGAAATATAGACATTTTCTATAACCTGTAGGTAGGTTAGGACTGGGGTCTGAACGGAGAGTTCCGTTCTTCTGCTCTCTGCTATAACCTGTAGGTAGACTAGGACTGGGGTCTGAACGGAGAGTTCCGTTCTTCTGCTCTCTGCTATAACCTGTAGGTAGACTAGGACTGGGGTCTGAACGGAGAGTTCCGTTCTTCTGCTCTCTGCTATAACCTGTAGGTAGACTAGGACTGGGGTCTGAACGGAGAGTTCCGTTCTTCTGCTCTCTGCTATAACCTGTAGGTAGACTAGGACTGGGGTCTGAACGGAGAGTTCCGTTCTTCTGCTCTCTGCTATAACCTGTAGGTAGACTAGGACTGGGGTCTGAACGGAGAGTTCCGTTCTTCTGCTCTCTGCTATAACCTGTAGGTAGACTAGGACTGGGGTCTGAACGGAGAGTTCCGTTCTTCTGCTCTCTGCTATAACCTGTAGGTAGACTAGGACTGGGGTCTGACCGGAGAGTTCCGTTCTTCTGCTCTCTGCTATAACCTGTAGGTAGACTAGGACTGGGGTCTGAACAGCAACAACACGAGATATGGTCTATAGGTCAATATCATTAAAACGTCACAATAACGTGCAGAGTGCTCGATTTGTCATCTGGGGAGCAAGGAGACCCCCCCCCCCCCATGGCCTTTTCTCGGGATTATTCAATAAATGTTAACTATTTGGTTGTAATACTGTATCATCAACTATTGGACAGCATAGTAAAAACTACACATTTCTGATTATTCCATGCAAAACAACTGTGCACATTTAGGTTATACATTAGTTACTGAAACTGCTTTTCATGGTCAGTAAACATCAATGTCATTTCAGATAGGTGAGGGTAGCCTCACGATATCTCTCAAAATTGGCCACCATTAATTTAATATGAATGGTAATAAAAGTCAACTATACCTGACAGGTGTGAAGGGGTTTATGTTCATTTCCCATCCTTTGTGGGCTCTGCCTGTCAAGCAGCAGAAGGACACATTTTTGTCGATGTACCGTTCGCCGATAATGTTTATTTTGCAAGTTACCGGTAGAAACGTTGTACAGTAGGCTGATCGTAGTGGTAAGTAGACCTAATGTACTGTTTTTCCTCTCACCAACGTAGGACTGACTACCTAGCGAAGTTAGCTAACATGATCCCCTCTTCGAGTGTTTAATCACGATTGCTGCCAACAGACATGATTGGCTACATTGATTGATGGACCATGTCAAAGAAGCTAGCTAGCTAATAAGAGATCACATCAATATAGCTAGGTAACAAGCTAACTTTCAGAGGATAAACTAGATGGCTATATCCAAATAATGTTTGATTTGCTTTCCGTCTATAGTGGTGATGACAGTGGTCCGACTGGCTACTTTACCAGGACGAGGACTTGCCGATATCAAGCTCTTTTCCAAAAGCCTAATGTCCGACGAAACATGCTAAATGACACATTGTTTCCTTAGCTAGCTAGCTACATGCCAAATGGATTTGCTTACCTTCAAGTATCTGAAAACACATGATCAATTGATGTTTATTGATCACGAAAAGCATGCGGTTTCTTGCTGTATAACTCTGACGATAGAGCTGTGTGGAATAATCTAATCAAATTGTATTGGTCACATACACATGGTTAGCAGATACTAATGCTCGGACCATGCAGTAATATCTAACAATTTCACAACAACTACCTAATACACACAAGTG
Source organism: Oncorhynchus mykiss (assembly GCF_013265735.2). Classification (NCBI taxonomy): domain Eukaryota; kingdom Metazoa; phylum Chordata; class Actinopteri; order Salmoniformes; family Salmonidae; genus Oncorhynchus; species Oncorhynchus mykiss. The sequence goes on from NC_048589.1 coordinate 39,485,530, forward strand.
TAAAGGAATGAATAAGAATGTGTACATATATCTAACCATTGGTTTTAGCGGAGCTGGGGGTTGTCTTTACCCCTTCCAGCACCCAAATCGAATGCTCAACTCCGTATTGTGATGCTTGATTTAAAACGATCTCGATATGGGGAGGGTATATTCAAATTAAATAACGTAGTACCAACTGTTTTTGCGGACATCACTGTAGTACTGTATTTACTATAGTACTCTACAGTATACTACAACAAGTATTACACATGATCCAGCGATACTACAGTGGTGTTTATAGTATTCTACAGTATAATACATTTTATTATAGAATTCCATAGTAAGTGCTGTGATATTCTACAGAAAACAGTAGTATTTTTTTCTTGTGGGAAGGGCTTTTCAGTGGGCGATTTCATGTTGAGTGACCCTGTGTCCCGGGTGGACCAGGTTTGCTCATTTTCGACCATTCCATTGGTCATCCAAAGGAGTGGAGGCTTTTTTCTGGTCACCGGGCCATGGAAAGCGAACTCGACAAGTCTTTGTCCCAGAGAACAAGGTGCCACCACGTCGTAATAGGATGAAAGAGCCACTGTCATCCAAAACCCAACCGTTGTGATGCACTCAGGTTCCAGACTCAGTTTTGGACGAGACTGACTTTATGACCCAAATTATTCTATTTGCACTTTGTAGTCAATTTTGACGCTCATGTTTTTGACTAATAACTATGACACATCGTTTTCAAAAGGAAAACCTTTAAAAAAAAACAGCTTTTCAGAAAGCAGAAGTTTTGTCTCTTTAGTTTCTTCCATAATGGCTAGAGTAGGTATCTAAGAGAAACTATTGGCTTGTGTACTGCTACTGTATTTCTCTATTGTTGAAGCGGGCTACTCCTGTTTGTTTGGTGTCCCTTATCACAGGTCTGAGAGAGGGCTGGTGTTTGTGTATGATTCTGGGTCAGGGGTCAGGTGTCGGGGCCAGGGCCAGGGCATGTATGCAGCGAGCTGTCGGAGATGTTTTCGTTGTGACAGTTTCATCCGTGGGGCTCAGAGACAGTGATACCCCTCCCCCCTCTCTCTGACCCTCTGTTCCTCTGACATGATTTATGATTCCAGGCTGTTCTTTCAAGGTCGGCTACATAAACATGCCAACTCCCTCTCTCATCCTCCCTCCCTCATTCTCCCTCCCTCCCTCATCCTCCCTCCCTCATCCTCCCTCCCTCATCCTCCCTGCCTCATCCTCCCTCCCTCATCCTCCCTGCCTCATCCTCCCTCCCTCATCCTCCCTCCCTCATCCTCCCTGCCTCATCCTCCCTCATCCTCCCTCCCTCATCCTCCCTGCCTCATCCTATCTCCCTCCCTCCATCATCCTCCCTCCCTCATCCTCCCTGCCTCATCCTATCTCCATCATCCTCCCTGCCTCATCCTCCCTGCCTCATCCTCCCTCCCTCATCCTCCCTCCCTCATCCTCCCTCCCTCATCCGTCCTGCCTCATCCTCCCTGCCTCATCCTCCCTCCCTCATCCGTCCTGCCTCATCCTCCTTGCCTCATCCTATCTCCCTCCCTCCCTCCTTCATCCATCCTCTCTCCTTCCTTCCTTCCTCCCTCCTTCGGGCTCTCTCCCAAACTCTCCCTCTCTCATCAATCTGATGCCTATTTTAAAACAGTCAGGGAGAGGGACGTACAGGCTGGACATGGCCTGTAAGGTCTACTGTGTTCACCCTGCCTAGGTAAGGGAGGGGCTTTCTGTCTTCTGGGGACACGATTAGAGGTGTTTGTTGACATCCCTAGAGTTTCGGATATACGATCAAATAACTTACTTTATACTTGCTATGGTATATTGTGGGCCTGTAGGTTGATTTCTTTAGAAATACTTTCTTTCTATCTCTCTCTCTTTCTGTCTATTTATCTCTCTCACTCTCTCTGTCTCTCTCAGTTCAATTCAAAGGGCTTTAATCGCATGGAAAACATGTTTACATGGCCAAAGGGAGTGAAATAGACAAGAAACAAAAGGGAAATAATCAAAAATATCAGTAAACATTACACAAACAATAGTTTTAAAATAATAGACACACTTCAGATGTTATATTATTGGCAATGTTTTAAAAATTTGCAAATATATGAAAGTGAATATAAATAAACAGATGATGAATGCAGGATGCTGGATGAAGTAATCTCCTCTCCTACTTCTTTCTTCTCTCCTCTCCTCTCCTCTTATCGCTTCTTATTTTCTCTCTTCTTCTCTCCTCTTATCTCTTCGTCTTTTCTCTCTTCTTCTCTCCTCTTATCTTCTCACTTCTCTCCACTTATTTATTCTTATTTTCTCTCATCTTCTCTCTTCTTCTCTCCTCTCCTCTCTTACTTCTCTCCTCTCCTACTTCTCTCCTCTCCTCTTCTCTCTTCTTCTCTTCTCTCTCCTCTTATCTTCTCTCCTCTTCTCTTCTCCCTTCTTCTCTCATGTTCTCCTATTCTCTCCTCTTCTCCTCTTTTCTCCTCTTCTCCTCTCTTATTCTCTTCTCTCCTTTTCTCCTCTCTTCTTCTCTTCTCTCTCCTCTCATTTCCTCTTCTCTTCTCATTCCCTCCATCTCTTGATCACATGTTAAATATGTTCCTTGCTGGATCTCTCCCTATCATTGCTCCCTCCATCTTCTCCTCACTCACAATTTTAACCCTCTCATTTTTTTCCCATTGCTCTCCCTCGCTGTTTGTCTCTCTCTTCCCTCCTTCTATCCCTTCTATTCCTTCTCACGCTCTTCCCCCATCCCTCCATCCCTCCACTGAGTCTGTAATCTTTTTAACATGGGGAGAGAACTCATTGTTCATTAAACAGAAAACCTATTAGCCAGCCTGGTAGAGGCCTAACTGTCCTGGGGCATTGTTTGTTTTGGCTCTGTCCACTCTGCTGGAAGCTGCTGAATTTACCATTGACATACTGTGTGTATTATAACTAGGAGAAACACGCACATACACACACACACGCAAACACACACGCTGGCACATACACACACACACATACACACACACACACACATACACACACACACGCTGGCACACACACACACACAAGCTGGCACATACACACACACACACTGGCACATACACACACACACAAGCTGGCACATACACACACGCTGGCATATATACACACCCACACACACACACACGCTGGCACATACACACACACACGCTGGCACATACACACACACACAGACTGGTACATGAACGAGCATGCAAGCATACACACTTACGAGGAGACACACGCGTCCACACACAAACACACACACACACACATCCTAAGCTGCCTGCTGGCCCCAAAGCCTAATCATTAGTGACATCATACTTTCTTGAAAAATATGCAATATTAATTTAGTCCCACGTCGTTAACTTCTTTGTGGAAACGGAACAGTTCAGCGTCTCTGGTGTTGGGAAGGAGTCTGACTAAGACAGAGACAGGTCCTAGATCAGTTTACAGCAGGTTGGTGTCTGTCTCTGTTAAGGAGATTCACATTACTTGACAGGTCCTAGATCAGTGTACAGCAGAGACTATACCAAGGCAGGGTAGGAATGTGACAGTCTATTTAATCTCAGAGACTATACCAAGGCAGGATAGGAGCGTGACAGTCTATTTAATCTCAGAGACTATACCAAGGCTGGATAGGAGCGTGACAGTCTATTTAATCTCAGAGACTATACCAAGGCTGGATAGGAGCGTGACAGTCTATTTAATCTCAGCGACTATACGAAGGCAGGATAGGAATGTGACAGTCTATTTAATCTCAGAGACTATACCAAGGCAGGATAGGAATGTGACAGTCTATTTAATCTCAGAGACTATACCAAGGCAGGATAGGAACGTGACAGTCTATTTAATCTCAGAGACTATACCAAGGCAGGATAGGAATGTGACAGTCTATTTAATCTCAGAGACTATACGAAGGCAGGTGATAGAAACACAATCAAGTGTTGATAATGAAAATATTAACCAACAATTTGTCTTTTGCATAGAAGTGATGTCTGTAGCATTTACTTTTAAATTGTTCAAAAACGACAATCAATATTGATGCCCCGTGTGAGGAATGTTAAAGGGAATTTCCAGATCTTTGAGTACAGTAATACATTTTTTATGAATAAGAGAAAATGTTGTCGGAACCTGATCCCGCCTCCTAAATAGAGAGCAAAATCAGCCACTGTTGTCTTCTCTCTGTCTTCTCTCTGTCTTCTCTCTGTCTTCTCTCTGTCTCTATCTGTCTTCTCTCTGTCTCTATCTGTCTATATCTGTCTCTCTCTGTCTTTTCTCTTTGTCTCTATCTGTCTTCTCTCTGTCTCTCTCCCCGGTAATTCATAAGCCAATGTCTTCTATATGTCTTCTATCTGTCTTCTCTCTGTCTTCTCTCTGTCTTCTCTCTGTCTCTATCTGTCTTCTCTCTGTCTCCGCTCTGTCTTCTCTCTGTCTCTGTCTCTCTCTGTCTCTATCTTTCTCTCTCTATCTGTCTCTCTCTGTCTTCTCTCTTTGTCTCTCTCTGTCTTCTATTTGTCCATATCTGTCTTCTCTCTGTCTCTGTCTCTCTGTCTCTGTCTTCTCTCTGTCTCCTCTCTGTCTCTCTCTGTCTTCTCTCTGTCTCTATCCCCGGTAATTCATAAGCCAATATCTTCTCTCTGTCTTCTATCGGTCTTCTCTCTGTCTCTCTCTGTCTTCTCTCTGTCTCTATCTGTCTTCTCTCTGTCTCTGTCTCTGTCTCTATCTGTCTCTCTGTCTCTATCTGTCTTCTCTCTGTCTCTATCTGTCTTCTCTCTGTCTCTTTGTCTTCTCTCTGTCTCTGTCTCTATCTGTCTTCTCTCTGTCTCTGTCTCGGTCTCTCTCTGTCTCTGTCTCTGTCTCTATCTGTCTCTATCTGTCTCTATCTGTCTTCTCTCTGTCTCTGTCTCTCTCTGTCTCTATCTGTCTTCTCTCTGTCTCTGTCTCTCTCTGTCTCTATCTGTCTCTCTCTATCTGTCTCTCTCTGTCTTCTATCTGTCCATATCTGTCTTCTCTCTGTCTCTATCCCCAGTAATTCATAGGCCACTGTCTTCTCTCTGTCTCTATCCCGAGTAATTCATAAGCCACTGTCTTCTCTCTGTCTCTATCCCCAGTAATTCATAGGCCACTGTCTTCTCTCTGTCTCTGTCCCCAGTAATTCATAGGCCACTGTCTTCTCTCTGTCTCTGTCCCCAGTAATTCATAGGCCACTGTCTTCTCTCTGTCTCTGTCCCCAGTAATTCATAAGCCACTGTCTTCCCTCTGTCTCTGTCCCCAGTAATTCATAAGCCACTGTCTTCTCTCTGTCTCTATCCCCAGTAATTCATAGGTCACTGTCTTCTCTCTGTCTCTGTCCCCAGTAATTCATAGTCCACTGTCTTCTCTCTGTCTCTATCCCCAGTAATTCATAGTCCTCTGTGAGTGAGTGTTTTCTTGCCCCACTCTTCCACCAAGGCACCTGCAAGTTCCCGGACATTTCTGGGGGGAATGGCCCTAACCCTCACCTTCCGATCCAACAGGTCCCAGACATTTCTGGGGGGAATGGCCCTAACCCTCACCTTCCGATCCAACAGGTCCCAGACATTTCTGGGGGGAATGGCTCTAACCCTCACCTTCCGATCCAACAGGTCCCAGACATTTCTGGGGGGAATGGCCCTAACCCTCACCTTCCGATCCAACAGGTCCCAGACATTTCTGGGGGGAATGGCCCTAACCCTCACCTTCCGATCCAACAGGTCCCGGACATTTCTGGGGGGATTGTTCCTAGCCCTCACCTTCCGATCCAACAGGTCCCAGACATTTCTGGGGGGAATGGCCCTAACCCTCACCTTCCGATCCAACAGGTCCCAGACGTGCTCAATGGGATTGAGATCCGGGCTCTTCACTGGCAATGGCAGAACACTGACATTCCTGTCTTGCAGGAAATCACGCACAGAACGAGCAGTATGACTGGTGGCATCGTCATGCTGGAGGGTCATGTCAGGATGAGCCTGCAGGAAGGGTACCAGATGAGGGAGGAGGATGTCTTCCCTGTAACGCACAGCATTGAGATTGCCTGCAATGACAACAAGCTCAGTCCGATGATGCTTTGACACACCGCCCCAGATCATGACAGACCCTCCACCTCCAAATCGATCCCGCTCCAGAGTACAGGCCTCGGTGTTATGCTCATTCCTTCGACGATAAACGCGAATCCGACCATCACCCCTGGTAAGACAAAACCGCGACTCGTCAGTGAAGAGCACTTTTTGCCAGTCCTGTCTGGTCCTGCGACGGTGGGTTTGTGCCCTTAGGCGACGTTGTTGCCGGTGATGTCTGGTGAGGACCTGCCTTACAACAGGCCTACAAGCCCTCAGTCCAGCTTCGCTCAGCCTACTGCGGACAGTCTGAGCACTGATGGAGGGATTGTGCGTTTCTGCTGTAACTCGGGCAGTTGTTGTTGTTGCCATCCTGTTCCTGTCCCGCAGGTGTGATGTTCGGATGTACCGATCCTGTGCAGGTGTTACACGTGGTCTGCCACTGTGAGGACGATAAGGTTGTCCATCCTGTACCTGTCCAGCAGGTGTGATGTTCGGATGTACCGATCCTGTGCAGGTGTTATTACACGTGGTCTGCCACTGCGAGGACAATCAGCTGTCCATCCTGTCTCCCTGTAGCGCTGTCTTAGGCGTCTCACAGTACGGACATGGCAACTTATTGCCCTGGCCACATCTGCAGTCCTCATGCTTCCTTGCACCATGCCTAAGGCACATTCATGCAGATGAACAGGGACCCTGGGCATCTTTCTTTTGGTGTTTTTCAGAGTCAGTAGGAAGGCCTCTTTAGTGTCCTAAGTTTTCATACCTGTGACCTTAATTGTAAGCTGTTAGTGTAAGCTGTTAGTGTCTTAACGACCATTCCACAGGTGCATGTTCATTAGTTGTTTATGGTTCATTGAACAAGCATGGGAAACAGTGTTTAAACCCTATACAATGAAGATCTGTGAAGTTATTTGGATTTTTATGAATTATCTTTGAAAGACAGGGTCCTGAAGTTTATGTACAATGCATTCGGAAAGTATTCAGACCCCTTCGCTTTTTCCTCATTTTGTTACATTACAACCTGAGTCACTTCAAACTGACAATGTGAACAAGGCTTTAAATACATCCCCCCCCTCTCATCCCTCCATCTCAGAGTACGAGGAGGAGGAGTGGAGTGACTGGTCGCCATGCAGCGTCACCTGCGGCAATGGCAACCAGAAGCGTATTCGTTCCTGTGGTTACGCATGCACAGCGACCGAGTCCCGGACCTGCGACCTGGACAGATGCCCAGGTGAGATAGAAACCTGGGTGATGTCATCAATAATTCCCTGGGTGATGTCATCAATAATTCCCTGGGTGATGTCATCAATAATACCCTGGGTGATGTCATCAATAATACACTGGGTGATGTCATCTTAATGGCCTGGGTGACGTCATCAATAATGGCTGTGTCTCTGGTTGTGTCCCAGTAGTTCCAAATAGCATCTGTCTCCTTTCCTTCATGATCACTGATGCCAAAGGACTTCATAAGTGTTGAAGCAATAATTACTGGTCAGTTGCTTGTGTGTCTTGTACAGTGGTCGTACCATACAAGGCTCTTTATATCAGTGGAATGTGCTCAGTGCAAATGGGACTTGGATGCAGTCCAGCTGGGACTCCTGTGTTGAGTAGTGAGCTGCCTGCTTGTTGCTCCCCTGAGGAGTCCTGGTGTGTACACAGCTCTATGGCTGTTTTGCTTCCTCAATGGAGGCTTGTACCACAGAGCTGAAGGGTAGAGGAGATTGTGTGTGTGTGGGCACAGACATTCACGCCAGTCATATATCCACAGCTAATCATCAAATAAAAAAATATAAGTTCATTGGTCGCGTACACAAATTTACAGATAATATCCCAGGTGCAACGAAATGATTGTGTTTCTAGCTCCAACAGTAATACCTAGCTAAATGCTTGTGTCTCTAGATCCAACAGTAATACCTAGCTAAATGCTTGTGTTTCTAGCTCCAACAGTGCAGTAACACCTAGCTAAATGCTTGTTTCTAGCTCCAACAGTAATACCTAGCTAAATGCTTGTGTTTCTAGCTCCAACAGTAATACCTAGCTAAATGCTTGTGTTTCTAGCTCCAACAGTAATACCTAGCTAAATGCTTGTGTCTCTAGATCCAACAGTAATACCTAGCTAAATGCTTGTGTTTCTAGCTCCAACAGTGCAGTAACACCTAGCTAAATGCTTGTGTTTCTAGCTCCAACAGTAATACCTAGCTAAATGCTTGTGTTTCTAGCTCCAACAGTAATACCTAGCTAAATGCTTGTGTCTCTAGCTCCAACAGTAATACCTAGCTAAATGCTTGTGTTTCTAGCTCCAACAGTAATACCTAGCTAAATGCTTGTGTTTCTAGCTCCAACAGTAATACCTAGCTAAATGCTTGTGTTTCTAGCTCCAACAGTAATACCTAGCTAAATGCTTGTGTTTCTAGCTCCAACAGTAATACCTAGCTAAATGCTTGTGTTTCCAGCTCCAACAGTGTGGTAATACCTAGCTAAATGCTTTTGTTTCTAGCTCCAACAGTAATACCTAGCTAAATGCTTGTGTTTCTAGCTCCAACAGTAATACCTAGCTAAATGCTTGTGTCTCCAGCTCCAACAGTAATACCTAGCTAAATGCTTGTGTTTCCAGCTCCAACAGTGCATTAATTACCTAGCAAGTTAAAAATCTATACACACGAAATCCAGAAAAATACAACAACAAAAAAATATATGTAAACATTATTATGTGTTCCATGACTCTATGTACATTGGGCAGCAGTCTGTAAGGTGCAGGGTAGAGTGCCAGGTGGTAGCCGGCTAGTAACAGTGACTAATGTTCAGGGCAGGGTACTGGGCGGATGCTGGCTAGTGGTGACTGTTTAACAGCTACCCACTGAAACACATTTTTTTTCCTTTTTGTGGTATCTTGTGCTATCCATTCAGCAGGTTTCATATTGTCTCTTTCCCCTCTCTTTCTGTAGATGACCTCCTAGCAGTTACTGAGCTGATGCCTCTGGAGAAAACCAATGGCACTGACTCCCTTGACACAAGTAAGTTTGTTGCAATGTGTATATGACAAGTGTGTGCGTGTGTGCGTGTGTGTGCGCGCGCGCGCCTGTAGTCAACAGGGCCTGTTGTAGTATTTAGGGGGCCTTCATGGTCTGTTCCGTTTAGGATGGTTTAAACTGCTCTACTGGGGCTCCAATCATAGAGGGACTGTGGGAGTCGGAAACCCCCTTCCCCTTCACCTCGTTAAGGATTGCTCAACCAAGAGTGTTGCACAGCCAATGGAAAACCTGACTGTTCCTCCAAGAAATTCTTGAATTGTTTCTTTAGTTTGTCTTTTAGTGCCCCCGCTGATAGCTCTCTCCACTCCGGGCAATCATATCAAAGAATGAAACTATCGGAAACATAACGAGAAAAAGTGTCTTTCCCCAATCCTCTATTGAACATACACTGTACATTCTTATAATGAATAGGTTCCAATTTGAACACAGCCTATAACATAGATTGTATTATTTGGCAGCGAGTACGGACGTGGCTGAGTCTTCAACCCGCTCTTGTTCGAGTTCTGTTGTCTTTGAGAGCTTTGCACTCCCCCCGGTTAAAGTAAAGGGTTTTAAGGTGCTGAAATTCACTCCTTTATGCTTGGAAAGTCTCTCTCTCTCTCTCTCTCTCTCTCTCTCCTCTCTCTCCTCTCTCTCTCTCTCTCTCTCTCTCTCTCTCTCTCTGGTTTCCTCAAGCTAATCAATGCTGTCTTCACGTATTATCCTTTTGTCAAGTTGGCTGGATGTCCTGTGGGTGGTGGACCCTTCTTGATACACATGGGAAACTGTTGAGTGTGAAACCCCCTCCAGCAACGTTGCAGTTCTTGACACAAACTGGTGCGCCTGGCACCTTCTACCATACCCCATTCAAAGGCACTTAAATCTGTTATCCTGTCCATACACCCTCTGAATGGCACACATACACAACCATGTTTAAAAATTGGTGTGTAGCCCTTTCCTGCAGTCAAATAACCTAGTGGCCTCATGGGTGGAATGTTACCTGCCGGGGTAGCCTAGTGGTTAGAACATTGGACGAGTAACTGAAAGGTTGCAGGATCAAATCCCTGAGCTGACTAGGTAAAAATCTGTCCTTCTGCCCCCGAACAAGGCAGTTAACCCATCATCATTTAAAATAAGACCTTGTTCTCATCTGACTTGCCTAGTTAAATTATTCCCGCCAAAAATCCAGTGTTGCTATGTCAAACAGCTTAGTTATATTTCAGTGGTCTGTGATGTACAGTACTGGTCAATATTTATATTTGAGATTCTACAAATAGCCACCCTTTGCCTTTGATGACAGCTTTGAAACACTCTTAGCACTCTCTCAACCAGTTTCATGAGGTAGTCACCTGGAATGCATTTTAATGAACAGGTGTGCCTTGTTAAAAGTTGATTTGTGGAATTTCTTTCCTTCTTTAATGCGTTTGAGCCAATCAGTTGTGATGTGACAAGGTAGGAGTGGTAACAGAAGATAGCCCTATTTAGTAAGAGACCAAGTCCATATTATGGCAAGAACAGCTCAAATAAGCAAAGAGAAACGACAGTCCATCATTACTTTATGACATGAAGGTCAGTCAATATGGATCATTTCAAGAACTTTGAAAGTTTCTTCAAGTGCAGTTGCAAAAACCATCAAGCACTATGATGAAACTGGCTCTCATGAGGACCGCCACAGGAAAGGAAGACCCAGAGTTACCTCTGCTGCAGAGGATAAGTTCGTTAGTGTCACCAGCCTCAGAAATTGCAGCCCAAATAAATGTTTTGCATAGTTCAAGTAACAGACACATCTCAACATCAACTGTTCAGAGGAGACCGCGTGAATCAGTCCTTCATGGTCAAATTGCTGCAAAGAAACCACTACTAAAGGACACCAATAATAAGAAGATATTTGCTTGGAGCAAGAAACACGAGCAATGGACATTAGACTGGTGGAAATCTGTCCTTTGGTCTAAATTGTTTATTTTTGGTTCCAACCGCCGTGTCTTTATGTGACGCAGAATAGGTGAACGAATGATCTCCGCATGTGTGGTTCCCACCGTGAAGCATGGAGGAGGTGGTGTGATGGTGTGGGGGTGCTTTGCTGATGACACTGTCAGTGATTTATTTAGAATTCAAGGCACATTTAACCAACATGGCTACCACAGTATTCTGCAGTGATACGCCATCCCACCTGGTTTGAGTTTAGTGGGACTATCATTTGTTTTTCAACAGGACAATGACCCAACACACCTCCAGGCTGTGTAAGGTCTATTTGATCAAGAAGGAGAGTGATGGAGTGCTGCATCAGTTGACCTGGCCTCCACAATCAACCCAGTTGGGATGAGTTGGACCGCAGAGTGAAGGAAAAGCAGCCAACAAGTGCTCAGCATATGTGGGAACTTCTTCAAGACGGTTGGAAAAGCATTCCAGGTAAAGCTGGTTGAGAGAATGCCAAGAGTGTGCAAAGCTGTCATCAAGGCAAAGGGTGGCAACTTTGAAGAATCTAAAATACAACATCTTTTTTTATTTGTTTTACACTTTTTTGGTTACTACATGATTCCATATGTGTCATTTCATAGTTTTGATGTCTTCCCTATTATTCTACAATGTAGGAAATAGTTTTAAAAAATAAAGAAAAACCTTTGAATGAGTCGGTGTGTTCAAACTTTTGACTGGTACTGTATATAAAATGTAATATTGGGAGTCAAACTCAAAAATGGAATACATTTCAACTCTATATCTGACATGGTACAGGTGTCTTCTTTTTTTTTAAAACCCATAACCATGTGTATGAGGTGTATACTTTTTTGTTTCAAAGTAGATTTGTTTAAGACTACCAAGAAACGCTCTGTGTGCCCCTGAATTAACCCACTAGAGTAAAAGTTTAACCTGTATCCTCCCCTTCATCTACACTGATTAGAGTGGATTCGACAGGTGACAGGGACCTGTCGTGGAATATCTAATCAATATCTAGCTAATCAAAGGGAAGAAAGACGGCAGATTCTTTCAAACAACACTTTATTATTATAAGATATAAGATGCAAAAATGGAGAATCAACTATCCACTCAACAGTGCATAGTTGAAAACCTCAACGAACTGTGCCGGTTCAATGCTTGTAGAGAGAAAACACACACAACCCCTTTCTGAAAACATGGCAGTCAGTAGGTATTGTGTAAAAGGTAATTAGTTGTATGTGCAGATTTAAGATAACACAAGGTTGATTGCCCGAGGGCTCAAGCATCTAACTGTTGTTCACGACAGCAAAGCACTATAATGGGCTCCTTTCTGCAAGTTTACATACATGCGACTTCCTGTAGATAGTAAACCCACAGGATGTCACCTGCCGAGGTCGCACCCAAGCGGACCTTTAGCTATACGCCCAGTCTGATGACTCAGTCCCACAAAGACACGTCTGTCTCAGGTTAGAAAAAACACTAACATGTAACGAGAGACAATTCTTTAAACGGTCAAATATGGGATAGCTTAATTAATAATGTCATTCTTCACAATAGATCATCGCTTTCACCTGGATTCATCTGGTCAGTTTATTTAATGCAAAGTGCAGGTGTTCTTAATGTTTTGTACACTCAGTGTATATGATTGATTCCTGCTGTATATGATTGACTCCTACATGATTGACTCCTACATGATTGACTCCTACATGATTGACTCCTACATGATTGACTCCTACATGATTGACTCCTACATGATTGACTGCTATATGATTGACTTCTACATGATTGACTCCTATATGATTGACTCCTATATGATTGACTCCTACATGATTGACTCCTATATGATTGACTCCTACATGATTGACTCCTACATGATTGACTCCTACATGATTGACTCCTATATGATTGACTCCTACATGATTGACTCCTATATGATTGACTCCTACATGATTGACTCCTATATGATTGACTCCTATATGATTGACTCCTACATGATTGACTCCTATACGATTTCTCTCCTCCCCAGATGTGGACAGCTGTGACAAGTGGCTGAGCTGTAAGAACGACTTCCTCCAGAAGTACCTCCATAAGGTGCTGACCGAACTACCCAGCTGCCCCTGCTCCTACCCGTCCGAGGCCGTCTACAACGCCGTCCACATCTTCGACAAGACGCTGCGTAAGACCTACCGCTGGCGCGACGCCTCCGGCCCCAGAGAACGCCTGGACATTTACAAGCCTTCCGCTCGCTTCTGCACGCGCTCCATGATCTCCTCCAATAGCACCACCCTGGCCGCGCAGCACTGTTGCTACGACGACCACACGAAGCTTATCACGCGGGGTAAAGGGGCGGGCGCTCCGAACCTCATCAGTACGGAGTTCTCGCCGGAGCTGCATTACAAAGTGGACGTGCTGCCCTGGATCCTGTGTAACGGGGACTGGAGCCGCTTCCACTCGGTGAGGCCACCCAACAACGGGCTGCTGTGTCCCGACAACCCACACGAGGAGGTGCATCAGGCTCAACTGGAGGAGGCCAGGGAGTACTGATGGGGAGGAGAACTAAGAAGTTGATGGGGGAAGAGCTGGAAAGAGGGGGTAGAGAGAGCCACATGGTCCCCAATTATGTCTGGATTTCAGCATAGACCACATACTGAATATGTAGCGTTAACTATCAGTTGGTTTGGGGAGAAAAGGACTCCTGGATGTCCCATCTCTAGCTCCTCCTTATTCAGTGTTCGGTCACATTGAGGCACGGAGTTTATTAATGAATGAAATTGGACATTTCTCCAATCAGGGAAGCCGGCAACCAGCCATCCAAAATGGAGTGAAGTTGAGCTCCTCTCTTGCAGTGGAGTACTCTGACGTGGGAAAACGATGTGAACGCCCGTCTTAGTGCTGTGTTATTAGGACATCTTCACCATCAAGCACTTCACTCCTTAAATAATTATAACGTGCTGCTGATATATTGCTTGTGAAAGTCCAGATTTTGGAGTTTCTGAGGCTTAATACACTCTTCAATCAGAAGAAACAACACTGGTTTGTGAACGTTAGGAACAGTTGGAGAGGATGACATGGTTCTAGTTATCCTCTTACCACCAAGCCCCCCACCCTCCACTTTTATTTTACAGGGGGATGGGTACAGGGGGATGGGTACAGGGGGATGGGTACAGGAGGATGGGTACAGGGAGATGGGTACAGGGGGATGGGTACAGGAGGAGGGGTACAGGAGGATGGGTACAGGGGGATGGGTACAGGGGGATGGGTACAGGAGGATGTGTACAGGGGGATGGGTACAGGGGGATGGGTGCAGATATATGGGTACAGATATATGGGTACAGGGGATGGGTACAGGGGGATGGGTACAGGGGGGTGGGTACAGATGGGTACAGGGGGATGGGTACAGATATATGGGTACAGGGAGATGGGTACAGGGGGATGGGTACAGATAGATGGGTACAGGGGGATGGGTACAGGGGGATGGGTACAGGGGGATGGGTACAGATGGGTACAGGGGAATGGGTACAGATAGATGGGTACAGGGGGATGGGTACAGGGGGATGGGTACAGATAGATGGGTACAGGGGGATGGGTACAGATAGATGGGTACAGATAGATGGGTACAGGGGGATGGGTACAGGGGGATGGGTACAGGGGGATGGGTACAGATAGATGGGTACAGGGGGGTGAGTACAGGGGGGTGGGTACAGGGGGATGGGTACAGGGGGGTGGGTACAGGGGAAAGGTTACAGAGGGATGGGTACAGGGGGATGGGTACAGGGAGATGGGTACAGGGGGATGGGTACAGGGAGATGGGTACAGAGGGATGGGTACAGAGGGGTGAGTACAGGGAGATGGGTACAGGGGGATGGGTACAGAGGGGTGAGTACAGGGAGATGGGTACAGAGGGATGGGTACAGAGGGGTGAGTACAGGGAGATGGGTACAGGGGGATGAGTACAGAGGGGTGAGTAACAGGCCAGCTACCTGTAACACCCTGTTAACACTCTGATGTCCCTCTAACCACTGTGACATCAATGCAAATGTTTTTGTAAATCTAATCAAACCCTCGATGAGAGCCCATGGGGCCTCCCGGGTGGCGCAGTGGTTAAGGGCGCTGTACTGCAGTGCCAGCTGTGCCATCAGAGTCCCTGGGTTCGCGCCCAGGCTCTGTCGTAACCGGCCGCGACCGGGAGGTCTGTGGGGCGACGCACAATTGGCCTAGCGTCGGTAGGGAGGGATTGGTCGGTAGGGATCTCCTTGTCTCATCGCGCACCAGCGACTCCTGGGGCGGGTCCTGGGGCGGGTGCAGTGCGCGCTGGCTTCCGGGTTGGATGCGCACCCTGTTAAGAAGCAGTACGGCTGGCTGGGTTGTGTATCGGAGGACGCATGACATTCAATCTTCGTCTCTCCCGAGCCCGTACGGGATGAGATATCCATTGGTATCCAACAATTGGATACCACGAAAAAGGGGTAAAAAAATAAATACAAAAATTTAATAAAAAAAGATGAGAGCTCATGTTGCACAAAAGTGAAATAAACAATACAAAACATGTACAGTAAACATTAGACTCATAAAAGTTCAAAAATAAATAGTTACAGTAGAAAAGGGAAAATAAATAAACATAAAAATAGGTTGTATTTACAATGGTATTTGTTCTTCACTGGTTGCCCTTTTCTTGTGGTAACAGGTCACAAATCTTGCTGCTGTGATGGCACACTGTGGAATTTCACCCAGTAGATATGGGAGTTTATCAAAATTGGGGTTTGTTTTTCAATTCTTTGTGGATCTGTATAATCTGAGGGAAATATGTGTCTCTAATATGGTCATACATTGGGCAGGAGGTTAGGAAGCGCAGCTCAGTTTCCACCTCATTTTGTGGGCAGTGAGCACATAGCCTGTCTTCCCTTGAGAGCCATGTCTGCCTACGGCGGCCTTTCTCAATAGCAAGGCTATGCTCACTGAGTCTGTGCATAGTCAAAGCTTTTCTTAATTTTGGGTCAGTGACAGTGGTCAGGTATTCTGTTTTTTTTATGCCTTTCCAATGTGTCAAGTAATGATATTTTTGTTTTCTCATGATTTGGTTGGGTCTAATTGTGATGCTGTCCTGGGGCTCTGTGGGGTCTGTTTGTGTTTCCCTCCCTCCGGTCAGAAGGGATGTGGGGTGGGCTGGGCTGCGGGAGAGGGGTGAGGGTGGGCCTGAGGTAAGGGAGAGGTGGGGGATGGGGGTGAGGGGAGCGGTGAGGGTGGGGAGGAGGTAAAGTAGAGGTGGGGGAAGGGGAGTTGAGGAGTGGGGTGTCTGGGCTCAGTTGATGGATGGAGGTCCTTTATCCAGAGAGGAGTGGGAGTTGCCAGCTGGGGAAGTGGAGAGACATCTCTGTGGGGCCCTTTGAAGAGGTCTCTCCCTCCTCAACTGTTCCTCTCCCTCCTCTCCTCTCCACCCTGACCTTGGCCTGTGTGTTGTGAGGATGTTGTTTTGAGGTCTTAATCCTAACCCTGTTTATCAGGTTGAGTGTCACTTGAGAGATCTTGAGGCCGAACGGGTCCTGATGTGGTTCTGAGAGAGTAATGTTGATGGACGGGGGCCATCGAAGAAATTGTCCGTAGAGCTCCGAGACAGGATTGTGTCAAGGCAGATTTGAAGGTCCCTAAGAACACAGTGGCCTCCATTGTTCTTAAAAGGAAGAAGTTTGGAACCACCAAGACTATTCCTAAACTGAGCAATCGGGGGGAGAAGGGCCTTGATCAGGGAGGTGACTAACAGAGTCAGGGATGGTCACTCTGACAGTGCTCCAGAGTTCCTCTGTGGAGATGGAAGAACCTTCCAGAAGGACAACCATCTCTGCAGCACTCCACCAATCAGGTCTTTGTGGTAGAGTGACCAGACGGGAAGGCACATGACAGCCCACTTGGATTTTGCCAAAAGGCACATAAACAAGATTCTCTGGTCTGATGAAACCAAGATTGAACTCTTTGGCCTGAATGCCAAGCGTCACGTCTGGAGGAAACCTGGCACCATCCCTACGATGAAGCATGGTGGTGGCAGCATCATGCTGTGGGGATGTTTTTCAGTGGCAGGGACCGGGAGACCAGTCAGGATCAAGGCAAAGATGAACGGAGCAAAGTACAGAGAGATCCTTGATGAAAACCTGCTTCTGACCACTCAAGACCTCAGACTGATGGTTCACCTTCCAACAGGACAACAACCCTAAGCACACAGCCAAGACAACACAGGAGTGGCTTCGAGACAAGTCTCTGAATGTCCTTGAGTGGCCCAGCCAGAGCCCGGACTTAAACTCAAGTGGCGCAGCGGTCTAAGGCACTGCATCTCAGTGCTAGGGGCATCACTACAGACCCTGGTTCGATACCAGGCTGTATCACATCCGGCCGTGAGTTGGAATCCGGCGCACAATTGGCACAGCATCGTCCATGTTAGGGTTTGGCCGGGGTAGGCCTTTTTAGTAAATAAGAATTTGTCCTTAGCTGACTTGCCTTGTTAAAAAAGGTTAAATAAAAGAAATAACATCTCTGGAGAGACCTGAAAATAGCTGTGCAGCGACGCTCCCCATCCAACCTGACAGAGCTTGAGAGGATCTGCAGTGAAGAATCGGAGAAACTCCCCAAATACAGGTGTGCCAAGCTTGTAGCTTCATACCCAAGAAGACTCGAGGTTGTAATCGCTGCCAAAGGTGCTTCAACAAAGTACTGCGTAAAGGGTCTGAATACTTATGTAAATTTGATATTTCAGTTTTTTTTTAAATTTTTTATAGATGAGCGTCATTATTGGGTATTGTGATGTCATTATTGGGTATTGTGATGTCATTATTGGGTATTGTGATGTCATTATTGGGTATTGTGATGTCATTATTGGGTATTGTGATGTCATTATTGGGTATTGTGTGTAGATTGCTGAGGGGGGGAAAACAATGTCGTCCATTTTAGAATAAGGCTGTAACCTAACAAAATGTGGGAAAAATCAAGGGGTCTGAATACTTTCTGAAGGCACTGTGTGTTTCCATTCTTTCTATTTCTCTTGAATCACAATAAGAACAGAGGCCTGTAGTAGTTGGACTCTGGCACACTGAACAATTTAATCAATTTTAGAATAAGGCTGTAACATAACAAAATGTGGAAAAATCAAGGGGTCTGAATACTTTCCGAATGCACTGTAAACTTGTGCAGTATTTATTGAAAGGAATCAAATGAAGAGACACTACTGAGAGGAGAACGAGGCATCTCCACTGTGGTCTCTGTTACAAAAGGGATCACCGGAATGTAAAAGGTTGTTCTCTGTTCTCTACCACAACACCCTACCATGTTACCCTCCATAGACTGTTCTCTACCACAACACCCTACCATGTTACCCTCCATAGACTGTTCTCTACCACAACACCCTACCGTGTTACCCTCCATAGACTGACCTCTACCACAACACCCTACCATGTTACCCTCCATAGACTGACCTCTACCACAACACCCTACCATGTTACCCTCCATAGACTGACTGTTCTCTACCACAACACCCTACCATGTTACCCTCCATAGACTGTTCTCTACCACAACACCCTACCATGTTACCCTCCATAGACTGACTGACCTCTACCACAACACCCTACCATGTTACCCTCCATAGACTGACCTCTACCACAACACCCTACCATGTTACCCTCCATAGACTGACCTCTACCACAACACCCTACCGTGTTACCCTCCATAGACTGACTGTTCTCTACCACAACACCCTACCGTGTTACCCTCCATAGACGGACTGTTCTCTACCACAACACCCTACCATGTTACCCTCCATAGACGGACTGTTCTCTACCACAACACCCTACCATGTTACCCTCCATAGACTGACTGTTCTCTACCACAACACCCTACCGTGTTACCCTCCATAGACTGACCTCTACCACAACACCCTACCATGTTACCCTCCATAGACTGACCTCTACCACAACACCCTACCATGTTACCCTCCATAGACTGACCTCTACCACAACACCCTACCATGTTACCCTCCATAGACTGACCTCTACCACAACACCCTACCATGTTACCCTCCATAGACTGACTGTTCTCTACCACAACACCCTACCTTGTTACCCTCCATAGACTGACTGTTCTCTACCACAACACCCTACCATGTTACCCTCCATAGACTGACTGTTCTCTACCACAACACCCTACCATGTTACCCTCCATAGACTGACTGTTCTCTACCACAACACCCCACCATGTTACCCTCCATAGACTGACCTCTACCACAACACCCTACCATGTTACCCTCCATAGACTGACTGTTCTCTGCCACAACACCCTACCATGTTACCCTCCATAGACTGACCTCTACCACAACACCCTACCATGTTACCCTCCATAGACTGACCTCTGCCACAACACCCTATCATGTTACCCTCCATAGACTGACTGTTCTCTGCCACAACACCCTACCATGTTACCCTCCATAGACTGACTGTTCTCTACCACAACACCCTACCATGTTACCCTCCATAGACTGACCTCTACCACAACACCCTACCATGTTACCCTCCATAGACTGACTGTTCTCTGCCACAACACCCTACCATGTTACCCTCCATAGACAGACTGTTCTCTACCACAACACCCTACCATGTTACCCTCCATAGACTGACCTCTACCACAACACCCTACCATGTTACCCTCCATAGACTGACCTCTACCACAACACCCTACCATGTTACCCTCCATAGACTGACTGTTCTCTACCACAACACCCTACCTTGTTACCCTCCATAGACTGACTGTTCTCTACCACAACACCCTACCATGTTACCCTCCATAGACTGACTGTTCTCTACCACAACACCCTACCATGTTACCCTCCATAGACTGACTGTTCTCTACCACAACACCCTACCATGTTACCCTCCATAGACTGACTGTTCTCTGCCACAACACCCTACCATGTTACCCTCCATAGACTGACTGTTCTCTACCACAACACCCTACCATGTTACCCTCCATAGACGGACTGTTCTCTACCACAACACCCTACTATGTTACCCTCCATAGACGGACTGTTCTCTACCACAACACCCTACCATGTTACCCTCCATAGACTGACTGTTCTCTACCACAACACCCTACTATGTTACCCTCCATAGACGGACTGTTCTCTACCACAACACCCTACCATGTTACCCTCCATAGACTGACTGTTCTCTACCACAACACCCTACCATGTTACCCTCCATAGACTGACTGTTCTCTACCACAACACCCTACCATGTTACCCTCCATAGACTGACTGACCTCTGCCACAACACCCTACCATGTTACCCTCCATAGACTGACCTCTACCACAACACCCTACCATGTTACCCTCCATAGACTGACCTCTACCACAACACCCTACCATGTTACCCTCCATAGACTGACCTCTACCACAACACCCTACCATGTTACCCTCCATAGACTGACCTCTACCACAACACCCTACCATGTTACCCTCCATAGACTGACTGTTCTCTACCACAACACCCTACCTTGTTACCCTCCATAGACTGACTGTTCTCTACCACAACACCCTACCATGTTACCCTCCATAGACTGACTGTTCTCTACCACAACACCCTACCATGTTACCCTCCATAGACTGACTGTTCTCTACCACAACACCCCACCATGTTACCCTCCATAGACTGACCTCTACCACAACACCCTACCATGTTACCCTCCATAGACTGACTGTTCTCTGCCACAACACCCTACCATGTTACCCTCCATAGACTGACCTCTACCACAACACCCTACCATGTTACCCTCCATAGACTGACCTCTGCCACAACACCCTATCATGTTACCCTCCATAGACTGACTGTTCTCTGCCACAACACCCTACCATGTTACCCTCCATAGACTGACTGTTCTCTACCACAACACCCTACCATGTTACCCTCCATAGACTGACCTCTACCACAACACCCTACCATGTTACCCTCCATAGACTGACTGTTCTCTGCCACAACACCCTACCATGTTACCCTCCATAGACTGACTGTTCTCTGCCACAACACCCTACCATGTTACCCTCCATAGACTGACCTCTACCACAACACCCTACCATGTTACCCTCCATAGACTGACCTCTACCACAACACCCCACCGTGTTACAGTACCTTCCATCGACTGCTCAGCGTTCTTCTCTGCGACTTAATAAATGAGTTGTGACAAAATATAATAAATATAACTTTTCCATAAATTGCTAGTCCCTCTTGTGTTTATGTTCAAGCTCCTCCCTCCCTCCCACATCCCCATCATAATGGCTGGTGCATAGGGCAGCAACAAAGATGATCCACTTCTGTCGGTCTCTGGCCGTCGTCTTCACCGCACCCCAGCTCTGTCTCCTTTGTATGTTCATTCTCACCTGTCGTATCAGACATATAGCAGTCAGAGACAAGTTGTTATGGTATGATCATGAAGGAACAAACAATAGCTTGCAAATAAACAGGCTTACAGGCTAACAGGCGTACAGGCTAACAGGCTAACAGGTTTACATGATAACAGGCTAACAGGCTGACAAGCTAACAGACTAACATGCTAACAGACTAACAGGCTAACAGGCTAACATGCTAACGGGCTTACAGACTAACAGGCTTAAAGACTAACAGGCTTACAGACTAACAGGCGAAGAGACTAACAGACTAACAGGCTTACAGACTAACAGGCTAACAGACTAACAGGCTAACAGGCTTTCAGACTATCAGGCTTACAGACTAACAGGTTTACAGACTAACAGGCTTACAGACCAACAGGCTAACAGACTAACAGGCTTACAGACTAACAAGCTTACAGACTAACAGGTTTACAGACTAACAGGCTTACAGACTAACAGACTAACAGGCTTACAGACTAACATACTTACAGACTAACAGGCTAACAGACTAACAGGCTTACAGACTAACAGGCTAACAGACTTACAGGCTAACAGACTAACAGGCTAACAGACTAACAGACTAACAGGCTAACAGACTAACAGGCTTACAGACTAACAGGCTAACAGACTAACAGGCTTACAGACTAACAGGCTAACATGCTAACAGGCTTACAGACTAACAGGCTTACAGACTAACAGGCTAACAGACTAACAGGCTTACAGACTAACAGACTAACAGGCTAACAGGCTTACAGACTAACAGGCTAACAGGTTTACAGGCTAACAGACTAACAGGCTAACAGGCTTACAGACTAACAGGCTAACAGGCTTACAGACTAACAGGCTAACAGGCTTACAGGCTAACAGGCTTACAGGCTAACAGACTAACAGGCTAACAGACTAACAGGCTAACAGGCTAACAGGCTTACAGGCTAACAGACTAACAGGCTAACAGACTAACAGGCTTACAGACTAACAGGCTAACAGGCTTACAGGCTAACAGACTAACAGGCTAACAGACTAACAGGCTTACAGGCTTTGGTTTGGTCGGTTTCTTCAAAAGATACAACCGTTCTTGTGCACAGAGTATTTTTGATTAGAAACATTTGGTACTCATGTTTACTATGAATGAGAGAGAAAGTTCAGTTGGCATAATACCAATTCTGAAGGACAAACTTCAAATGGCCCAGAACAAACTGAAGAGAATCACACTTAAGCTCAGCCCCAGGACACACAGCGGTACTCATCGTACCCCAGGACACACAGTGGTACTCATCATGTCCCAGGAACTAAACTGGCTTCCAGTTGATCAGTTGGTGCAGATCAAACCGTTGGTGTTATTTTAAAATTCTACATGACCTTTCCCGCCCAGTTACCTGTCTGGTTATTCTAAGTTCATTAGAAGCTCTCATAGCCATCACACCAGAGCCAATATTAGACCTCTGCGTTATAGGAGCATGTCTGGTTATTCTAAGTTCATTAGAAGCTCTCATAGCCATCACACCAGAGCCGATATTAGACCTCTGCGTTATAGTTATATATATATATACATGTCTGGTTATTCTAAGTTCATTAGAAGCTCTCATAGCCATCACACCAGAGCCGATATTAGACCTCTGCGTTATAGTTATATATATATATACATGTCTGGTTATTATAAGTTCATTAGAAGCTCTCATAGCCATCACACCAGAGCCGATATTAGACCTCTGTGTTATAGTTATATATATATATACATGTCTGGTTATTCTAAGTTCATTAGAAGCTCTCATAGCCATCACACCAGAGCCGATATTAGACCTCTGCGTTATAGTTATATATATACATGTCTGGGGAAAAGCTTCTTCTTTAACACTGGTGCAGAGGAATGTAAAAACCATCCCTAGGCTGGAGAATTTTAAGATAAACCTTAAGGAATGGTTCATGGACATAATGCTTCAAGGCATAACAGGCAAAGAAAAGTACAGTTTCCTCCCTATAGATGAAATGATGCATTTTGTTTCCATTTTAGAACATTGAGTGTATATTTTAAATCTCATGTGTTTTCAAGAGGACCACAATGGAAATAGGTTTTCCAACTTCTTTTTTTTAAATATGCATTGTATCCACGTGTGGTTGTATTGGATTATTTAATCTGTCACATAAATAACAATCTGAAAGACAGAATGAAGAGGAATTGACAAAGAGAGATGAATTTAGGAAAAGAGAGACTTGAATCACGTTGAGACAGCGATAAAAAGAGACTTGAATCACATTGAGACAGAGATAAAAAAGTGACTTGAATCACATTGAGACAGAGATAGAACGAGACTTGAATCACATTGAGACAGAGATAGAACGAGACTTGAATCACATTGAGACAGAGATAGAACGAGACTTGAATCACATTGCGACAGAGATAAAAAGAGACTTGAATCACATTGAGACAGAGATAAAAAGAGACTTGAATCACATTAATACAGAGATAAAAAGAGACTTGAATCACGTTGAGACAGAGATAAAAAGAGACTTGAATCACGCTGAAAAGAGGGGGAGTTGCACTCTAGGGTCTTGTAGGCGTATCCCAGAATAGCTCTCTGGCTATGTCACTGCCATCTGGCACTGTAATAATCTAATTGCCTCCACATTAGGCATGGCTGGGATGCCTGACCCAGGACGAGGGTTGCCGTTACACCAGACAAGTCAGGTGTTGCCCTCGTCGGCTGGGTGGCTGGGGGGGGGGGGGGGGTCACAGGATCACCCTAAATAATATCGCACCTCATCTACCCCCAAACCACAACTCACCCTCCCCTCAGCTCACCACTAAACCCCTAAACCTGTCAACCCCACCCTAGTGGGAACGTTTCTGCTCTGGTCTGTTGTTCCTTGAAAACGGAATCTATATGGCCATCTTGATTGTAGAGATCAGGTAATGGGGAATATGCTGCTAAGATTTAACATAAACACACTGTGAGTTTGATTGCGTTTTGCCCGTTGACAGTCGTATCACCTTATAAAGCATGACCGTCGGCCTCGTAAAAAAAAAAAAAAAGACATTTGGCACTTTTTATATTGCTCAATATTTATCTTTTCCAACCAAAACAAGACCTCTGCTCTGGGCTTGCCTTTGAAGTGGAACACTCCGGAACACTTCCAAACTTTCTCACCCATAATGCAGTTTTTCTATCAATGGAAATACCAAGCTGAAACTATACTCTCCGGCAGCCCTTGGAGTTAAAGGGGAATATTTACTGCATGTCTTGTGCTTTATGGGGCCCCCGCTGGCCCCTGTGGTAGCCAGTCTTACACACACACACACATACACACACACGCACGCGCACGCATATGTACACGCACACGCACACACACGTACACGCACACGCACACACACACACACACACACACTCTCTCTCAGACACATGGAGGATAAAAGGTAACAGGGTCTGGCCAAGATAGCGCTGCCTGTATCTGCCCCAGTCTGGACTGAAAACACTGCATTCAGGGAAAACACACACACACACACACAACTCTGTCTTATACTGTTGATTCCCCTACCCACTTCATATTTCACAGCGTAAATCCATTATTACTCTCTATACTACCTCTTCTTCTTCTCTTCTGTTACCTCTAGTCATTGTTATTATGGACGTGCCTCTTTTCATTGTTCTTATTGATTATTGATTAATGTACTGCGTTGTTGAGAGAGATAGCATTTCTATATTGATTAATGTACTGCGTTGTTGAGGGAGATGGCATTTCTCCATTGATTAATGTACTGCGTTGTTGAGGGAGATGGCATTTCTCTATTGATTAATGTACTGCGTTGTTGAGAGAGATAGCATTTCTATATTGAGTAATGTACTGCGTTGTTGAGGGAGATGGCATTTCTCTATTGATTAATGTACTGCGTTGTTGAGGGAGATAGCATTTCTATATTGATTAGTGTACTGTGTTGTTGAGGGAGATAGCATTTCTATATTGATTAATGTACTGCGTTGTTGAGGGAGATAGCATTTCTCCATTGATTAATGTACTGCGTTGTTGAGGGAGATAGCATTTCTATATTGATTAGTGTACTGTGTTGTTGAGGGAGATAGCATTTCTATATTGATTAATGTACTGCGTTGTTGAGGGAGATGGCATTTCTCCATTGATTAATGTACTGCGTTGTTGAGGGAGATAGCATTTCTCTATTGATTAATGTACTGCGTTGTTGAGGGAGATGGCATTTCTCCATTGATTAATGTACTGCGTGGTTGAGGGAGATAGCATTTCTCCATTGATTAATGTACTGCGTTGTTGAGGGAGATGGCATTTCTCTGCACTTTTTATACCTGCTGTAAACTGTGTCTGTGACAAATATATTTGATTCGATTGTAAATGTGACCATTTGGACAAATGATCATTGTCTCAAAGCTCTCATTTATTGCAAGGTAAAGGTCATGTGATGTGTGAGTCACTATAACAATGTTCATCACCTGCTAAACAAAGACGTAACCTAAAATGAATGTTGCTGCTGGCTGTTTGGGAATTTGCAACGAATCACACTTTGTAGTGAAAGAGAATGAAAGAGAGAAAGAAACACGTACCAACAGAAAAAGAGAGAGAGGGTTGTGGTTAGTTTTACGAGCGACGTAGGGGCTGTTAATACAGGGGAGTGATCCAAGGCAGGGCTAGAGGAGAGTGACTCCAGATGGGTTCTGTTGGAACAGTCAGAGGAGAGGAGAGGAGAGGAGAGGAGAGGAGAGGAGAGGAGAGGAGAGGAGAGGAGAGGAGAGGAGAGGAGAGGAGAGGAGAGGAGAGGAGAGGAGAGGAGAGGAAACTCCAGATGGGTTCTGTTGGAACAGTCAGAGGAGAGGAGAGGAGAGGAGAGGAGAGGAGAGGAGAGGAGAGGAGAGGAGAGGAGAGGAGAGGAGAGGAGAGGAGAGTTTAAGAGGAGGAAGAGGAGAAAGAGAAGAGAGGAGAGGAGAGATCGCTTCCTGGACCTGTAGAACCATTCCACTCTCTCTCACAGACCCTGGTCTGGCCTGCTGCACCATGTATGCAGACACACAAACACACACACTGGCAATGCAGAGTCCTATCGGTGGAGCTAACGGCTAGGCTTTGTCTGAACGTCTCACAGCTGTTCTCTAGTCCCCCTTGTGTAAAGCCACCTGTGTCTACCTCACTAAGGCTGAGGTAGACACCAACCCCAAGGCTAGCTCACTAAGGCTGAGGTAGACAACAACCCCAAGGCTAGCTCACTAAGGCTGAGGTAGACAACAACCCCAAGGCTAGCTCACTAAGGCTGAGGTAGACACCAACCCCAAGGCTAGCTCACTAAGGCTGAGGTAGACACCAACCCCAAGGCTAGCTCACTAAGGCTGAGGTAGACAACAACCCCAAGGCTAGCTCACTAAGGCTGAGGTAGACACCAACCCCAAGGCTAGCTCGCTAAGGCTGAGGTAGACACCAACCCCAAGGCTAGCTCGCTAAGGCTGAGGTAGACACCAACCCCAAGGCTAGCTCACTAAGGCTGAGGTAGACACCAACCCCAAGGCTAGCTCACTAAGGCTGAGGTAGACACCAACCCCAAGGCTAGCTCACTAAGGCTGAGGTAGACACCAACCCCAAGGCTAGCTCACTAAGGCTGAGGTAGACACCAACCCCAAGGCTAGCTCACTAAGGCTGAGGTAGACACCAACCCCAAGTCTAGCTCACTTCTTTCTTCCCCAAACCACCCCTCTCTCCTCCCTATCTTCTCTGGGCACCTGACAGGTGTAGCTCTGTGTACATTGAACCTGACAGCGTTGGCAGGCTACAGTAGGCCGATAGACACACAGACACACACACACACAGTCTATGTGCATTGTCCCTGGTAGCGCTGGGAAGCCCATAGGCAGGTAGGCAGTCAGCCAACCAGGATCAGCCGCTGTGTACTCTGCTCACACCAACAGGAATCGCAGATTTCCTCTGGCTCACGTCGGAGAGGGGCGAACAGCACACTGCTCAGTCCGCCAGTGGCCCTGTGCTCAGACCTGTGCCCCCAGACCGTCCCGGGACAAACAGGGCAGTGAGTGTGTCCAGAGTTTCACAACAAGGCCTGCATGGACAGAGGGCCGAGGGAGGGAGGAAATAAAACCCTACGTCAACGGTTCCCTCTGTGTCTGGACTGTTTATTTTCGCTTACCTGCCGTTTGATTTGCCAAATATAAAAGAAAAGCTGTTGCTCATTAGAGTTGGTTTAGCTAAATCGTATAAACTTTGTGGAGAATAGCAGTCATTGATTTTGTGGTTCTATTTTGGAGGAAGGTCAGTGTAACCGTGTTGACAGCTTCCAGGTCCTTTACTAACAACAAACAACGTTATAGCAGCAGTTTGGTTCAGGTGAATGCGGCTCTGTAATCAAGTCAGTGAATAGTATGTATGTGCTCGGAGTGTGTGTGTGTGTGTGTGTGTGTGTGTGTGTGTGTGTGTGTGTGTGTGTGTGTGTGTGTGTGTGTGTGTGTGTGTGTGTGTGTGTGTGTGTGTGTGTGTGTGTGTGTGTGTGTGTGTGTGTGTGTGTGTGTGTGTGTGTGTGTGTGTGTGTGTGTGTGTGTGTGGGTGTGTGTGTGTGTGTGGGTGTGTGTGTGGGGGGTGTGTGTGGGTGTGTGTGTGGGTGTGTGTGTGTGTGTGTGTGTGTGTGTGTTCTCCAGTTTTAAATCAACAATGAGATTAACACTGATAGTTTTTTAACAATGTTTTAACAAAATAACATGCGTATTTCATAAAGTCTTATTTTGAGGGCCTAGCTTTCGGGGGCCAGAAACTCATACACTTCACCGCGAACCAAAACCACATTCGTCATTATCGTATTTCCCAGCATGCTCTATTGCAGGTTGATTTTTAGAATTGTTTGTTCCAATGTCTACGTTTGTGCATTGATTGATTACTTAATCTTATGCTACACAAATATAAATGACATACATTAATCTAAAACTGATCCAATATTTTACTTGGATTTATTACACACGTTACTGAAATGGTTGTTCCACCTCCGATGCATTAGGTATCTTAGTCTTCCCAACCCTGGCAGTCATTCTGAATGTTGGATATCTCCAGAGTCACATTATGCTGGCTCACAAAGTACCATGTAATATCTATTGGAATCCACCCAGTTAATTAAGATAGCCAAGAACTGGCATTTTCATTCACCTGGGACTTGCATTCAGAATGACTGCTAAGGTTAGGTTAGGTGCCACATGAGGAGACTATCTAACCCAATCAAACTGGAAGAGTCATTTCAGTAACTGGTGCAACAAAAACGGGATTGCATTAGTTTAGAAAAATTTACGTTATTTATTTTTTTGTGTAGCATAAGATTTACCAATCAATCAATCAATCAACATTAATCACGCAAAAACAATCACATGTTAATGTATTATTATTTTCTACAGTACAGCATGCTGGGAAATATGATAATGATGGGCGGAGTTTTGGTTCAAAGTGATGTGTATGAGTTACAGACCCCTATATTAGGGTAAAACTAGGCCCTCAAAATAAGGCCTTATGAAATGTGAATGGTATTGTGTTAAAAATATAGATATTTAATGATGCCATATTCACTTAGGATCTCACTTTGTGAAGTCCATAGGACAGAAAATGGTCTCTGTCACTAACAAAATACAGTCATATTGTAACTCTACAATTCACTCGAAAGGAAAGGCACTCTGGGAAATATTCAAATAAGATTTTACACTAAGCAGTGTGTTATTTAACACAGGTTCCATTGTGTATATGGTCCCACTCTTTCAGTGTTGATTTAACACTGGAGAACTTGCTGTGGTGTGTGCTTGCGTGCGTTAAACCCCAGCTCAGCCCTAGCTCTATGTCACTCCAGCTGTGGGTCATCTAGACGGGATCGGTGGGGAATTGTGTTTATGTACTAGTCTCTGGTCCCCGTATCCACAGGCATAAAAAACAGCTTAGAGAGAGAGAGACGGAGGGAGAGAGAGAGAGAGAGAGAGAGAGAGAGAGAGAGAGACGGAGGGAGAGAGACGGAGGGAGAGAGAGAGAGACGGAGGGAGAGAGGGAGAGAGAGACGGAGGGAGAGAGGGAGAGAGAGAGAGAGAGAGACGGAGGGAGAGAGAGAGAGAGAGAGACGGAGAGAGAGAGAGAGAGAGAGAGAGAGAGAGAGAGAGAGAGAGAGAGAGAGAGAGAGAGAGAGAGAGAGAGAGAGAGAGAGAGAGAGAGAGAGAGAGAGAGGGTGATGTCACCCAATAAGTATTCCTCTCCATTCCTGGGTAACAGGGTCTGCCATGATGAATTTTTTGGGCCGTTGGTTTGCGTCAGCGCTCCTCTCCTACGGTAAGGAGAGACAGTAAGCATAGAGATCCTTGAACCGATGACCCCCTGACCTCGAGATAAGAGACTCAGGTTTATCCATGCTACACATGTAGCTCCTTAGACCATGTGTCAAAATACTAATGTTTTGCTGTGTTTTTTTTTTTATGTAAAGTTTTCTTCGTGTTGAGAACACGAGTTTAAATCAAACTAAGAGGAAACAAACAGAAACAGTTCTGCTGAAGTAAAGAAATTCCCTCAGTAGAACGGAGTCTCCTGACCTTTGAACAATTTGAGAACCTTTCTTTAAATCAGGGGTGTCAAACTCATTTCGTTGAGGCTGGGTTTTGGTTTTTTTCACCCCTTTCAATTAAGACCTAAACAACCAGATGAGG
>NC_048589.1:39520638-39538138 GCF_013265735.2 Oncorhynchus mykiss
CTCTGTTATAGTCTCTCTAAGTGCTCTCCTCTCTTATAGTCTCTCTAAGTGCTCTCCTCTCTTAAAGTCTCTGTCAGTGCTCTCCTCTCTTATAGTCTCTGTCAGTGCTCTCATCTGTTATAGTCTCTGTCAGTGCTCTCCTCTGTTATAGTCTCTGTCAGTGCTCTCCTCTGTTATAGTCTCTGTCAGTGCTCTCCTCTGTTATAGTCTCTGTCAGTGCTCTCCTCTCTTATAGTCTCTGTCAGTGCTCTCATCTCTTATAGTCTCTGTCAGTGCTCTCCTCTGTTATATTCTCTGTCAGTGCTCTCCTCTGTTATAGTCTCTGTCAGTGCTCTCCTCTGTTATAGTCTCTGTCAGTGCTCTCCTCTGTTATAGTCTCTGTCAGTGCTCTCCTCTCTTATAGTCTCTGTCAGTGCTCTCCTCTCGTATAGTCTCTGTCAGTGCTCTCCTCTGTTATAGTCTCTGTCAGTGCTCTCCTCTGTTATAGTCTCTGTCAGTGCTCTCCTCTCTTATAGTCTCTGTCAGTGCTCTCCTCTCTTATAGTCTCTGTCAGTGCTCTCCTCTCTTATAGTCTCTGTCAGTGCTCTCCTCTGTTATAGTCTCTGTCAGTGCTCTCCTCTGTTATAGTCTCTGTCAGTGCTCTCCTCTGTTATAGTCTCTGTCAGTGCTCTCCTCTCTTATAGTCTCTGTCAGTGCTCTCCTCTCTTATAGTCTCTGTCAGTGCTCTCCTCTCTTATAGTCTCTGTCAGTGCTCTCCTCTGTTATAGTCTCTGTCAGTGCTCTCCTCTGTTATAGTCTCTGTCAGTGATCTCCTCTCTTATAGTCTCTGTCAGTGCTCTCCTCTGTTATAGTCTCTGTCAGTGCTCTCCTCTCTTATAGTCTCTGTCAGTGCTCTCCTCTGTTATAGTCTCTCTAAGTTCTCTCCTCTCTTATAGTCTCTGTCAGTGCTCTCCTCTCTTATAGTCTCTGTCAGTGCTCTCCTCTCTTATAGTCTCTGTCAGTGCTCTCCTCTGTTATAGTCTCTGTCAGTGCTCTCCTCTGTTATAGTCTCTGTCAGTGATCTCCTCTCTTATAGTCTCTGTCAGTGCTCTCCTCTGTTATAGTCTCTGTCAGTGATCTCCTCTCTTATAGTCTCTGTCAGTGCTCTTTGAGTGGCAACGCATCACTAGTTTCCATAGACTCTACTTTACTCCAGACCATTTTTTTCCTCTCCAAAATTAGGGTCTTCATTCAATCATATCGAGAGTTAACCCACCCACGGATGTGTCACAAACCACTACCTTCCTTCCCATTGAGCACACACTATTTGAATTGATGTCAATTCCACGTCATTTCAACTAATTGAGTTGATCCAACATGGTATAGATGTTGAATTGGCACCCTGTCCCTGGTGGATTATTACCCCTACCGCATCAGAACATCTGTCCCTGGTGGATTATTACCCCTACCGCATCAGAACATCTGTCCCTGGTGGATTATTACCCCTACCGCATCAGAACATCTGTCCCTGGTGGATTATTACCCCTACCGCATCAGAACATGTCACATCTGTCCCTGGTGGATTATTACCCCTACCGCATCAGAACATCTGTCCCTGGTGGATTATTACCCCTACCGCATCAGAACATCTGTCCCTGGTGGATTATTACTCCTACCGCATCAGAACATCTGTCCCTGGTGGATTATTACCCCTACTGCATCAGAACATCTGTCCCTGGTGGATTATTAGCCCTACCGCATCAGAACATCTGTCCCTGGTGGATTATTACCCCTACCGCATCAGAACATCTGTCCCTGGTGGATTATTACCCCTACCGCATCAGAACATCTGTCCCCAGTGGATTATTACCCCTACCGCATCAGAACATCTGTCCCTGGTGGATTATTACCCCTACCGCATCAGAACATCTGTCCCTGGTGGATTATTACCCCTACCGCATCAGAACATCTGTCCCTGGTGGATTATTACCCCTACCGCATCAGAACATCTGTCCCTGGTGGATTATTACTCCTACCGCATCAGAACATCTGTCCCTGGTGGATTATTACTCCTACCGCATCAGAACATCTGTCCCTGGTGGATTATTACCCCTACCGCATCAGAACATCTGTCCCTGGTGGATTATTACTCCTACCGCATCAGAACATCTGTCCCTGGTGGATTATTACCCCTACCGCATCAGAACATCTGTCCCTGGTGGATTATTACCCCTACCGCATCAGAACATCTGTCCCTGGTGGATTATTACTCCTACCGCATCAGAACATCTGTCCCCAGTGGATTATTACCCCTACCGCATCAGAACATCTGTCCCTGGTGGATTATTACCCCTACCGCATCAGAACATCTGTCCCTGGTGGATTATTACCCCTACCGCATCAGAACATCTGTCCCTGGTGGATTATTACCCCTACCGCATCAGAACATCTGTCCCTGGTGGATTATTACCCCTACCGCATCAGAACATCTGTCCCCAGTGGATTATTACCACTACCGCATCAGAACATCTGTCCCTGGTGGATTATTACCCCTACCGCATCAGAACATCTGTCCCTGGTGGATTATTACCCCTACCGCATCAGAACATCTGTCCCTGGTGGATTATTACCCCTACCGCATCAGAACATCTGTCCCTGGTAGATTATTACCACTACCGCATCAGAACATCTGTCCCTGGTGGATTATTACTCCTACCGCATCAGAACATCTGTCCCCAGTGGATTATTACTCCTACCGCATCAGAACATCTGTCCCTGGTGGATTATTACCACTACCGCATCATAACATCTGTCCCCAGTGGATTATTACCCCTACCGCATCAGAACATCTGTCCCTGGTGGATTATTACCCCTACCGCATCAGAACATCTGTCCCTGGTGGATTATTACTCCTACCGCATCAGAACATCTGTCCCCAGTGGATTATTACTCCTACCGCATCAGAACATCTGTCCCTGGTGGATTATTACCCCTACCGCATCAGAACATCTGTCCCTGGTGGATTATTACTCCTACCGCATCAGAACATCTGTCCCCAGTGGATTATTACCCCTACCGCATCAGAACATCTGTCCCTGGTGGATTATTAGCCCTACCGCATCAGAACATCTGTCCCTGGTGGATTATTACCCCTACCGCATCAGAACATCTGTCCCCAGTGGATTATTACCCCTACCGCATCAGAACATCTGTCCCTGGTGGATTATTAGCCCTACCGCATCAGAACATCTGTCCCTGGTGGATTATTACCCCTACCGCATCAGAACATCTGTCCCTGCTAGATTATTACCACTACCGCATCAGAACATGTCACATCTGTCCCCAGTGGATTATTACCCCTACCGCATCAGAACATCTGTCCCTGGTGGATTATTACCCCTACCGCATCAGAACATCTGTCCCTGCTAGATTATTACCACTACCGCATCAGAACATGTCACATCTGTCCCTGGTGGATTATTACCCCTACCGCATCAGAACATCTGTCCCCAGTGGATTATTACCCCTACCACATCAGAACATCTGTCCCCAGTGGATTATTACCCCTACCGCATCAGAACATCTGTCCCCAGTGGATTATTACCCCTACCGCATCAGAACATCTGTCCCTGGTGGATTATTACCCCTACCGCATCAGAACATCTGTCCCTGGTAGATTATTACCACTACCGCATCAGAACATCTGTCCCCAGTGGATTATTACCCCTACCGCATCAGAACATCTGTCCCTGGTGGATTATTACCCCTACCGCATCAGAACATCTGTCCCTGGTGGATTATTACTCCTACCGCATCAGAACATCTGTCCCTGGTGGATTATTACCCCTACCGCATCAGAACATCTGTCCCTGGTGGATTATTACCCCTACCGCATCAGAACATCTGTCCCTGGTGGATTATTACCCCTACCGCATCAGAACATCTGTCCCTGGTGGATTATTACCCCTACCGCATCAGAACATCTGTCCCTGGTGGATTATTACCCCTACCGCATCAGAACATCTGTCCCTGGTGGATTATTACCCCTACCGCATCAGAACATCTGTCCCCAGTGGATTATTACCCCTACCGCATCAGAACATCTGTCCCCAGTGGATTATTACCCCTACCGCATCAGAACATCTGTCCCCAGTGGATTATTACCCCTACCGCATCAGAACATCTGTCCCCAGTGGATTATTACCCCTACCGCATCAGAACATCTGTCCCTGGTGGATTATTACTCCTACCGCATCAGAACATCTGTCCCCAGTGGATTATTACCCCTACCGCATCAGAACATCTGTCCCTGGTGGATTATTACCCCTACCGCATCAGAACATCTGTCCCCAGTGGATTATTACCCCTACCGCATCAGAACATCTGTCCCCAGTGGATTATTACCCCTACCGCATCAGAACATCTGTCCCTGGTAGATTATTACCACTACCGCATCAGAACATCTGTCCCTGGTGGATTATTACCCCTACCGCATCAGAACATCTGTCCCTGGTGGATTATTACCCCTACCGCATCAGAACATCTGTCCCTGGTGGATTATTACCCCTACCGCATCAGAACATCTGTCCCTGGTGGATTATTACCCCTACCGCATCAGACCATCTGTCCCTGGTGGATTATTACCCCTACCGCATCAGAACATCTGTCCCTGGTGGATTATTACCCCTACCGCATCAGAACATCTGTCCCTGGTGGATTATTACCCCTACCGCATCAGAACATCTGTCCCTGGTGGATTATTACCCCTACCGCATCAGAACATCTGTCCCTGGTGGATTATTACCCCTACCGCATCAGAACATCTGTCCCTGGTGGATTATTACCCCTACCGCATCAGAACATCTGTTCCTGGTGGATTATTACCCCTACCGCATCAGAACATCTGTCCCTGGTGGATTATTACCCCTACCGCATCAGAACATCTGTCCCTGGTGGATTATTACCCCTACCGCATCATAACATCTGTCCCTGGTGGATTATTACCCCTGACCCATCAGAACATCTGTCCCTGGTAGATTATTACCCCTACCGCATCAGAACATCTGTCCCTGGTAGATTATTACCCCTACCGCATCAGAACATCTGTCCCTGGTGGATTATTACCCCTACCGCATCAGAACATCTGTCCCTGGTAGATTATTACCCCTACCGCATCAGAACATCTGTCCCTGATGGATTATTACCACTACCGCATCAGAACATCTGTCCCTGGTGGATTATTACCCCTACCGCATCAGAACATCTGTCCCTGGTGGATTATTACCCCTACCGCATCAGAACATCTGTCCCTGGTAGATTATTACCCCTACCGCATCAGAACATCTGTCCCTGGTAGATTATTACCCCTACCGCATCAGAACATCTGTCCCTGGTGGATTATTACCCCTACCGCATCAGAACATCTGTCCCTGGTAGATTATTACCACTACCGCATCAGAACATCTGTCCCTGGTAGATTATTACCCCTACCGCATCAGAACATCTGTCCCTGGTAGATTATTACCCCTACCGCATCAGAACATCTGTCCCTGGTAGATTATTACCCCTACCGCATCAGAACATCTGTCCCTGGTAGATTATTACCCCTACCGCATCAGAACATCTGTCCCTGGTAGATTATTACCCCTACCGCATCAGAACATCTGTCCCTGGTGGATTATTACCACTACCGCATCAGAACATCTGTCCCCAGTGGATTATTACCACTACCGCATCAGAACATCTGTCCCTGGTGGATTATTACCCCTACCGCATCAGAACATCTGTCCCTGGTAGATTATTACCCCTACCGCATCAGAACATCTGTCCCTGGTGGATTATTACCCCTACCGCATCAGAACATCTGTCCCTGGTAGATTATTACCCCTACCGCATCAGAACATCTGTCCCCAGTGGATTATTACCCCTACCGCATCAGAACATCTGTCCCCAGTGGATTATTACCCCTACCGCATCAGAACATCTGTCCCCAGTGGATTATTACCCCTACCGCATCAGAACATGTCACATCTGTCCCTGGTAGATTATTACCACTACCGCATCAGAACATGTCACATCTGTCCCTGGTGGATTATTACCACTACCGCATCAGAACATCTGTCCCTGGTGGATTATTACCCCTACCGCATCAGAACATCTGTCCCTGGTGGATTATTACTCCTACCGCATCAGAACATCTGTCCCTGGTGGATTATTACCCCTACCGCATCAGAACATCTGTCCCTGGTGGATTATTACCCCTACCGCATCAGAACATCTGTCCCTGGTGGATTATTACCCCTACCGCATCAGAACATGTCACATCTGTCCCTGGTAGATTATTACCACTACCGCATCAGAACATCTGTCCCTGGTGGATTATTACCCCTACCGCATCAGAACATCTGTCCCTGGTGGATTATTACCCCTACCGCATCAGAACATGTCACATCTGTCCCTGGTGGATTATTACCCCTACCGCATCAGAACATGTCACATCTGTCCCTGGTGGATTATTACCCCTACCGCATCAGAACATGTCACATCTGTCCCTGGTGGATTATTACCCCTACCGCATCAGAACATGTCACATCTGTCCCTGGTGGATTATTACCCCTACCGCATCAGAACATGTCACATCTGTCCCTGGTGGATTATTACCCCTACCGCATCAGAACATGTCACATCTGTCCCTGGTGGATTATTACCCCTACCGCATCAGAACATGTCACATCTGTCCCTGGTGGATTATTACCCCTACCGCATCAGAACATGTCACATCTGTCCCTGGTGGATTATTACCCCTACCGCATCAGAACATCTGTCCCTGGTGGATTATTACCCCTACCGCATCAGAACATCTGTCCCCAGTGGATTATTACCCCTACCGCATCAGAACATCTGTCCCCAGTGGATTATTACCCCTACCGCATCATAACATCTGTCCCTGGTGGATTATTACCCCTACCGCATCATAACATCTGTCCCTGGTAGATTATTACCCCTACCGCATCAGAACATCTGTCCCTGGTAGATTATTACCCCTACCGCATCAGAACATCTGTCCCTGGTGGATTATTACCACTACCGCATCAGAACATCTGTCCCTGGTAGATTATTACCCCTACCGCATCAGAACATCTGTCCCTGGTGGATTATTACCACTACCGCATCAGAACATGTCACATCTGTCCCTGGTAGATTATTACCACTACCGCATCAGAACATGTCACATCTGTCCCTGGTGGATTATTACCACTACCGCATCAGAACATCTGTCCCTGGTGGATTATTACCACTACCGCATCAGAACATCTGTCCCTGGTGGATTATTACCCCTACCGCATCAGAACATCTGTCCCTGGTAGATTATTACCACTACCGCATCAGAACATCTGTCCCTGGTGGATTATTACTCCTACCGCATCAGAACATCTGTCCCTGGTGGATTATTACCCCTACCGCATCAGAACATCTGTCCCTGGTGGATTATTACCCCTACCGCATCAGAACATCTGTCCCTGGTGGATTATTACCCCTACCGCATCAGAACATCTGTCCCTGGTGGATTATTACCCCTACCGCATCAGAACATCTGTCCCCAGTGGATTATTACCCCTACCGCATCAGAACATCTGTCCCCAGTGGATTATTACCCCTACCGCATCAGAACATCTGTCCCTGGTGGATTATTACCCCTACCGCATCAGAACATCTGTCCCTGGTAGATTATTACCCCTACCGCATCAGAACATCTGTCCCTGGTGGATTATTACCCCTACCGCATCAGAACATCTGTCCCCAGTGGATTATTACCCCTACCGCATCAGAACATCTGTCCCCAGTGGATTATTACCCCTACCGCATCAGAACATCTGTCCCTGGTGGATTATTACCACTACCTCATCAGAAAATCTGTCCCTGGTAGATTATTACCCCTACCGCATCAGAACATCTGTCCCTGGTGGATTATTACTCCTACCGCATCAGAACATCTGTCCCTGGTGGATTATTACCCCTACCGCATCAGAACATGTCACATCTGTCCCTGGTAGATTATTACCCCTACCGCATCAGAACATCTGTCCCTGGTAGATTATTACCACTACCGCATCAGAACATGTCACATCTGTCCCTGGTGGATTATTACCACTACCGCATCAGAACATCTGTCCCTGGTGGATTATTACCCCTACCGCATCAGAACATCTGTCCCTGGTGGATTATTACCACTACCGCATCAGAACATCTGTCCCTGGTGGATTATTACCCCTACCGCATCAGAACATCTGTCCCTGGTGGATTATTACCCCTACCGCATCAGAACATGTCACATCTGTCCCTGGTAGATTATTACCACTACCGCATCAGAACATGTCACATCTGTCCCTGGTGGATTATTACCACTACCGCATCAGAACATCTGTCCCTGGTGGATTATTACCCCTACCGCATCAGAACATCTGTCCCCAGTGGATTATTACCCCTACTGCATCAGAACATCTGTCCCTGGTGGATTATTACCCCTACCGCATCAGAACATCTGTCCCTGGTGGATTATTACCCCTACCGCATCAGAACATCTGTCCCTGGTGGATTATTACCCCTACCGCATCAGAACATGTCACATCTGTCCCTGATGGATTATTACCACTACCGCATCAGAACATCTGTCCCTGGTGGATTATTACCCCTACCGCATCAGAACATCTGTCCCTGGTGGATTATTACCCCTACCGCATCAGAACATCTGTCCCTGGTGGATTATTACCACTACCGCATCAGAACATCTGTCCCTGGTGGATTATTACCCCTACCGCATCAGAACATCTGTCCCCAGTGGATTATTACCACTACCGCATCAGAACATCTGTCCCTGGTAGATTATTACCCCTACCGCATCAGAACATCTGTCCCTGGTGGATTATTACCACTACCGCATCAGAACATCTGTCCCTGGTGGATTATTACCCCTACCGCATCAGAACATCTGTCCCTGGTGGATTATTACCACTACCGCATCAGAACATGTCACATCTGTCCCTGGTGGATTATTACCCCTACCGCATCAGAACATCTGTCCCTGGTGGATTATTACCCCTACCGCATCAGAACATCTGTCCCTGGTGGATTATTACCCCTACCGCATCAGAACATCTGTCCCTGGTGGATTATTACCCCTACCGCATCAGAACATGTCACATCTGTCCCTGGTGGATTATTACCCCTACCGCATCATAACATCTGTCCCTGGTAGATTATTACCCCTACCGCATCAGAACATCTGTCCCTGGTAGATTATTACCCCTACCGCATCAGAACATCTGTCCCCAGTGGATTATTACCCCTACCGCATCAGAACATCTGTCCCTGGTAGATTATTACCACTACCGCATCAGAACATCTGTCCCTGGTGGATTATTACCCCTACCGCATCAGAACATCTGTCCCTGGTAGATTATTACCCCTACCGCATCAGAACATCTGTCCCCAGTGGATTATTACCCCTACCGCATCAGAACATCTGTCCCTGGTAGATTATTACCACTACCGCATCAGAACATCTGTCCCTGATGGATTATTACCCCTACCGCATCAGAACATCTGTCCCTGGTGGATTATTACCCCTACCGCATCAGAACATCTGTCCCTGGTAGATTATTACCCCTACCGCATCAGAACATCTGTCCCTGGTAGATTATTACCCCTACCGCATCAGAACATCTGTCCCTGGTAGATTATTACCACTACCGCATCAGAACATCTGTCCCTGGTGGATTATTACCCCTACCGCATCATAACATCTGTCCCTGGTAGATTATTACCACTACCGCATCAGAACATCTGTCCCTGGTGGATTATTACCCCTACCGCATCAGAACATGTCACATCTGTCCCTGATGGATTATTACCACTACCGCATCAGAACATCTGTCCCTGGTGGATTATTACCCCTACCGCATCAGAACATCTGTCCCTGGTGGATTATTACCCCTACCGCATCAGAACATCTGTCCCCAGTGGATTATTACCCCTACCGCATCATAACATCTGTCCCTGGTAGATTATTACCCCTACCGCATCAGAACATCTGTCCCTGGTGGATTATTACCACTACCTCATCAGAAAATCTGTCCCTGGTAGATTATTACCCCTACCTCATCAGAAAATCTGTCCCTGGTAGATTATTACCCCTACCGCATCAGAACATCTGTCCCTGGTAGATTATTACCACTACCGCATCAGAACATCTGTCCCTGGTAGATTATTACCACTACCGCATCAGAACATCTGTCCCCAGTGGATTATTACCCCTACCGCATCAGAACATCTGTCCCTGGTAGATTATTACCCCTACCGCATCAGAACATCTGTCCCTGGTGGATTATTACCCCTACCGCATCAGAACATCTGTCCCTGGTAGATTATTACCCCTACCGCATCAGAACATCTGTCCCTGGTAGATTATTACCCCTACCGCATCAGAACATCTGTCCCTGGTAGATTATTACCCCTACCGCATCAGAACATCTGTCCCTGGTGGATTATTACCCCTACCGCATCAGAACATCTGTCCCCAGTGGATTATTACCCCTACCGCATCAGAACATCTGTCCCTGGTAGATTATTACCCCTACCGCATCAGAACATCTGTCCCTGGTGGATTATTACCCCTACCGCATCAGAACATCTGTCCCTGGTGGATTATTACCCCTACCGCATCAGAACATCTGTCCCTGGTGGATTATTACCCCTACCTCATCAGAACATCTGTCCCTGGTAGATTATTACCCCTACCGCATCAGAACATCTGTCCCTGGTGGATTATTACTCCTACCGCATCAGAAAATCTGTCCCTGGTAGATTATTACCCCTACCGCATCAGAACATCTGTCCCTGGTAGATTATTACCCCTACCGCATCAGAACATCTGTCCCTGGTAGATTATTACCCCTACCGCATCAGAACATCTGTCCCTGGTAGATTATTACCCCTACCGCATCAGAACATCTGTCCCTGGTAGATTATTACCCCTAACCCATCAGAACATGTCACCCCCCCCCCGCTGGCGCTCGAGGCTGCCAGGCTGCTCGTCATTACGCACACCTGTCACCAGCGCTTCATCTGACTCACCTGGACTCCATCACATCATTGATTGCATCTCCTATATCTGTCACTTCCTCAGTTTCATCCCCCACGTCTGGATTGATGCTTTTTTGTTTCTCTTGTCCAGATGCTGTTCTTGTTTTAGTTTTATGTCTATTTATTATTAAATCTTCACCCTGTACTTGCTTCCCGTCTCCCAGCATCTGTAGTAATGGAACCGCTACAAAACAGGGATAGAACATGTAGGTTATCGCATAATGGTCATGTTCATTTGGAGAGGGATTTAAAGCCTGTCAGTCTAATCGGATTACACTTTTAGAAAAAAGTTTTCCAAAAGTTTTTTTTTGTTGAGGGATATTTTTATTTTTATTTTACCTTTATTTAACCAGGCAAGTCAGTTAAGAACAAATTCTTATTTTCAATGACGGCCTGGGAACAGTGGGTTAACTGCCTGTTCAGGGGCAGAACGACAGATTTGTACCTTGTCAGCTCGGGGGTTTGAACTCGCAACCTTCCGGTTACTAGTCCAACGCTCTAACCACTAGGCTACCCTGCCGCCCCTGATAGAAGAATGTTTTTCGAGGGATAGAAGAATGTTTTTTGAGGGATAGAAGAATGATTTTTGAGGGATAGAAGAATGTTTTTCGAGGGATAAAATAATGTTTTTCGAGGGATAGAAGAATGTTTTGAGGGATAGAAGAATGTTTTTCGAGGGATAGAAGAATGTTTTTTGAGGGATAGAATATTTTTCGAGGGATAGAATAATGATTTTCGAGGGATAGAAGAACGATTTTCGAGGGATAGAAGAATGTTTTTCGAGGGATAGAATAATGTTTTTTGAGGGATAGAAGAATGTTTTTTCGAGGGATAGAAGAATGTTTTTCGAGGGATAGAATAATGTTTTTTGAGGGATAGAAGAATGTTTTTTGAGGGATAGAAGAATGTTTTTTCGAGGGATAGAAGAATGTTTTTCGAGGGATAGAAGAATGTTTTTTGAGGGATAGAAGAATGTTTTTCGAGGGATAGAATAATGTTTTTTGAGGGATAGAAGAATGTTTTTCGAGGGATAGAAGAATGTTTTTTGAGGGATAGAAGAATGTTTTTTGAGGGATAGAAGAATGTTTTTTCGAGGGATAGAAGAATGTTTTTCGAGGGATAGAATAATGTTTTTTGAGGGATAGAAGAATGTTCTTCATTAAAATAACATCAAATTGATCAGAAATACAGTGTAGACATTGGTAATGTTGTAAATGACTATTGTAGCTGGAAACGGCAGATTTTTTTATGGAATGTCTACATAGGCGTACAGAGGCCCATTATCAACCACCATTCCTGTGTTCAAATGGACGT
This sequence comes from Oncorhynchus mykiss, assembly GCF_013265735.2. Lineage (NCBI taxonomy): Eukaryota > Metazoa > Chordata > Actinopteri > Salmoniformes > Salmonidae > Oncorhynchus > Oncorhynchus mykiss. The sequence continues at coordinate 39,533,074 of NC_048589.1, forward strand.
TGTATTAGCTAATCCAAGTTCATCATTTTAAAAGGCTAAATGATTAGAAAACCATTTTGCAATTATGTTAGTACAGCTGAAAGCTGCTTCCCTGATTAAAGAAGCAATAAAACTGACCTTTAGACCAGTTTGGACACTGTGCTAACTGACCTCCAAACAAGCTTCAATGCCATACAACTCTCCTTCCGTGGCCTCCAACTGCTCTTAAACGCTAGTAAAACCAAATGCATGCTTTTCAACCGTTCGCTGCCTGCACCCGACCACCCAACTAGCATCACCACCCTGGATGGTTCCGACCTATGTGGACAACTATAAATACCTCGGTGTCTGGCTAGACTGTAAACTCTCCTTCCAGACTCATATTAAACACCTCCAATCCAAAATTAAATCAATAATTGGCTTTCTATTTCGCAACAAAACCTCCTTCACTCATGCCGCCAAACTTACCCATGTAAAACTGACTATTGTACCGATCCTCGACTTCGGCGAGGATTAGCGTGTCTCGTGTGAGGAACAGACGCCTCACAAGTCCTCAACTGGAAACTTCATTAAATAGTACCCCCAAAACACCAGTCTCATCGTCAACAGTGAAGAGGCGACTCCAGGATGCTGGACTTCTAGGCAGGGTTGCAAAGAAAAAGCCATATCTCAGAATGGCCAATAAAAATAAAAGATTAAGATGGGCAAAAGAACACAGACACTGGACAGAGGAACTCTGCCTAGAAGGCCAGCATCCCGGAGTCGCCTCTTCACTGTTGACATTGAGACTGGACAGAGGAACTCTGCCTAGAAGGCCAGCATCCCGGAGTCGCCTCTTCACTGTTGACGTTGAGACTGGTGTTTTGTGGGTACTATTTAATGAAGCTGCCAGTTGAGGACTTGTGAGGAGTCTGGAATAAGAAGAAACCGCGACAGATAACTGATAATTGAAGATACTAATTGCATAAAGAAGGTAGCGGGAGTTTAGTTCAGTAATAAACCGATCTCATTAAGAACAACACTTCTATATGTTGTCATTATCATTCCGTTAACTCAGTTGATCTTAAATTCACCAATGACAAAAAACAATAACACTTCTGGAGAATATAGTGGTTGTTTAGAAATGTTATTTCTGTCTGTTTATTTTTATTATCGTAACAAGCATATATTATTATTAAGCATTAGACACAGCACTCTCAAAACATGAAAACATTCATCCAAACAATTGTAAACCTTCAAAATTGCAAGTAAATTCTTCAAAAGAACAGAAAGTTAGTCTGCATAAAAATAAAAAAATCACAGTAGATAAATAAATTCTCAGTCACTAAATTATGATGATCAAAATTGGAAGAACAACTATCCAAAGGTGCATAATTATTTTTAATTACTCTCCTATCATAATGAATCATAATGTATATCACCAAACAATTTCATACACATCTAATCAAATGTTATTCCTGATAAAAAATATATGTAGAGAGAGAGAGAGGGATAAAAAGGGGGGGATTGAGAGAGAGAGAGGGATAAAAAGGGGTGGATTGAGAGAGAGAGAGGGATAAAAAGGGGTGGATTGAGAGAGAGAGAGGGATAAAAAGGGGTGGATTGAGAGAGAGAGAGGGATAAAAAGGGGGGGATTGAGAGAGAGAGAGAGAGAGAGAGAGAGGGATAAAAAGGGGGGATTGAGAGAGAGAGAGAGAGAGAGAGAGAGAGAGAGAGAGAGAGAGAGAGATGGAGAGAGAGAGAGAGAGAGGGATAAAAAGGGGGGGATTGAGAGAGAGAGAGGGATAAAAAGGGGTGGATTGAGAGAGAGAGAGGGATAAAAAGGGGTGGATTGAGAGAGAGAGAGGGATAAAAAGGGGGGGATTGAGAGAGAGAGAGAGAGAGAGAGAGGGATAAAAAGGGGGGGATTGAGAGAGAGAGAGAGAGAGAGAGAGAGAGAGAGAGATGGAGAGAGAGAGAGAGAGAGAGAGAGAGAGGGATAAAAAGGGGGGGATTGAGAGAGAGAGAGGGATAAAAGGGGGGATTGAGAGAGAGAGAAAGAGAGAGGGGGGGATAAAAAGGGGGATTGAGAGAGAGAGAGGGACAAAAAGGGGGGGATTGAGAGAGAGAGAGGGGGGGATAAAAGGGGGGATTGAGAGAGAGAGAGAGAGAGAGAGAGAGAGAGAGAGAGAGACAGAGAGAGAGAGAGAGAGAGAGAGGGATAAAAACGGGGGGATTGAGAGAGAGAGAGATAGAGAGGGGGGGATAAAAAGGGGGGATTGTGAGAGAGAGAGAGACAGAGAGAGAGAGAGAGAGAGAGAGAGAGAGAGAGAGAGAGAGAGAGAGAGAGAGAGAGAGAGAGAGAGAGAGAGAGAAATATGTTTATTGATTGACTGGAGCTGAAGGGTGGGACTAATAACAACAAGATAACCAATGTAAAACATACGGGGTCTGTAAAATGTAGATACTGTTCAGAAATGTTATGAAATAGCACAGTTACAAATAGAAATCAAACTGGACGGACATCAGAAATAGAGGAAGGACTAAAAACAAACAAAATATAACTATTGTAAAATAGATTGTCTGTAAAATGTGTATAAGATGTATAAACTGAAGGTAGATTGGAAATTATGCAAACAATTACATTGATGGAAGCAACAATCTATCTGCAATTTTAAAGCTGATCCCCCCCCCCCCCCCCCCAAACATTTGAAATGTCTTAATTCTTTTGGAACTTTTGTGAGTGTAATGTTTACTGTTATTTTAATTGTTTTATTTCACTTGGTGTAATATCTATTTAACTTGGTGTAATATCTATTTAACTTGGTGTAATATCTATTTCACTTGGTGTAATATCTATTTAACTTGGTGTAATATCTATTTCACTTGGTGTAATATCTATTTAACTTGGTGTAATATCTATTTAACTTGGTGTAATATCTATTTCACTTGGTGTAATATCTATTTAACTTGGTGTAATATCTATTTCACTTGGTGTAATATCTATTTCACTTGGTGTAATATCTATTTAACTTGGTGTAATATCTATTTAACTTGGTGTAATATCTATTTAACTTGGTGTAATATCTATTTCACTTGGTGTAATATCTATTTAACTTGGTGTAATATCTATTTAACTTGGTGTAATATCTATTTCACTTGGTGTAATATCTATTTGACTTGGTGTAATATCTATTTAACTTGGTGTAATATCTATTTAACTTGGTGTAATATCTATTTCACTTGGTGTCATATCTATTTAACTTGGTGTCATATCTATTTAACTTGGTGTAATATCTATTTCACTTGGTGTCATATCTATTTAACTTGGTGTAATATCTATTTCACTTGGTGTAATATCTATTTAACTTGGTGTTATATCTATTTAACTTGGTGTAATATCTATTTCACTTGGTGTAATATCTATTTCACTTGGTGTAACATCTATTTCACTTGGTGTAATATCTATTTAACTTGGTGTAATATCTATTTAACTTGGTGTAATATCTATTTAACTTGGTGTAATATCTATTTCACTTGGTGTAATATCTATTTCACTTGGTGTAATATCTATTTAACTTGGTGTAATATCTATTTAACTTGGTGTAATATCTATTTAACTTGGTGTAATATCTATTTAACTTGGTGTAATATCTATTTCACTTGGTGTAATATCTATTTCACTTGGTGTAATATCTATTTAACTTGGTGTAATATCTATTTAACTTGGTGTAATATCTATTTCACTTGGTGTAATATCTATTTCACTTGGTGTAATATCTATTTAACTTGGTGTAATATCTATTTCACTTGGTGTAACATCTATTTCACTTGGTGTCATATCTATTTAACTTGGTGTAATATCTATTTCACTTGGTGTTATATCTATTTAACTTGGTGTAATATCTATTTCACTTGGTGTAATATCTATTTCACTTGGTGTAATATCTATTTAACTTGGTGTAATATCTATTTCACTTGGTGTAACATCTATTTCACTTGGTGTAATATCTATTTAACTTGGTGTAATATCTATTTCACTTGGTGTAATATCTATTTAACTTGGTGTCATATCTATTTCACTTGGTGTAATATCTATTTCACTTGGTGTAATATCTATTTCACTTGGTGTAATATCTATTTAACTTGGTGTAATATCTATTTCACTTGGTGTAATATCTATTTAACTTGGTGTAATATCTATTTCACTTGGTGTAATATCTATTTCACTTGGTGTAATATCTATTTAACTTGGTGTAATATCTATTTCACTTGGTGTAATATCTATTTAACTTGGTGTAATATCTATTTAACTTGGTGTAATATCTATTTCACTTGGTGTAATATCTATTTAACTTGGTGTAATATCTATTTCACTTGGTGTAATATCTATTTAACTTGGTGTAATATCTATTTAACTTGGTGTAATATCTATTTCACTTGGTGTAATATCTATTTAACTTGGTGTAATATCTATTTCACTTGGTGTAATATCTATTTAACTTGGTGTAATATCTATTTAACTTGGTGTAATATCTATTTCACTTGGTGTAATATCTATTTAACTTGGTGTAATATCTATTTCACTTGGTGTAACATCTATTTCACTTGGTGTAATATCTATTTAACTTGGTGTAATATCTATTTCACTTGGTGTAATATCTATTTAACTTGGTGTCATATCTATTTCACTTGGTGTAATATCTATTTCACTTGGTGTAATATCTATTTCACTTGGTGTAATATCTATTTAACTTGGTGTCATATCTATTTAACTTGGTGTAATATCTATTTAACTTGGTGTAATATCTATTTCACTTGGTGTAATATCTATTTAACTTGGTGTAATATCTATTTAACTTGGTGTAATATCTATTTCACTTGGTGTAATATCTATTTAACTTGGTGTAATATCTATTTCACTTGGTGTAATATCTATTTCACTTGGTGTAATATCTATTTAACTTGGTGTAATATCTATTTCACTTGGTGTAATATCTATTTAACTTGGTGTAATATCTATTTCACTTGGTGTAATATCTATTTAACTTGGTGTAATATCTATTTAACTTGGTGTAATATCTATTTCACTTGGTGTAATATCTAT
>NC_048589.1:39840638-39918138 GCF_013265735.2 Oncorhynchus mykiss
TTACTGACCAGGAGCTCCATAAGAAACTAAACTATTACTGACCAGGAGCTCTATAAGAAACTAAACTATTACAGACCAGGAGCTCTATAAGAAACTAAACTATTACTGACCAGGAGCTCTATAAGAAACTAAACTATTACTGACCAGGAGCTCTATAAGAAACTTCAGGCCCTCAAATTAAAAAAGCATGCGGACTTGATGGCATCCTAAATGAGATGCTCAAATTTACTAGCGCAAAATTTCAATTGGCTAAATTAAAACTGTTTAATTTGATCCTTAGTGTAGGTTATTTCCCTGACATCTGGAATCAAGGACTCATGACCTCAATCTTTAAGAACGGAGACAAATTTGACCCTAACAATTACAGAGGCATTTGTGTGAACAGTAACCTCGGGAAGGTTTTCTGTATTATTATAAATGTAAGAGTTCTAAACTTCCTAACTTCTTTGGGATAGGGGGCGGTATTTTGACTTCCGGATGAAAAGCGTTCCCAAAGTAAACTGCTTGCTTCTCAGGCCCAGAAGCTAGGAGATGCATACAATTGGTCAATTTCGAAGGAAAACACTCTAAAGTTTCTAAAACTGTTAAAATAATGTCGGTGAGTATAACAGAACTGATATGGCAGGAGTTTTTATGGATATAAAGAAAGAGTTTATCGAACAAAAGGACCATTTGTAATGTAACTGGGACATTTTGGAGTGCCAACAGAAGAAGGTCTTCAAAGGTAAGGCATTTTTCATATCGCTATTTCTGACTTTCGCGTCACAACTCCCTGGTTGAAAATGATTTGTTATGCATTTGTGAGCTGGGCGCCGTCCTCAGATAATCGCATTCTTTGCTTTACGGTAGCATTCGCAAGAAGTTTAAGAACAATGGCTTGAGTAAAAGCCAAATTGGATTTAGACCAAAACATCACACGACTGATCATATTTACACCCTACACACCCTAATAGATAAACATGTCCACCAAAATAATACCAAAATATACGCTTGCTTTATCGACTTCCAAAAAGCATTTGATTCTATTTGGCATACAGGGCTGTTCTACAAATTATTATTTCTCTGTCTCCATCTCTCTCTTTTCTCTGTCTCTGTCTCCATCTCTCTTTTCTCTGTCTCTATCTCTCTTCTCTCTCTCTCTCTCTGTTTCTCTTTCTCTAATCTCTCTCTCTCTCTCTCTGTCTCTTGCTCATCTCTCTCCCGCGCTCTCTGTCTCTCTATCTCTGTCTCTCTCTCTGTCTCTCTCGCTGTCTCTTGCTCTGTCTCTCTCTGTCTCTTGCTCCATCTCTCTCTTGCGCTCTGTCTCTGTCTCTCTCTCTTTCTGTCTCTCTGTCTCTCTCTCTCTCTCTTGCGATGTCTCTCTCTCTGTCTGAGTGTGTGCGGAGCGTGTGTTTGTTTGTCTGTTCTAATTGTTTGACAATCAGGATCTCATTTTGGGGTTTGGCTTCCACGCTCCATTGCAGCATACAGTACATTTGCTACAGCCTGAGGACTTCATTCAGAGATTTGCATAGAGAGTATTCTCATCCATCAGAGGGGGGAGGGGTGTCCTATGAACTATGGCTAGCTAACCAATTAAAACACAGCCTGAGTTTCGATTAATTTAATGTAAATATTGAGAAAGAGAGGTAGAGAGAGACAGACGTGACGACTCACTAAATAACAAATACATATTTGTTACTAAGTAACAAGTATTCCTGCGAAATCAGGACCTTTTTGACTAATCTGAAACCAATACTATATACCTTTCTCTCTCTCTCTCTCTCTGTCTCTATCTCTCTCTGTCTCTCTGTCTCTAACTCTCTGTCTCTAACTCTCGCTTTCTCTCTCTTTCTCTGTCTCTCTGTCTCTCTCTGTCTCTCTGTCTCCCTGTCTCTGTCTCTCTCTGTCTCTGTTTCTCTGTCTCTGTCTCTGTCTCTCTCTCTGTCTCTCTCTCTGTCCCTCTCTCTTTGTATGTCTCTGTGTGTCTCTCTGTGTCTCTCTTTCTGTCTCTCGCTCTCTGTCTCTCTTTCGCGCTCTCTCTGTCTCTCTCTCGTTCTCTCTGTCTTTCTCGCTCTCTGTCTCTCTCGCTCTCTGTCTCTCTCTCTCTTTCTGTCTCTCTCTCTCTCTGTCTCTCTCTCGTTCTCTCTGTCTCTGTCTCTCTGTCTCTCTGTCTCTCTGTCTCTCTCTCTTGTTCTCTCTGTCTCTCTCTCTCTCTCTGTCTCTCTCTCTCTCTACTTCACAGCTGGGAAGCAGATGACTGTGTATGAGCCTGAATAATACAGTACATACACAGGAAATAAAACAATTCATGCCTGTTCATGTGCAGGGGTATTCATTGTGAAACATTTCTTCTTTTTTAAAAGGGTTTCTTCTGAACGCAGTCCAACCTAAATTTGGAGACTGTCTGTTTGTTTGTTTGTCTGTTCTAATTGTTTGACAATCAGGATCTCATTTTGAGGTTTGGCTTCCACACTCCATTGCAGCATACAGTACATTTGCTACAGCCTGAGGTCGATGAGGTTAATGTAAAAACTGGGCCACTTGACTTGTGTATTGCGTGTGTTCGTACAGTAATTCAATATGTTTAGACAGTTATCACAGATGTGTACAATGAAGTGCAGTGCTCCTTTAGATGACATGATTGGGTAAAAGGAGATTGCGATGCATGCCTACCATGCCTAAGTCTTCTACAGTAGAGAGTGACTATAAGGACACAAGGCGAGACCTAGATGCAGACATGGGAGGCAGATGGTTTGAGTCTTGATATTTATTAAACAATCCAAAAGGGGTAGGCAAGAGAATGGTTGTGGACAGGCAAAAGTTCAAAACCAGATCAGAGTCCAGGAGGTACAGAGTGGCAGACAGGCTCGAGGTCAAGGCAGGCAGAATGGTCAGGCAGGCGGGTACGGAGTCCAGAAAACAGGCAAAGGTCAAAAACCGGGGGGACTATCAAAAGAGAATAGAAGCAAAAACGCTGGTTGACCTGAAAGGCACACAAGATGAACTGGTACAGAGAGACAGGAAACACAGGGATAAATACACTGGTACAGAGAGACAGGAAACACAGGGATAAATACACTGGTACAGAGAGACAGGAAACACAGGGATAAATACACTGGTACAGAGAGACAGGAAACACAGGGATAAATGCACTGGGGAAAACAAGCAACACCTGGAGGGGGTGGAGACAATCACAAGGACAGGTGAGACAGATCAGGGCGTGACAGATGTTTCTGATACTGTGTTATACACTCGAGCGGAGAAGGAGATTGATTGCAAACATGTTGAGGTCTGAATAGTTTCCCCAGTAAATGATTTAATTAACCTTGGTATTGAGTGAGGATTAGAGTTACATCAAACTGCCCCTCAGGGCAGAAACCAGCCTCCGATGTTCATGCCTCCGTGCCTGGGAACGATGTGAAAATCTCAAATTAAATGCAAATGTAATTAGGGAGAAAATGCTTGTTACTTGGCTTTGTGGCCTGTAGTGAGTGCGTTTTGGATTGAGACACATAAACATTCTCCATAAAGGTCTTTGGCTGAGAGTGCAGTTTCATGAGTTCAGGCCAACAGAATAGCCAACAGTCCCATTGAAACTCAGTGGTAGGAACTCCAGTTTAACTTGGAAATAGATAGATATTAAATAAACAAAATGCGTGAAGTGGTAGAAAAACCCAGCGTGTTAAAATGAGGATGAATGTTGAATTCTGCCAACGGCTAGTGGTGTTATAGATGGCATTTACGCCATTTAGCAGACACTCTTATCCAGAGCTACTTACCGTAGTGAGTCATTTAGCAGACACTCTTACCCAGAGCTACTTACCGTAGTGAGTCATTTAGCAGACACTCTTATCCAGAGCTACTTAACGTAGTGAGTCATTTAGCAGACACTCTTATCCAGAGCTACTTACCGTAGTGAGTCATTTAGCAGACACTCTTATCCAGAGCTAGTTACCGTAGTGAGTATACACATTCTCGTACCGGTCTCTCGTGGGAATCAAACCCACAACCCTGGCGTTGCTCTACCAACTGAGCCACACGGGACTATTACAATTTTTTTTACAAAACTTTGGTCAGTGTGTCAGGGGCCAAAGGCAGATGTACAGTAAGTTGAAAATTACCACCCGTGACCAATTATAATTGCGTACTGTCAATAACATTTACATTTAGTTAACTCTCTTAGTCTTATCCACTGCGACCAACGGTAAGTGTATTCAACTAAGATAGGTGAGACAACCTCATTGTAAATCACTTCACTTCATTGTCGTCGTCTCTGATTCTCAACAGGTATCGAACGTATATGAAGCCGCGGTACAAGGTGGCCTACAAGATGGTGACGGACATGGAGTGGAAGTGTTGCCATGGTTACACCGGAGATGACTGTAGCGAAGGGCCGAGCGGCGGGTCGGGGACCCAGATCGCTACAGCCAGACCCAAACCGTCCCGACCGGGACAGACCGGAACCGACACAGGTCACAGAGGACAGAATGGGGGAGACGGTGGGTGGATGTTTATGTCCCTGCTCTCCCTCTTCCTCTTCCTCCTCTTCAGTCCCTGTCTTCTCCATGTTTCATGGGAGCTCTCATCCTCTTATAATAGAAGTATAATAATATTCTGTTTGTGTTCCAGGGCGAGGCGACAGCGACAAGACGCAGCAGCTGGAGGACAAGATCCAGAGCCTAACCAAGGACCTCCAGGACCTGCAGTCCACGCTGAGGGGCATGAACGAACGCTTCCAGGAGGAGATGCGCAAACCGGGCTTCAGTGGTGGTGGCACCAAGGCCCCAGCGGATGCGGCCCAGCCGGAGATTAAGGACACCATCCACAGCATCCAGACCAAACTAGACCAGCTGGACAACCGGACACAGGCTCATGACAAGAACTTGGTCAGCATCAACAACCACCTGGTCAACGGGAATGGCGGCGGTGGGAATGATCTTGGCGCTGGCACTGGCGACTCCTCTGGAGGCACCGGTGGGATTAGTGGCGGGAAGCTCAACACGCTGAAAGAGGAGATCCTGAGGGAGCTGGAGAGAAGGGTGTCTCTGTCCTGCTCCTCCTGCCAGTCGGGGGTGGAGGACATACGGAGACAGCAGCAGGAGGACAGGGAGCGGATCAATGCGCTGGAGAAGCAGCTGAACGCTGTGGATGGACGATATCGCCAGAGCCTGGACGGCCTGCGCCGCGAGGTGACACGCTCCCAGGGCTTCTACGATTCTGTCACCGACCTCAAGGACAGGGTCACAGATGCTGAAAGGAAGATAAGCTCCATATCAGAGAACTATGATGTCATCCAGAACCGCCTGGATAAGGAGCTGGGCAGTGGCGGTGGTAGTAATGTAGGTGGAGGTTTCCCAGGAGGTGGAGGTAGCTTTGTCCATGGAGGTGGTGGTTTTGGCCCTGGAGGTGGCAGCAGGTTATCCAGGGTGATAGAGGACAGGCTGGACGGTCATCTCAGGGAACTTGAGAGGTGGGTTAACAGTACAATGCAGCACACAGAGGAGACAGAGAAAGACCTGAAGGACTACTTCAACCGTGAGCTGGGTGACCTCCGGACCGTGTTCCTGGACCGTTTCGACGACCAGGGATACCGCATCGGCGACATAGAGCTAGACGTGGGCATTGTAAAGGACCTTGTGTCGGACCACGACAAGAAGGTGACCCGCCTGGCGAACTCCACGGCACTACTAGACAATAGTCTGACTGACTGTGGCTGTGGAGGAACAGGAGGAGGAGGAGGAGGAGTTGGAGGAGGTGGAAGAGAAGATGGAGGAGGAAGTAGAGGAACCGGAGGAACAGGGGGAATGGGAGGGAGAGGATCTGAAGGTGGGGCAGGGGAAGGAGGAAGGGGAGATACAGGAGGAACAGGAACTGAAGGAAGGAGAGATGGAGGAAGTGGAGGAACAGGGGGAACCGGAGGAGGATGGGGAGGAGCTGGAGGGGACGGAGGAAATGATTACGACGGAGACTCTGTGAAGTCTATCACCTGGAGGGTGGTGGCCAATGAGGACGAGATCCGACGCTTTGACACGCGGATCAAGGACCTGTCCGTCTCGGGCGACTCACTCATGGACAAGGTGCTGGATCTCAGCCACGACATCCGCAAGATCAAAGCCCTGACCGGAGACAATGGCGAGCACTTCAACCGCATCGTCACAGAAGTTGAGACGCTCGGGCGCGGCATGGATGACTGCGACGTCTGTGGAAGAGTGGAAGACGAGTTCAAGAAGCTGAAGAACCACACCCTGAACCGCTGGGAGAAGGACATCAACGCCATCCGGAACCGGGTGGATTCCAACCAAAGCTTTTGCTCCCAGGTGTGCTCCACCCTACAGGAAGAGGTGGGGAAACTCTGGGAGGTGGTAGGGAAGTGTAGCGACCAGTGTAAGATCCACCTGGAGACCCCAACAACAGGAGGTGGCACTGGAGGACGAGGCCTGGATGAACCTGATAAGCCCCTGGACGGCCACAGTGTGATCGGAGGCACGTCCAACAACGGCCACCTCAAGTCCCTGCAGGGCGAGCTGTCCGAGGTCATCCTGACCTTTAGCTCCATCAACGACACGCTGAGGGGCCTGGAGCAAACGGTGCAGAAACATGGCAGTGTCATCACAGACCTGGGCAACACCAAGGACAAGATAATCTCTGAGCTGGACAAGATACAGCAGGAGGTGACTGAGCACATTGAGAAGAGCCGCGACCGCCTCGACGGGGTGGATCGCGACGTGCGACGCTTCGAGAGCACCCTAGTGGTGGAGGTGGGCGACTGCAAGCGATCTGGCGACGGCCTGGAGAAGAGGCTGTTCAAGATGGAGGGCGTGTGCGGACGGCTGGACGGCGTCTCTGACTCGCTCCAGAGGATCAAGGAGGGGCTGACCAAGCACATGTCGGGCCTGTGGAACTGTGTGAATGGTCTGAACGCCACGGTCATCTCCCATGGAGGGATCATTGAGAGCATCCAGACCACTCAGCTGGACGGGATCCACGGGAAGATCAAGAACCTCAACTCGTCCGTCAGTCACATCCTCACGGAGTTCCAGAATCTTTCGGAACAGGACCTGACCGGTGAGTGTGCTGACTTGACACTGTATTCCTTTCAGAGAGATTATGGTCTAGACCAGGGCTCTCCAACCCTGTTCCTGGAGAGATACCCTCCTGTAGGTTTTCACTCCAACCCCAGGTGGAACTAACCTGGTTCAGCTTATCAACCAGCTAGTTATTAGAATCAACCCAGTGGGCACAGACGTCAGTTCAACGTCTGGTTTTGATTTACATTTGGTTGAGTTGTCATTTAACAGGAATTCAATGTTAAATAAAATAAAACAATTCACAATGTCATTGGATTTAGATAAAAATGTTGGTGAAAAACATGAAATTACATTGTTACTTTTTTTTATCCAATCAGTTTCCACATTGATTTTCTTGTTTGAAATTACATGGCAACAACATTGATTCAACCAGTTTTTGCTCAGTGGGAGGGGCACTTGATTAGGGTTGGAGTGAAAACCTAGAGGACGGTAGCTCTCCAGGAACAGGGTTGGAGAGCACTGATCTAGATCCAACATTAGTAACTACAGAAATTAAACAATGCATGGTTTTAAAATAAAGAGCATGTTCATTTAGAGAGGATTTACATTGACACAGAGTATTTTCTGAGTTCATGTTGACAATTATATATTTATATTTTCGATTAAACTTATCCTCTCTCTCTCACATGTTCTGCTTTGTAGGTGTGCAGTTGGTTAGAGGTTTGAATGGTACACAGCTTTTGGTAAAACTGAACTAAAACCATCGTGTGTCTTAAACTCTAGACTAACCTTGTCCTGTCTATACTTGACCAGTCTACAAGACAGCACATTCAGTGGGTATAAGGACACAATGAACACGGGTGCATATGTAAAGTCTCAAGTAAACACATTTGCACACAAGTGTCAACATACAGAACGGTGTTAGCTACAATAAACACAGAGGCCCCATCGAACAACACCAAGAAACAGCCTGATGATTACAAAAACATTCATAATCCACTAATTAAAACTAACAATGTCTATTTGTATAATATGTGAGTCTCACGTTAAATGGTGGCCTGCTCTATTAGTGTGTCTGTCTGTTATGCAGTCTTTCATAACACTCCTCGAGGCTTCTCGGGTTACACACGTCTCAGTGTTCAAATAATCTGATGCTTCTGTGTCTGGATCAATGTATTATAATGTCGTAATATGTCATTCAGTGACATATCTGAATGAGAAAACTCCTCCACTGTATTGTTACAGTGGTTTTGTCTGGAATGGTTTCTATGTTCCCTAACAGGCCGTCTTTGGGTCAACTTTGATTATTTAAGTTAAATAATAATGGCAATTATTAAAGTTACTTCAAATGCCTTAAATAACTTTAATAAATACGTAATATTTAAATTATAACGTGTATTGATTATTCAACTTTTTTAAATGTTAATTAAAAAAAAGGAATATTCCGGTATTAATATTGTTGTCATTGCCTCCCACCACCCTAGGCCTGCCTGGTCCTCCAGGTCCCTCTGGGGAGAGAGGGTTCCAAGGGCTGCCTGGCGCTAAGGGGCCCCAAGGCAGGGACGGACCCCCGGGCAGGCAGGGAGAGAACGGGCCCAGAGGATCACCAGGTTAACAGGAACCATACAAGCACTTTATAAATCAGTCTTTATGCCTCAGGAAATTTGTTTTTATATGTTTATGTTTGACTGAATGGTTTGAGTCAGGCTAACTTGTCTCTTCCTCTCTTTTTTTCACTGCAGGCCTCAAAGGTGAACAAGGTATGTTGATGTTTCATTATTAGCATTTGACTCTGACATGTTAGCAATGTGCTAATGCACTCAACAGTGCCGTGTGTTACTTGTCATTACATAACATGAGTATTGCTGAGGGTCATTAACAGTCAGGGTGAATTGAGTTCAGTTTGAGTGTGTGTGTGTGTGTGGGGATCACTGTATAGGTCAGAGGTCAGCATTGGGCCAATGAGAACATGAATCCTCAGAGGCAGCCAGGAAATGTGCACATAATGCTTTCTGGGTCAGCTTGAGCGTTACTTGTGGTGATTGTGAGATACATAGTGTGGCTATTAGAGTGTGTGTGTGTGTGTGTGTGTGTGTGTGTGTTTTAATGTGTAGAGTTGTTGACCCCTTTTTGTTTTACATAATGCTCTGAAGCAATGAAGGCAACTGCATCTGAAATATACTGAACAAAAATGCTGCAAAAACACAACATATAAAGTGTTGGTCCCATGTTTCATGAGATTAAATAAAAGATCCCTGAAATTTTCCATACGCACAAAACTCTCTCAAATTTTGTCAACAAATTTGATTGCATCCACGTTAGTGAGCATTTCTCCTTTGCCAAGATAATCCAGCCACCTGACAGATGTGGCATATCAAGAAGCTGATTAAACAGCATGATCATTACACAGGTGCACCTTGTGCTGGGGATAACAATGACCACTGGCATTCACAGATGAATCCCGGTTTCAACTGTACCGAGCAGATGGCAGACAGCGTGTATGGAGTTGTGTGGGCGAGCGGCTTGCTAATGTCAACGTTGTGAGCAGTGGCAGTGGGGTTATGGTATGGGCAGGCATAAACTACAGATAATGAACACTACTGCGTTTTATTGATGGCAATTTGAGTGCACAGAGATACCGTGACGATATCCTAATGCCCATTGTCGTGTCATTCATCTGCCGCCATAACCTCATGTTTCAGCGTAATGTATGCATGTCGCAAGGATCTATACACTATTCCTGGAAGCTGAAAATGTCCAAGTTCTTCCGTTGGCCTGCATAGTCACCAGACATGTCACCCATTGAGCATGTTCGGGATGCTCTGGATCGATGTGTACGACATTGTGTTCCAGTTCTCTCAAATATCCAGCATCTTTGCACAGCTATTAAAGAGGAGTTTGAAAACATTCCACAGGCCACAATGAACAGCTTGATCAACTCGATGCGAAAGAGATGTGTCGCGTTGCATGAGGCAAAAGCTGGTCACACCAGATACTGACTGGTTTTTAGTTTTCTGAGCCATTGCTTTTGAAGGTATCTTCTTTTTAAAGTCTCTCTCTTGCCATGTTCGTTGTTTACTTTGCCATGTTGTCTGTAATGAACTGTGAACATGGATTTCCTCATGTCAGAACAATGAAACATCATAAATAGTTGATAATAACCGTGCTCTTTCTGAGATGTTGTTGTAATTTTGCCCTCAGGTATGCCAGGTGCCGATGCCAACGTCCCCAAGCTGTCCTTCTCTGCCGCTCTCACCTACCCCATGCTTAGTGCTGGCACCATCGTCTTCGACAAGATCTTTGTCAACGAGGGAGAGTTCTATGACCCGCGGACTGGTACTGAATAGATAGGACTTGTAATGTAATGTTTTTAGTTGCACATAACTGCCTTCATTTGACTGGACCCCAAGAAGAGTAGCTGCTGCCTTTGCAGGAACTAATAGGAATGCATTATAACCCCAGGAAGAGTAGCTGCTGCCTTGGCAGGAATTAATGGGAATGCATTATAACCCCAGGAAGAGTAGCTGCTGCCTTGGCAGGAACTAATAGGAATGCATTACAACCCCAGGAAGAGTAGCTGCTGCTTTGGCAGGAACTAATGGGGAGCCATAATAATCCCCAGGAAGAGTAGCTGCTGCTTTGGCAGGAACTAATGGGGAGCCATAATAATCCCCAGGAAGAGTAGCTGCTGCCTTGGCAGGAACTAATGGGGAGCCATAACAATCCCCAGGAAGAGTAGCTGCTGCCTTGGCAGGAACTAATGGGGAGCCATAAAAATCCCCAAGAAGAGTAGCTGCTGCCTTGGCAGGAACTAATGGGGAGTCATAATAATCCGCAGGAAGAGTAGCTGCTGCCTTGGCAGGAACTAATGGGGAGCCATAATAATCCCCAGGAAGAGTAGCTGCTGCCATGGCAGGAACTAATGGCGATCCATAATAAACCCCAGGAAGAGTAGCTGCTGCCTTGGCAGGAACTAATGGGGAGCCATAATAATCCCCAGGAAGAGTAGCTGCTGCCTTGGCAGGAACTAATGGCGATCCATAATAAACCCCAGGAAGAGTAGCTGCTGCCTTGGCAGGAACAAATGGAGATCCATAAAAAACACCAGGAAGAGTAGCTGCTGCCATGGCAGGAACTAATGGCGATCCATAATAAACCCCAGGAAGAGTAGCTGCTGCCTTGGCAGGAACAAATGGAGATCCATAAAAAACACCAGGAAGAGTAGCTGCTGCCATGGCAGGAACTAATGGAGATCCATAATAAACACCAGGAAGAGTAACTGCTGCCTTGGCAGGAACTAATGGAGATCCATAATAAATACAAATACAAATACTGTGAGTTCAATCTACATGTGAAGGGTATTTATAGCAATTAGTTACATCATTATTTTAGTTAATGTACAATGAGCCAACTGTCAAACCAAGCCATAAACCTAAACAGGGAACTGTTTGCTACATTGCTGTGTACAACATCAGTGAGTATGCTAAGCTAATGCTAACCTCACTATTTCTGTCTCTGTGTTGCCCAGGCATCTTCACGGCGCCCGTTGATGGCCGCTACTTCTTCAGCGCAATCCTGACTGGCCACAAGAACGAGAAGATTGAGGCGGTGCTGTCCAAGTCCAACTACGGAATGGCCCGTGTGGACTCCGGGGGATACCAGCCAGAGGGACTGGAGAACAAGCCGGTAGCCGAGGCCAAGATCACCCCGGGCTCCCTGGCTGTGTTCAACATCATCCTGCCCCTCCAGGCCGGAGACACAGTCTGCATTGACCTGGTCATGGGCAAGCTGGCCCACTCTGTAGAGCCTCTCACCATCTTCAGTGGAATGCTGCTGTATGAACATATGTAAGCCAAAACCCCCTAGGTTGTCCATCTGGAACATAAGAGAGGGAGAGGAAGGAAGAAACGGAAGAAGGACGAGGGAAGAAGAAAGTTAGAGAAGAGAGGGTCTGGGGTTGGTCCCCATTCTGGACTGTTTAGACTCACAGTTTGAATTGACAACCGCTTTTCAAAGCAAAACGACAGGGTCCAGAGATGGAATTACTTTATATCAACTCGCGAAACACGGGAACGAACGACAACTAGGAGACGACTACAACGACAGAAAAGTGTTGTGTTTCTCCCTCTGTGTGTCATTCCTGGCCCTCTGATGTTGTGAGACCTGATGAACTTCTTGAACAAACACAGGATGTACTATAAACTAAGTAGCAGACTGAGAGACTTCGCCATTCATTTTTTTTTTTACCTAGCTCGTCCAGTATATGGAGAAGTGTTTTTCACACCAAATGTGTTGCTACTACTGCAGGATTTTTCTATGGTTATTCTTATTAATATGTCCCTGTTTCTATATTACTCACTCCAGGCATGGGGCTCAGCGTACAGTAGTCCTCAGTGCACCACTGCCGACCATAAGGTCTGCTTGACATCCCACCTTTGCTGCAAAGTGTTTCCCTGTCAAAGAACCAGACCCACTGTCAAGGTCTGATGTCAAGCATTAGGAATAGGGGAGAGAACCTGGAATGAGAAATTCCTTGCTTGATTTTCTATAGCTGATTTCTATGGTGATGAATTCACGTTTTGTGATTTTAATGTTATCGTGCACCTTTTGCCTCCTTGTCTCTCCGTTCTGTAATGCCTTTGGCCTGGCGATCCAAACTTGGCCTTGTTGACGATATTGCTACAGCTTAAGTGTGTTATACTGGTGGTTCCCAAAGACTTTTATGTGCCCTACGTGACCTTGCCAAATGTGCCATCCGTGACCTAGCTAAATGTGCCGTCCGTGACCTAGCTAAATGTGTTGTCTGTGACCTAGCTATATGTGATGTCCGTGACCTAGCTAAATGTGCCGTCCGTGACCTAGCTAAACGTGTTGTCCCTGACCTAGCTAAATGTGTTGTCCGTGACCTAGCTAAATGTGCCGTCCGTGACCTAGCTAAATGTGTTGTCCGTGACCTAGCTAAATGTGCCGTCCGTGACCTAGCTAAATGTGTTGTCCCTGACCTAGCTAAATGTGTTGTCCGTGACCTAGCTAAATGTGTTGTCCCTGACCTAGCTAAATGTGTTGTCCGTGACCTGGCTAAATGTGTTGTCCGTGACCTAGCTAAACGTGTTGTCCGTGACCTAGCTAAACGTGTTGTCCGTGATCTAGCTAAATGTGCCGTCCATGACCTAAAGCCTTCAGACATGTCTTGCCATGCTCCAGACTTATGAAAACATGTTCATACCCCAGACCCAGCCTTAACCACAACCAAGTAGGAATTTGCCTCAACCAAGCAGAAGGAAACTCTGCCCTGTACCCCAGTACAGAAGGAAACCCTGCCTTATACCCCAGTACAGAAGGAAGCCCTGCCTTATACCCCAGTACAGAAGGAAGCCCTGCCTTATACCCCAGTACAGAAGGAAGCCCTGCCTTATACCCCAGTACAGAAGGAAGCCCTGCCTTATACCCCAGTACAGAAGGAAGCCCTGCCCTGTACCCCAGTACAGAAGGAAACCCTGCCTTATACCCCAGTACAGAAGGAAGCCCTGCCTTATACCCCAGTACAGAAGGAAGCCCTGCCTTATACCCCAGTACATAAGGAAGCCCTGCCTTATACCCCAGTACAGAAGGAAGCCCTGCCTTATACCCCAGTACAGAAGGAAGCCCTGCCTTATACCCCAGTACAGAATGAAACCCTGCCTTATACCCCAGTACAGAAGGAAGCCCTGCCTTATACCCCAGTACAGAATGAAACCCTGCCTTATACCCCAGTACAGAAGGAAGCCCTGCCTTATACCCCAGTACAGAATGACCACATGGCCTATAGATCCTTTATTACATCATTAGTGGGAATCAGATGATGTGACTCAACAATCTTCAACCTAACACAGAGTCACACCCCAAAGTGTGAGAAAGTCAGTCTGAAAGCCTCAGTGACCAGTCAGGAGGGAGTATCACCCCTCCCCCCGAACCCGAACCCCCCATTTCTCCCTTAAGCACACGATGTGTTGAACGGCTGCCAAGGGCCACAAGGAGTGAGCGGATCATAAACAGAGCGATGTGCTCTCTCTCTCTAAGAGGCCCCGGTGGACGTCATTAATCGAGGCACAGTGAAGTGTTTACACAGGACGATAAATAAGAAGCTCTCTCTGACAGCAGGGGATGATTACTTGGTCATGTCTGTCGGCCCCCCAATGGCCCAATGATGCAGAGGAATAGTTACAGGCCTTCTAATGGCCCATTGATACAGAGGACTAGGTTCTCTAATGGCCCAGTGATACAGACCGGGCCAGATGCAACAATGAGGATCCTTCAGACTAAGGAAGATGTAACAATGAGGATCTTTCAGACCGGGGCAAATGCAACAATGAGGATCCTTCAGACTAAGGAAGATGTAACAATGAGGATCTTTCAGACCGGGCAAATGCAACAATGAGGATCTTTCAGACCGGGCAGATGCAACAATGAGGATCTTTCAGGCCGGGGCAGATGCAACAATGAGGATCTTTCAGAGCAGGGCAGCTGCAGCAATGAGGATCTTTCAGACCGGGGCAGATGCAACAATGAGGATCTTTCAGGCCGGGGCAGATGCAACAATGAGGATCTTTCAAACCGGGGCAGATGCAACAATGAGGATCTTTCAGACCGGGGCAGATGCAACAATGAGGATCTTTCAGACCGGGGCAGATGCAACAATGAGGATCTTTCAGAGCAGGGCAGCTGCAGCAATGAGGATCTTTCAGAGCAGGGCAGAGAAAATAAAAGGAAGAAAAGCAGGTTTAATTATAACTGAAACATGATGTCAGTCAACTAATTTCTTTCGTTAAAAGACAGGTGCTGCTGATAACACTGCCATCGTCATCAAGGATGTTGGAATTATTTTGGTATGAACGTGCAAAAGTAACCTACTTTTTTTAAGTGATTTGTTTGACAATAAGATGAAAACATCATGACTGATTGTGGTCATGCTACATTAAAAGTACATTTTTACAGTTAAATGACATGTCTTTACTATAAAACCCATAGGGGGGGGGGGTGGTGGGGGAAGCTCAGACTGACCTCTGCCTGGGTCCTGCAAATCACTAAGCCCGCCCCTGTACAGAGGAATATTTTACAGGCCCTCTGATGGCCTATGTGATACAGAGGAATAGTTACAGGCCCTCTGATGGCCTTATGTGATACTCCGCACCTAGTGTTTTCCCAACCCAGTCCTAGGTTCCCCCTTAACCGTTTCACATATTTTGATCTATACCAACACTAGCTCACCATAACAGGATCAGGATGGTGCTTTCCAGTGCTGCATTAGACTGTGTGTTATTTACTAGGAAAATGGATTCAGTTTACAGAACAGCAAATGGATACCAACATATTTGGCAGAGAGGTACACCATTGCAATAAAATACATGGAGTTGTATTCAAATTCTATCACTAGTTCTATCACTATTCTATCACTATTCTATCACTATTCTATCGCTATTCTATCGCTATTCTATCACTATTCTATCACTATTCTATCACTATTCTATCACTATTCTATCACTATTCTATCGCCGTTTTGAAAGACGCTGCATTTAGTTGAGAAGCTGCCGTCTTGCTACTCTTGTGCCTTTTGAGTATTTCTCCACTTGGTCCTATCTGACCTCTGTGTTTGTTATTGCTAAAGGAATTCCAAAGGTTTACTCAATCTATGAAGTCACCAACAACTGGTCATTCCACATGCCAACCAAAGCAACGCTATGTATTAAAGGTGCAGTTCCTCTTTGTTTTCTGCAGCTCCTCCTCCCTACAGTCTAACCTTTTGCCTTGAATGTGTGATTTGGTCGACACGTGTAGCTCAAATAAAGGTATTTAATTTTACAGCCATGTCCTCTACGTAGGAGTTTGTTTTGGATTCTAATCTAGCTGCTCAGAGGGTTAGGACTCTAATCTAGCAGCTCAGAGGGTTAAGACTCTAATCTATCTGCTCAGAGGGTTAGGACTCTAATCTATCTGCTCAGAGGGTTAGGACTCTAATCTATCTGCTCAGAGGGTTAGGACTCTAATCTATCTGCTCAGAGGGTTAGGACTCTAATCTATCTGCTCAGAGGGTTAGGACTCTAATCTATCTGCTCAGAGGGTTAGGACTGTAATCTATCTGCTCAGAGGGTTAGGACTCTAATCTATCTGCTCAGAGGGTTAGGACTCTAATCTATCTGCTCAGAGGGTTAGGACTCTAATCTATCTGCTCAGTGGATTAGGACGGTAATCTTTCTGCTCAGAGGGTTAGGACTCTAATCTAGCTGCTCAGAGGGTTAGGACTCTAATCTATCTGCTCAGAGGGTTAGGACTCTAATCTAGCTGCTCAGAGGGTTAGGACTCTAATCTATCTGCTCAGAGGGTTAGGACTCTAATCTATCTGCTCAGAGGGTTAGGACTGTAATCTATCTGCTCAGAGGGTTAGGACTCTAATCTATCTGCTCAGAGGGTTAGGACTCTAATCTATCTGCTCAGAGGGTTAGGACTCTAATCTATCTGCTCAGAGGGTTAGGACTCTAATCTATCTGCTCAGAGGGTTAGGACTGTAATCTATCTGCTCAGAGGGTTAGGACTCTAATCTATCTGCTCAGAGGGTTAGGACTCTAATCTATCTGCTCAGAGGGTTAGGACTCTAATCTATCTGCTCAGAGGGTTAGGACTCTAATCTATCTGCTCAGTGGATTAGGACGGTAATCTTTCTGCTCAGAGGGTTAGGACTCTAATCTAGCTGCTCAGAGGGTTAGGACTCTAATCTATCTGCTCAGAGGGTTAGGACTCTAATCTAGCTGCTCAGAGGGTTAGGACTCTAATCTAGCTGCACAGAGGGTTAGGATTCTAATCTAGCAGCTCAGAGGATTAGGACTCTAATCTAGCTGCTCAGGGGATTAGGACTCTAATCTAGCTGCTCAGAGGGTTAGGACTCTAATCTATCTGCTCAGTGGATTAGGACGGTAATCTTTCTGCTCAGAGGGTTAGGACTCTAATCTATCTGCTCAGAGGGTTAGGACTCTAATCTAGCTGCTCAGAGGGTTAGGACTCTAATCTATCTGCTCAGAGGGTTAGGACTCTAATATATCTGCTCAGAGGGTTAGGACTCTAATCTAGCTGCTCAGAGGGTTAGGACTAATCTTTCTGCTCAGAGGATTAGGACTCTAATCTAGTTGCTCAGAGGGTTAGGATTCTAACCATGAAGGGAAAGGAGATGGTGATGATGTCATGTTTTGAGATATTCATCTGTCAGCGCAGTATGTAGCTTTAGCAGACTTCCCGGGTTCAGTGCTCTTGTGTGATTGCTTAAATGTATATAGGCAGTGATCCAAATGCTGTGATTTATTAATGAATACAGTATATTGTATGGAATCAACTATTTCCATAAGTGGACCACTATTCCTGTTGATTTACTGAAACCATTTGGAACTTTAGTCAAAGAATATAGAAATGGTTTGATTCATTTTTATTCCTGCACATTAATAAACATGACATTTAGCTTCCTCCTCGACCCGCGCTGTAAAGGCTGAGAAAGCGTCAAGCCACGTCATTTTCTTTTCCAGCCTGCAAGCCAAAAAGAGAAAGTCATGCTGGGAGATCTGCCTGTGAGTTCATGGAAAGAATAACATCTCACATCTGTCCATCAACGGAAACATAGAGATCAAATTTTCAGACGAACAAAGTCCCTTTTCCCCAATTAGTTTCTCCTGAACTGAGCTGGAATGGGACTTTAACAGCCCTGGTTGTCTAAACCAGGCTTTCCCAACACTCTCCTCGCTCCTCCAGACGTTTCACATTTTAGTTTTAACCCTAAACTGGCACAGCTGATTCAATTAGTCAGGAAATCATTAAGCCTTTGACTAATCAAATCAGGTGTTCCAGTAAAAAATATGAAACTTCTGTGAGGACCGGAGGAGAGGGTTATGTGTAGGGTAACCCTGGTCTAGACTTCAAGGGGGGCTGGAGGAGAGGGTTATGGGTAGGGTAACCCTGGTTTAGACTTCCAGGGGGGCTGGAGGAGAGGGTTATGGGTAGGGTAACCCTGGTCTAGACTTCCAGGGGGGCTGGAGGAGAGGGTTATGGGTAGGGTAACCCTGTTCTAGATGTCCAGGGGGGCTGGAGGAGAGGGTTATGGGTAGGGTAACCCTTGTCTAGAGAGATCTCCACGAAACACACTCGTTCCCCCTTTAAGTTTCTTCTTCATTAGATGTCCACTGTCCATCTGTGGAATGAACCCAGATCCTTCCCTCTGAAGCCTGGTGCTCAGATGCCGGATTATCTCCTCTGGTTGGAATGGGAAGACCTGAATGGGACTTAGAGTTGACATTATGTTATGATGTACATGAAGTGTGAATGTTCTGCCCTGGGTGTGTGAGCGGGAGGGGGGGGGGGGGGGTTTGGGGCTGGAATCTGTACACACCAGCTGTGTGTGGCCAGGACAGGGTGGGATACTGACATATTTCCTGTTTATCTTTCATTTTTACACACACACCCACAAACACACAGTTTTGTATTGCTATCCTTGTGGGGACAAAATAATTGATTCCCATCCAAAATCCTATTTTCCCTAACCCTAAATCTAACCTTAACCTAACCGTTACCCTAATCTTAACCTTAACCCCTAACCCTGAATCTAAAACTATACCTAACCCTAAACTTAAACCCTAAATTTAAACCCTAAACTTAAACCCTAACCGTAATTGTAGCCCTAAACCTAACCTTTAAAACAATATTTTTCCTCGCAAAATGTCCCCACTTGTCCAAATGTTCCAAACATTGTGACTTTGAATTCTGTAAAGTGAGTGAAATAATTTTTGTTGTCTATCAACAATGACAAGCCACCTGGGTCTGACAGCTTGGATGGAAAATGACTGAGGATGATAGAGGACAATATTGCCACTCCTATTTGCTATCTCATCAATCTAAGCCTACAGGAAAGCGTGTGCCCTCAGGCCTGGAGGGAATCAAAGTCATTCCGCTACCCAAGGATAGCAAATCACCCTTTACTGACTCAAATACCTGGCCAATCAGCCTGTTACCAATCCTTAGTAAACTGTTGGATAAAATGGTGTTTGACCAGATACAATGCTATTTCACAGTACACAAATTAACAACAGGTTTTTGGCACGCTTATAGGGAAGGGCATGGGACATGTATGGCACAATCAAAAGACTAATGATTGGCTGAGAGAAATTGTTGATAAATGACTGTGGGACCTTTTTTTGTTTGACTTCAGTGCAGCTTTCGACATTATCGATCATAACCTGCTGCTGGAAAACGTGTGTGTCATGGCTTTACATCCTCCTGCTTTATTGTGGATTGAGAGTTACCCGTCTAACAGAACACAGAGGGTGTTCTAGAATGGAATCCTCTCCTACATAATCCAGGTAGAGTCAGAGGCGTTCCCCAGGGCAGCTGTCTATCTTCACTAATGACCTTCCACTGGCACGGAGTAAAGCCTGTGTGTCTATGGACGCTGATGACTCAACACTATACACCTTAGCTAGCACAGCAAGATAAATCACTGCAACACTTAACAAAGAGCTGCAGTCAGTTTCAGAATGGCTGTCAAGAAATGAGTTAATCCTGAATACTCAAAAAAAAAATAAACTAAAAGCATAGTATTTGGGACAAATCATTCACTAAACCCTAAACCTCAACTAAATATTGTAATGAATAAATTGAGCAAGATGACGAGACTAAACTGCTTTGTGTAACCCTGGATTCTAAACTGTCATGGTCAAAACATGTTAATGCAACAGTAGCTAAAATGGGGGAGAGGTCTGTCCGTAGTAAAGCGCTGCTCTGCCTTCTTAACATCAACAAGGGCAGGTCTTAGATTTGTTGCACATGGACTACTGTCCAGTTATGTGGTCAGATGCCACAAAGAGGGACTTACAACTGGCCCAGAACAGGGCAGCATGGCTGGCCCTTAAATGTACATAAGGAGCTAACATGAGTAATATCCATGTCAACACTATATGCACTTCATCACTACTTGTATTTGTGAGACATGTTAACATGTTGAATGCACTGAGCTGTCTCTTTAAAACTACTGGCACACAGCTTGGACACCCATTCATACCCCACAATAAATGCCACAAGAGATCTCTTCACATTCCCCAAGTCCAGAACAGACTATGTGGTCATGGCTCTATCTTCCACGTTAAGTAACAGATTACAAGCAGTAAAGTCAGATTTTAAAACAGATACAAATACACCTTATGGAACAGCGGGGACTCTGAAGAGACACAGGCACAGACACATGATAAGATATGCACCATACAGAGTAGCGACCTGAAGGCACACACCTAATGTGCTGTGAAATGAAATGTTTTTAGTTGTATTTAACTTGCCTTAATTTTCCTGGACCCCAGGAAGAGTAGCTGCTGCCTTGGCAGGAACTAATCAGGATCCATAATGAACCTCAGGAAGAGTAGCTACTGCCTTGGCAGGAACTAATCAGGATCCATAATGAACCTCAGGAAGAGTAGCTACTGCCTTGGCAGGAACTAATCAGGATCCATAATGAACCTCAGGAAGAGTAGCTGCTGCCTTGACAGGAACTAATGGCGATCCATAATGAACTCCAGGAAGAATAGCTGCTGCCTTGGCAGGAACTAATCAGGATCCATAATAGACCACAGGAAGAGTAGCTGCTGCCTTGGCAGGAACTAATGGGCGATCCATGATAAATACAATTGAATACAGTTGAAATTGTAAATGTCGCACATCATTGTCCATTTTTTGTCACCCTGAGAGGAGAGGTTGCTTCAGGACAGGTTCAGGAGGTAGCAGGGTTTTATAACATTATCAGGTTTGGTAAATCCCTCTCCAATGCCAGCAATGACAGAAGCAGGATTAAAAAATGATTCATGTTATACAAATCATAGAATGCATAGTTATTTCTTATACTGTGAACGCTACACCCTTAAATGCAAACTATGAATCTTGAACACGTTGTCCTATAAAAGCCCATGTGGGCTAGGCATTCTGAAGATGCTCGACACTTATAGTAACATGAATCAAAATCCCATCTCCAATCCTGTACAGAATGCTGAACAACATGTTCTGGGAATTAAATGACGTCATAGAACATTCCTACAGAACATTGTCTGTCTAGATGTTGTTTGGGAACATTCTCCACAGGTGTTATGGGGTAATATTCCTGTTATAATTGAGGGTGTGGTACCACATCACCATAGTGAAAGAGTTGGTACCATAGGCTCCCTGGTCTTCTCCGTCTCCACGGATACGGTGATCCTGTGGCAACATGCTGTTAGACAGCTCCACCTGCTGGATCGTATTCACCTTCTCCTCAGCATTATCACACAGTGTTTTATCTAACAAGGCAAGTCAGTTAAGAACAAATTCTTATTTACAATGACGGCCTACCAAAAAGTAAAAGGCCTCCTGCGAAGACGGGGGCTGGGATTAAAAATAAAAATATCTGCGACCTCTCCAGCTTGCTGTTAACACACATCACGACAAGAGAGACAACACAACTACATAAAGAGAGACCTAAAACAACAGAGCATGGCAACAACACATAACAACACGGCATGGCAGCAACACAACATGACAACAACATTGATAGCAACATGGCAGCAACACAACATGACAACAACATTGATAGCAACATGGTAGCAACACAACATGACAACAACATTGATAGCAACATGGTAGCAACACAACATGACAACAACATTGATAGCAACACAACATGACAACAACATTGATAGCAACATGGTAGCAACACAACATGACAACAACATTGACAGCAACATGGTAGCAACACCACATGACAACAACATTGATAGCAACATGGCAGCAACACAACATGACAACAACATTGATAGCAACATGGCAGCAACACAACATGACAACAACAGTGATAGCAACATGGCAGCAGCACAACATGGCAGCAGCACAAAATATGGTACAAATATTATTGGTAACAGGCAACAGCACAAAGGGCAAGAAGGTAGAGAACGTAGAGACAACAATACATCACACAAAGCAGCCACAACTGTCAGTAAGAGTGTCCATGATTGAGTCTTTGAATGAACAGATAAAACTGTCCAGTTTGAGTGTTTTTTGCAGCTCGTTTCAGTCGCTAGTTGCAGCGAACTGAAAAGAGGAGCGACCCAGGGATGTGTGCTTTGGGGACCTTTAACAGAATGTGACTGGCAGAACGGGCGTTGTATGTGGAGGATGAGGGCTGCAGTAGGTATCTCAGATATGGGGGAAGTGAGGCCTAAGAGAGTTTTATAAATAAGCATCAACCAGTGGGTCTTGCGACAGGTATACAGAGATGACCAGTGTACAGAGGAGTATAGAGTGCAGTGATGTGTCCTATAAGGAGCATTGGTGGACAATCTGATGGCCCAATGGTAAATAACATCTAGCCCCTTGAGAGCATCATTACCTGTCGATCTATGAATTATGTCTCCGTAATCTAACATGGGTAGGATGGTCATCTGAATCAGTGTTAGTTTGGCAGCTGGGGTGAAAGAGGAGAGATTACGATGGAGGAAACCTAGTCTAGATTTAACTTTAGCCTGTAGGTTTGATATGTACTGAAAGGAGGACAGTGTTCTGTCTAGCCATAGTACTTGTATGAGGTGACTACCTCAAGCTCTAAACCCTCAGAGGTAGTAATAACACCTGTGGAGAGAGTGGCATTCTTCTTACCAAACCACATGACCTTTGATTTGGAGGTGTTCAGAACAAGGTTTACAAGGTTAACAAACATGTTATAAACATGACCAGAAATCAATTAGTTTAAGTGTTATAAACTATACATGATACAAAATGGTTGATCATGACTAAATCTAGAGGAGTGTTCAATAATGTGAATGTTAACCTCTGCGTGAGCTCATTTCCCAGTGATCCATTTGTACAGACTGAGAACTACCTGGAAGTAGTCTGCTTCTGACACCTCAGGCAGGTTTCTGAGAGGAGAGGAGGGTGGAGAGAGGGAGGAGGGTGGAGAGAGGGAGGAAGGTGGAGAGAGGGAGGAGGGTGGAGAGAGGGAGGAGGGTGGAGAGAGGGAGAGGGTGGAGAGAGGAGGAGGGTGGAGAGAGGAGGAGGGTGGAGAGAGGAGGAGGGTGGAGAGAGGAGGAGGGTGGAGAGAGGAGGGTGGAGAGAGGAGGGTGGAGAGAGGAGGAGGGTGGAGAGAGGAGGAGGGTGGAGAGAGGAGGAGAGAGGGAGAGAGGGAGAGAGAAGGGTGGGAGAGAGGAGAAGGGTGGGAGAGAGGAGAAGGGTGGGAGAGAGGGAGAGAGGGAGAGAGGAGGAGAGAGGAGAAGGGTGGGAGAGAGGGAGAGAGAGGGAGAGAGGAGGAGAGAGGAGGAGGGTGGAGAGAGGAGGAGAGAGGAGGAGGGTGGAGAGAGGGAGAGAGGAGGAGGAGGGTGGAGAGAGGGAGAGAGGAGGAGGAGGGTGGAGAGAGGAGGAGGGTGGAGAGAGGAGGAGGGTGGAAAGAGGAGGAGGGTGGAAAGAGGAGGAGGGTGGAGAGAGGAGGAGGGTGGAGAGAGGAGGAGGGTGGAGAGAGGGAGAGAGGAGGAGGGTGGAGAGAGGGAGAGAGGAGGAGGGTGGAGAGAGGGAGAGAGGAGGAGGGTGGAGAGAGGGAGAGGGTGGAGAGAGGGAGAGAGGAGGAGTGTGAGACTTAGTTCCTTTTTTAAACACTACTGCAGTGGAGCAGCCACCACTTATTTGATCTAAACACAGCGGCATCACAGGATCCAGCGCCAGATCCTCCGTCACGTGTGTCTTACGTGTCAGAGAGAAGGACCTTGAAGGACACACCACCCTCCCTCTGCCAGACAATGGCCAAAATGTCCATCCCACGGCACGAGAAGCTGAGCGAGCAGGCAGGCAGGCAGATAGGACACAGCCCTCAATGAACACAATGATAATGATAATACATGCATATTAATATCTTAAATATTGAAAATAATAAAAACGATACAGTGTGTGGGTACATTTGTTGCAGACTGAGAGGGATGGGTTTCCACCTAGTGGTAGAGACGAGGATAGCAGCACTAAAGAGCCCAAGTGGAGAAGCGAGTGAGTGAGTGAGTGAGTGAGTGAAGGATTTCAGGAGAGGAACTGAATTGAACTCAGAGCAAACACCTAGACACAGACACACACCTAGACAGACACAAACACACACAGACACACACCTACACAGGCACAGACACACACCTAGACACAGACACACACCTAGACAGACACAAACACACACAGACACACACCTAGACACACACACCTCGACACAGACACACACCTAAACACACACAGACACACACCTAAACACACACACACACACACCTAAACACACACACACACACACCTAAACACACACACACCTAAACACACACACACCTAAACACACACACACCTAAACACACACACACACCTAAACACACACACACACCTAGACATACACACACACCTAGACATACACACACACCTAGACACACACACAGACACAGACAGACATACAAACTGATGGTGCAGTTGCCCATGGTCGCATTGGTTATAATCCTAGACGTAGGGAAGGAGCATTGGTTATAATCCTAGACGTAGGGAAGGAGCATTGGTTATAATCCTAGACGTAGGGAAGGAGCATTGGTTATAATCCTAGACGTAGGGAAGGAGCATTGAGCGTGATAGAAGAGAGATGTCAATCTAGTACTTCTAAAAGTAATCTAGTACGAAGCTGTCGTTCTCTGAAAACATCAAAGCAGTGACTCACTCCTGCAGGTTCATGCTCTACAACATCTGTAGAGAACGACTCTACCTCACACAGAAAGAGGTTCAGGTTCTTATCATCTCATGTCTAGACTACTGCAACTCGCTGTTGGTTGGGCTCCCACTTTGTACCATCAAAACCCCTGAAACCTATCCAGAATGCTGCAGTCCGCCTGATGTTCAACCTTCCCATGTTCTCCCATGTCACCCCGCTCCTCCACACACTCCACTGGCTTCCAGTCGAAGCTTACATCAGCTACAAAGACCATGGTAAGAGGAACTTCCCCCTCCTTACCTTTAAGCTATGCTCAAACAATACACCCCAACCCGACTGGGACTCCCTTATGCCACCTCTGGCCTCTTGGCCCTCTGTCAGCCCAGTGTAAGCTCTTCTCTGTCATGGTACCCCAATGGTGGATCCAGCTTCCACCTGAAGCTAGGACAGCAGAGTCCCTGTCTCATCTTCCGAAAACATCTGAAACCCTAAAATGTAAATAGACTGTTTTAGGTAACTGGCTTCATAGCCTTTTCCGTTTACTAAACTTAAACCAATTTAGCTCCAACTTGACAAAAATTCTGTCAATATAAAATATGTTTGCTCAACTGGTCTCATATGTTCAATCAACTAGAAATGATTATTTCTTCACTAAAAAAAGTATTTGGAACTTGTTAAAAAACACACTGTGCTTTTGACGTACAACATTTATACATATATAATTATAATTCAAACTGGTCATCTGGGATTTGAACTCAATCTCTTGGCTCGGGGCAGTCCAATCTTCCAGCTACACCACCATGTACCGTGTCAATGACTGATTTCACCTGTATTGCTACACTTTTCACTTCTACACTTTTCACTTCAAAGAAGCTACCATTTTATTTATCATAATAATTAAAGAGTAACATTAAAAAAAATTGTAATATGCCCGACCAACATTAGAAAACAATACAGATTGCTTAAATAAGTACATTAAAACCCTGATGACAAAATAATCAGATTAACTGATCTGTGAACCAAAAGGTTGTGAGTTTGAATCCCAGGTGAGGAGGATATGTTGAATAATAATTACTGCACGTTTGTCGAATACGTGGATAACTGAAGCATCGTGTGTAACTAGTTCCGAAGCATTTTTTAAAAACACAAATCATTTCTAGTTGAATGAACATATAAATTGAGCAAGCACATCATTTAAATTGACAGAATATTTTGAGTGAAGTTTGAATAAACTAAAAACGGCTGGGGAACCAGTTACATAATACCTGGTTTCGTGGGGTGATGGAAAATATTGTTGTGTGTAAAGAGACAGCCTTGAAAATGTTCAACTCTTTCGTGTCATAAATAATCCTTGGTTTCTGCTTGGTAAAGACATGAGGGTGGGCGACACGACCCTCTCCTTAGGACCATCTGGCAGAACGCCCAGAATATGTTCTATCAATTAAGATAGGAGACGGTGCCAGACACGTGCAGAAACCAACCTTATGAACCATGTGTTACGACTTCTAGGAGTAGTGGGTGCGGAGTCAGGGGCAGAGGCTAAAGGACCACTGTATTTCTTCCGGAGAAAAGTAGGTCACGCCAAAACACCAATGACCGGCCCAAAAAACAGGACACAAACATTCCGGAAAAATACAGACAATATCACATCCACAAAACGAACAGATGAACAAGCCCGCACAAAAGCCGTTTAAATAGCCCACAATCACAACCTAAACACAAAACAGGTGCAACTAATCAGACACAACTAAATGAAACAGAAAAGGGAATCGGTGGCAGCTAGTCGGCCCGCGGCGACGACCGCCGAGCGCCGCCCGAACAGGAAGAGGCACCATCTTCGGCGGGATTCGTGACACCATGTCTATTTAACTTGTCTATGTAAGCAGTATCTACAGTGCATTCGGAAAGTATTCAGACCCTTTGACTTTTTCCACATTTTGTTACGTTACAGCCTTGTTATAAAATGGATTAAATCGTTTTTTCCCCTCATCAATCTACACACAATACCCCATAATGACATCACAATACCCCATAATGACATCACAATACCCATAATGACATCACAATAGCCCATAATGACATCACAATACCCCATAATGACATCACACTACCCCATACTGGCAAAGTAAAAACACGTTTTTAGAATTTTCTGCAAACTTATATAAAAAAAACTGAAATATTACATTCACATAAGTATTCAAATCCTTTACTCAGTACTTTGTTAAAGCACCTTTGGCAGCAATTACAGCCTTGAATCTTTTTGGGTATGATGCTACAAGCTTGGCACACCTGTATTTGGGGAGCTTCTCCCACTCTTCTCTGCAGATCCTTTCAAGCTCTGTCCGTTTGGATAGGTAGTGTCGCTGCACAGCTGTTTTCAGGTCTCTGCAGAGATGTTCAATCGGGTTCAAGTCCTGGCTCTGGCTTGGCCACTCGAGGGCATTCAGAGTCTTGTCCCGAAGCCACTCCTGTGTTGTCTTGGCTGTGTGCTTAGTGTCGTTGTCCTGTTGAAAGGTGAACCTTCGCCCCAGTCTGAGGTCCTGAGCGCTCTAGAGCAGATTTTCTTCAGGGATCTCTCTGTACATTGCTCCGTTAATCTTTCCCTCGATCCTGACTAGTCTCCCAGTCCCTGCCACTGAAAAACATCCCCACAGCATGATCCTGCACCACCATGCTTCACCGTAGGGACGGTGCCAGGTTTCCTCCAGACGTGACACTTGGCATTCAGGCCAAAGAGTTCAATATTGGTGTCATCAGACTAGATCATCTAGAAAATCAGACCGTTAATGCTGCTGACATTTTTTGGTACCCGTCCCCAGATCTGTGCCTCGACACAATCCTGTCTTGGAGCTCTACGGACAACTCCTTCGACCTCATGGCTTGGTTTTTGCTCTGACATGCACTTTCAACTCAAGTCTGGGATCTTAGATAGACAGGTGTATGCCTTTCCCAATCATGTCAAATCAGTTTAATCTTAAAAACTTAAAAACTTTAAAACTTAAAAAAATATATACAAAATAAAAAAGTAAATAACATAAGAGGAATCACATAAAATACACAAGAATGGAGCTAAAGAATGCCTGAGTATTCATCTCACTTGGCGTTTTTCCTATTTTGTTGCATTACAACCTGTATTTTAAATCGAGTTTTATTTGGATTTCATGTAATGGACATACACAAATAGTCCAAATTGGTGAAGTCAAATGAGAATAATAAAAATTGGTGCCTGCATCTGTATTCACCCCCTTTGCTATGAAGCCCCTAAATAAAATCTGGTGCAACAAATTAGCTTTAGAAGTCACATAATTGGTTAAATAAAGTCCACCTGTGTGCAATCTAAGTGTCACATGATCTGTCACATGATGTCAGTATATATACATCTGTTCTGAAAGGCCCTAGAGTCTGCAACAACACTAAGTAAGGGGTACCACCAAGCAAGCAGCACCATGAAGTCCAAGGAGCTCTCCAAACAGGTCAAGGACAAAGTTGTGGAGAAGTATAGATCAGGGTTGGGTTATGAAAAAAATATTAGAAACTTTGAACATCCCACGGAGCACCATTAAATCCATTATAAAAAGATGAAAGAATATGGCACCACAACAATCCTGCCAAGAGTGGGCCGCCCACCAAAACTCATGGACCAGGCAAGGAGGGCATTAATCAGAGAGGCTACAGAGACCAAAGATAACCCTGAAGGAGCTGCAAAGCTCCACAGAGGAGATTGGAGTATCTGTCCATGGGACCAATCTAAGCCTACACTCCACAGAGCTGGACTTTATGGAAGTGTCCTGAAAAAAAGCCATTGCTTAAAGAAAAAAATAAGCAAAAACATTTGGTGTTTGCCGAAAGGCTTGTGGGAGACTCCCCAAACATATGGAGTTAGGTTCTCTGGTCAGGTGAGACTAAAATTTATATTTTTGGCCATCAAGGAAAAAGCTATGTCTGGTGCAAACCCAACACCTCTCACCACCCCGAGAACACCATCCCCACAGTGAAGCATGGTGGTGGCAGCATCATGCTGTGAGGATGTTTTTCATCGGCAGGGATTGGGAAACTGGTCAGAATTGAAGGAATGATGGATGGCGCTAAATACAGGGAACTTCTTGAAACCTGTTTCAGTCTTCCAGAGACTGGGATGGAGGTTCACCTTCCAGCGGGACAATGGCCGAGTGGTTTAAGGGGAACTGTTTACAAGTCATGGAATGGCATAGTCAAAGCCTAGACATCTATCCAATTGAGAATCTGTGGTATGACTTAAAATTGCTGAACATCAGCGGAAGCCATCCAACTTGAGAGAGCTGGAGCAGTTTTGCCTTTAAGAATGGGCAAAAATCCCAGTGGCTAGATGTATCAAACTTATAGAGACATACCCCAAGAGACTTGTAGCTGTAATTGCTGCAAAAGGTGTCTCTACAAAGTATTGACTTGGGGGGGGGGGGGGTGAATACTTACGCATTTTATTTTGACTTATTTGTTGTTTGTTTCACAATAAAACAATATTTTGCATCTTCTAAGTGGTAGGCATTTTGTGTAAATCAAATGATACAAACCCCCCCAAAAAGCCATTTTAATTCCAGGTTGTAAGGCAACAAAATAGGAAAAATGCAAAGGGAGGTGAATACTTTCGGAATCCACGGTATACAGGGAGTACCAAAACCAGTTTAATGTGCAGAGGTATGACATACTTGAGGTAGATATTTACATGAAGGCGGGGTAAAGTGATTACGCATCCAGATAGATAATAATCAGAGTAAAAACATTTATGATGTGTGTAAAAGTGTGTGTGTTTATGTACAGTGGGGAGAACAAGTATTTGATACACTGCCGATTTTTCAGGTTTTCCTACTTACAAAGCATATAGAGGTCTGTAATTTTTATCATAGGTACACTTCAACTGTGAGAGACGGAATCAAAAATCCAGAGAATCACATTGTATGATTTTTAAGTAATTAATTTGCATTTTATACCTCTACATACTTTGTAAGAAGGAAAACCTGCAAAATGGGAAGTGTATCAAATACTTGTTCTCCCCACTGTAGTATGTGTGTTATTTGTGTGTGCATATGTATCTCTTGAATGTGTGAGGGATTTGCGTGGGAGTGACAGTGTAGTGTGTGTGAGTGAGTGTGTATATGTGGTGTGTATATAAAGTCTAGTGAGTGTGAGTAGGGTCAGTGCAGATAGTTTGTGTACCATTAAATGACTATTTAGCAGTCTGGCTATTTAGCCGTCTTATGGCTTGGGGGTAGAATCTGCCACGGAGCCTGTTGGTCCGAGAGCCGATGCTCCAGTACCGTTTACCAGACTGTAGTAGAGTGAACAGTCTATGGCTTGGGTGGCTGGAGTCTTTGGCAATTTTTTGGGCCTTCCTCTGACACCGCCTGGTATAGGTCCTGGAGGGCAGGGAGCTTGGCCCCTATAATGTACTGGGCTGTCCGCACCACCCTTTGTAGTACTTTTCTGTCAAGGGCGGTACAATTGCCATACCAAGCGGTGATGCAGCCAATCAAGATGCTCTCGATGGTGCAGCTGTATAACTTTTTGTGGATCTGAAGGCCTATGCCCAATCTTTTCAGCCTCCTGAGGGGGAAGAGGCGCTGCCGTGCCCTCTTCACGACTGTGCGGGTGTGTGTGCGGGTGTGTGTGCGGGTGTATGTTAAGTTCTTAGTGATGTGGACACCAAGAAACTTAAAGCTCTCGACCCGCTCCACTACAGCCTTGCCGATGCTCTGCCCTCTTTCTCCTGTAGTCCATGATCAGCTCCTTGGTCTTACTGATGTTGAGGGAGAGGTTGTTGTCCTGGCACCATACCGCTAAGTCTTTGACCTCCTCCCTGTAGGCGGATTCATCACCGTTGGTGATCAGGTCTACCACCGTTGTGTCATCAGAAAACTTGATGATGGTGTTGGAGTCGTGCAGGACCATGCAGTCCTGGGTGAACAAGAAGTACAGGACGGGACTAAGCACACACCCCTGAGGGGCCCCGTGTTGAGGGTCAGCGTGACAGAGTTGTTGTTGCCTACCCTGATCACCTGGAGCCAACCCATCAGGAAGTCCAAGATCCAGTTGCAGAGGGAGGGGTTCAGTCCCAGGGTCCCTAGCTTGGTGATGAGCTTTGAGTGGACTATGGTGTTGAATGCTGAGCTGTAGTCAATGAACAGCATTCTCAAATACTGAAGTTAATTTCCTTGTCCAGGTGGGAGAGGGCAGTGTGAAGTGCATTTGAGATTGCGTCCCCTGTGGATCTGTTGAGGCGGTATGCGAATTGAAGTGGGTCCAGGGTTTCTGCGATAGGGTGTCAGGGATGATGGTGTTGACGTGTGTCATTACAAGTCTTTCAAAGCACAGATGTAAGTGCTACAGGGCAAAAGTAATTTCCTTCACTTATTTCATTGCTTTTCTATGTTGCTTATTTGATATGTGACTTTTGTAGCGTGAAATATTCTAGTGTGATAAGCCTGCAAGTACATGACAATAACATTTACAGTACCTTTCAACAAATATGTTTTAAATGGAAATTGCATGCAATGTACGTTAAATAACAAAAATGGCAAAAAATATTAAATGCTGTTGTCGTGGAAATTCTTCTCATGGGACACTCAAAGTCAATCTTAAATTATTCATTGTTTATTAACAGCAAGCTGGAGAGGTCACAGTCCAACTTAGATGAATCAGTGTTTATTAACAGCAAGCTGGAGAGGTCACAGTCCAACTTATATGAATCAGTGTTTATTAACAGCAAGCTGGAGAGGTCACAGTCCAACTTAGATGAATCAGTGTTTATTAACAGCAAGCTGGAGAGGTCACAGTCAAACTTAGATGAATCAGTGTTTATTAACAGCAAGCTGGAGAGGTCACAGTCAAACTTAGATGAATCATTGTTTATTAACAGCAAGCTGGAGAGGTCACAGTCCAACTTAGATGAATCAGTGTTTATTAACAGCAAGCTGGAGAGGTCACAGTCCAACTTAGATGAATCAGTGTTTATTAACAGCAAGCTGGAGAGGTCACAGTCCAACTTATATGAATCAGTGTTTATTAACAGCAAGCTGGAGAGGTCACAGTCCAACTTATATGAATCAGTGTTTATTAACAGCAAGCTGGAGAGGTCACAGTCCAACTTAGATGAATCAGTGTTTATTAACAGCAAGCTGGAGAGGTCACAGTCCAACTTAGATGAATCAGTGTTTATTAACAGCAAGCTGGAGAGGTCACAGTCCAACTTAGATGAATCAGTGTTTATTAACAGCAAGCTGGAGAGGTCACAGTCCAACTTATATGAATCAGTGTTTATTAACAGCAAGCTGGAGAGGTCACAGTCCAACTTATATGAATCAGTGTTTATTAACAGCAAGCTGGAGAGGTCACAGTCCAACTTAGATGAATAAGTGTTTATTAACAGCAAGCTGGAGAGGTCACAGTCCAACTTAGATGAATCAGTGTTTATTAACAGCAAGCTGGAGAGGTCACAGTCCAACTTAGATGAATCAGTGTTTATTAACAGCAAGCTGGAGAGGTCACAGTCAAACTTAGATGAATCAGTGTTTATTAACAGCAAGCTGGAGAGGTCACAGTCAAACTTAGATGAATCAGTGTTTATTAACAGCAAGCTGGAGAGATCACAGTCCAACTTAGATGAATCATTGTTTATTAACAGCAAGCTGGAGAGGACACAGTCAAACCAATGCAATGTTCCAGCTATATTTAATCATATGGCCAATGAGCAGAACTGAAGTATATAGCCTAATTAACTAACCCAAACTAGGCCTATCTAAAATATGAAAATAATCAATGAAATCGGCAGGTAGCCTATTGTTCTGGTACAGAAGCGTCCGTAGCAGATAGCTAAACTGTATTTTATATGGATAATATAAACGTAGACTACTCTTGTTTTCATCAGGCAAACCGGATAAAATCAAACAAACACTCTCTGGTTACTAATATGGATTTGTGCGCCTGTCTTTGCATGCTAATGCTGATGTCTGGTCATTGGTGAACCTTAGGACAACCTTTTGGTTCTGAAGCAATGATTTGCTGTAATGCCGAAGGCCTATTTTATTGGCCAGATCGAATAGACAAAGGTAGAAATATAAAATGAAAATGTTATTGTAACGGATGTAAAATGGCTAGCTAGTTAGCGGTGGTGCGCGCTAATAGCGTTTCAATCAGTGACTTCACTTGCTCTGAGACCTTGAAGTAGTGGTTCCCCTTGCTCAGCAAGGGCCACGGCTTTTGTGGGGCGATGGGTAACGATGCTTCATGGGTGACTGTTGTTGAT
The DNA here is from genome assembly GCF_013265735.2 of Oncorhynchus mykiss. Classification (NCBI taxonomy): domain Eukaryota; kingdom Metazoa; phylum Chordata; class Actinopteri; order Salmoniformes; family Salmonidae; genus Oncorhynchus; species Oncorhynchus mykiss. The sequence continues at coordinate 39,873,658 of NC_048589.1, forward strand.
GTGTGCAGAGGGTCCCTGGTTCGCGTCCGGGTAGAGGCGAGGGGACGGATTAAAGTTATACTGTTACACTATACCAGTTTATTAATATGTATTTGTCCCACTCAGTTTCACACGCGCGACTTCCCAAAACCTTGTCTCGACTGACCCCCTACTTTGACAAACACTAGCTCATGCTACCTGTGTTGGTTGACAGTTTGCTGCTCCATTCAGAGAGCCTTGTGCATTTCACTGGCCAATCTGTTGCACGTTTCTTTGTGCAATCCACTGTCTCTGGCTGTGTGGAGAGTGTCAAAACATTACAAAACCTGGCCAGATAGTTTCAAGTCATCAAATCTCAAGCAAAGTTGAGGCCCACGTCTTGAGGCTTCAAGTCTCAAGTTATTTTATTTGCTATCAAGTCGAGTCTCAAGTCATCAAATTTGTGACTGAGTCAGACTTGAGTCCAAGTCATTTGACTCGAGTCCACACCTCTGGCTAGCAAACCATCTAATATTAGCAAGCTAGCTTGCTTAAGTGACTTCGCTAACAAGGACACAATCAGATAGCAAACTAGCCAACTTAACAGCATACAGTATATCATAATTTAGCTAGCTAGCAACGGTCAAGTTCATGTTTCTAGCTAGCTAGCTAACATTCTCAAGCCATTGAACATTAGCAATGTCCGGGGAATCCAGGGGGGGGGGGGGGGGGGGGAATACATATTACAACCTATGTGTAGTGATAATTGGGTTGTTTGCTCTATAACCTGTTAGTTAATTTGCCTCGCCACTGTGATATACTGTATCGAGACCGAGACAAGATCGAGACAACATCTGTCTGTGGTGAAGTCCACAAAGCATTTTGCAGGTAACAAACAGTTACATGACCTACAGCAAGTTGATGTTTCCGACATTTTCATACTACTAAACAACTATTGATTTAGAACCATGGGGAGTCACAGCAAGTCACAATGAAGGGAAATCTTAATGCTACAGCATTCCGTATTAGAGGTCGACCGATTATGATTTTTCAACGCCGATACCGATGCCGATTATTGGAGGACCACAAAAAGCTGATATCGATTAATCGGACAATTTTTATACATATATATTTGTAATAAATTACAATTACAACAATACTGAATGAACAATGAACACTTTTATTTTTATTTTATTAATATAATACATAAATAAATTACATTTAGTCTCAAATTTATAATGAAACTGATTCAATGTGGTTTAAATAATGCAAAAACAGTGTTGGAGAAAAAAGTAAAAGTGCAATATGTGCCATGTAAAAAAGCTAACGTTTAAGTTCCTTGCTCAGAACATGAGAACACATGAATGCTGGTGCTTCCTTTTAACATGAGTCTTCAATATTCCCAGTTAATAAGTTTTATTTTGTAGTTATAGGAAATATAGGACAATTTCTCTCTATACCATTTGTATTTCATATATCTTTGACTAGTGGACGTTCTTATAGGCACTTTAGTATTGCCAGTCAATCTCGGGACAGCGCTGTGCATCCCAGCATTGCTAAGAGCTGCTGTTTGAATGAATGCTTATGAGCCTGCTGCTGCCTACCACCGCTCAGTCAGACTGCTCTATCAAATATCAAATCATGTACTTAATTATAATATAATAAACACACAGAAATACGAGCCTTTGGTTTATTAATATGGTTCTGTATTTTATCTAACAGGTGGCATCCCTAAGTCTAAATATTACTGTTACATTGCACAACCTTCAATGTTATGTCATAATTATGTAAAATTCTGGCAAATTAATTACGGTCTTTGTTTAAGAATAAATGGCGTTTCAACAGATCGCTTCGACCCAGGCGGCCCAAACTGCTGCATATACCTTAACTCTGCTTGCACTGAACGCAAGAGAAGTGACACAATTTACCTAGTTAATATTTCCTGCTAACATTAATTTCTTTTAACTACATATGCAAGTTTAAAAAAATATACTTGTGTATTGATTTTAATAAAAGCATTGATGTTCATGGTTAGGTACATTATTGCAACGATTGTGCTTTTTTCGCCAAAATAGCTTTTGTTAAATTATCAAGTTGAAGTAGGCTGTGATTCAATGACAAATTAAATTAATTGATTATATGCAATGCAGAACAAGCTAGTTAACCAAGTAATATCATCAACCTTGTGTAGTTAACTTGTGATTATGTGAAGATTGATTGTTTTTTAATTAGATAAGTTTAATGCCAGCTAGCAATTTACCTTGGCTCCTTGCAGCCACAAGGCTGGTCAGCCTGCCGTAACAGGCGGTCAGCCTGCCGTAACAGGCGGTCAGCCTGCCGTAACAGGCGGTCAGCCTGCCGTAACAGGCGGTCAGCCTGCCGTAACAGGCGGTCAGCCTGCCGTAACAGACGGTCAGCCTGCCGTAACAGGCGGTCAGCCTGCCGTAACAGACGGTCAGCCTGCCGTAACAGGCGGTCAGCCTGCGCCGTAACAGGCGGTCAGCCTGCGCCGTAACAGGCGGTCAGCCTGCGCCGTAACAGGCGGGCAGCCTGCGCCGTAACAGGCGGTCAGCCTGCGCCGTAACAGGCGGTCAGCCTGCGCCGTAACAGGTGGTCAGCCTGCCGTAACAGACGGTCAGCCTGCCGTAACAGGCGGTCAGCCTGCGCCGTAACAGGCGGTCAGCCTGCGCCGTAACAGGCGGTCAGCCTGCGCCGTAACAGGCGGTCAGCCTGCCGTAACAGGCGGTCAGCCTGCCGTAACAGGCGGTCAGCCTGCCGTAACAGGCGGTCAGCCTGCCGTAACAGGCGGTCAGCCTGCCCCGTAACAGGCGGTCAGCCTGCGCCGTAACAGACGGTCAGCCTGCCGTAACAGACGGTCAGCCTGCGCCGTAACAGGCGGTCAGCCTGCCGTAACAGACGGTCAGCCTGCCGTAACAGGCGGTCAGCCTGCCGTAACAGACGGTCAGCCTGCCGTAACAGACGGTCAGCCTGCCGTAACAGACGGTCAGCCTGCCGTAACAGACGGTCAGCCTGCCGTAACAGGTGGTCAGCCTGCCGTAACAGGTGGTCAGCCTGCCGTAACAGACGGTCAGCCTGCCGTAACAGACGGTCAGCCTGCCGTAACAGACGGTCAGCCTGCCGTAACAGACGGTCAGCCTGCCGTAACAGACGGTCAGCCTGCGCCGTAACAGACGGTCAGCCTGCCGTAACAGACGGTCAGCCTGCCGTAACAGGCGGTCAGCCTGCCGTAACAGGCTCCTCGTATATCGCAATGTAATCGGGCCATAATCTGCATCCAAAAGACTGATTACCGATTGTTATGAAAATTTGAAATCGTCACTAATTAATCAACATCTATTCAGTATATTTTGACTGTACTGTTTAGCAAAAGCAAATGCAGTAAGCAACAAATATCAGCATATTAGGCTCATTCTAATGAGAATGCACATGAAACGCGCTGTAGCCTACACATATCCTACATAAGCTACTTGGACTGGTGCCCAGTGGACCTGCAGTCTAAGTACAATGTAGGTACACTGCTATAGTGTAGGCCTGTACAAACACGGCTTCCAGCTGCCCCCTGGCGGCCATTCTAAATATTTATTTAGACAGTCAAGTCCTCCTGCTACGGAATTATTTAACTTCTGTGATGAAAGGGGTCGAATTAAGACCCGACATCTGTAGCCATAAGTATTTTATGAAGCCAGCATGACATCATATCGTTACTGACATACAGTACACATATGCCAAATTGTATTCGCAGTTCAAGCAGGCAGAAATACGACCATAGATTCATACTGGCTGTATTTCTGCCTGCTTGATCGGAAATAGCTCAGATACACATGAAAACATGAAATGCCCCAATGAATCGATAGAACATCACTCAGCGATGAAAACAACAACAACAACAGCATCTTCAACAAAATGGGCCAATCTTTCCTTTATATGATAGATGACACAGTACTCAGTTGCTGATACGGTACAATACCACATAGTTCCCATATTGCTTGTTTTATTCAGTAGATGAAAAGATGAGAATTACGATCTTTCATGCTGTTCCTTTACAATTCCTGTTTCATTGCATTCAGTCATACATTCAGCTTATAACTGACACTGTACATGTCCATCGTTTCAGTAAACAGAAATACTAACAAGCTAAACAAATATATCTCCAGGCCCGGGGTTCATTGGCAATATGTGTACCCCCCCCCCCCCCCCCCCCCCCCACACACTTCTCTCATGTCCTTATACAACCTGTCCTCTCCCTCTCGCTGTGAGCACCACCTGTTTCTCTCACACACACACACACATATATATACACACACACACACGCACATATATACACACACACATATATACACACACACACACACTTCCAATAGTGTTCCACGCTGGGGCCACCCATACATGAAATGTACACACGCATGACTGTAATTCTCTTTAGATAAAAGTGTCTGCTAAATGGCATATATTACACTGAATCAGTCACGGTATTATTTCCCAGTCAGACCAGGAGGGGGCAGAATGTGGTTGCCAGGAAAGATCACCTCTCCTGCCAGGAGAGGAAGGTTACATCCCAAATGGCTCCCTACTCCCTTCAAAGGACCGATAGGGCTATGGTCAAAAGTAGTGTACCACTTGGAATAAGTGTACCACTTGGATCATTGGATGCAGCCGAAATGTCAGTACCACCGAGAGTGCAGTGAAAACAATGGGAGTCTGCTTGGCATGCAAACTCATCTCAGTGTGTGAAAGGGCACTGTTTGAAGGTAGACTGTTTGAATGGTACACATTCTCCTCACATGAACCTTCTAATCAGAGTTTTATGTTGTGCTGGTTTGTGTCTTTGTTCTTGGCCACTTGGCCGCTTGTATGATGTTCGACTCATCATGATTCTTTACCTCTCAGAACACTTCACGGGTTCAAAAACAAGTAGAAGAGAGAGAGAGAGAGAGAGAGAGAGAGAGAGAGAGAGGAGAGAGAGAGAGAGAGATACTGTAGATGGCAGGATGAAAACAGAGGGACAAAGAGAGATGGAGGGAACAGAGGAATTGAGATAGAGGGACAAAGAGAAAGAGAGGGAGGAAAAGAGAGAGAGTAGGAGAGTTAGTCAGGGATAATGGCGGTGGCAATAGAGGAGAGGGACAGGGGCCCGGCTGGGTCCATTCCTTGAATTCATAGCATGTAGCATTGACGGACTGGGACCAGAAATTGGCCCTAACATTTCTAACACACCGTCCCATCTTTTTTTCATTGAAGCCCCCATTTTTAGCCAAATAATGATCATTTTGCACTAAGCCCACAATTTAGACAGGCACAATTGGCTTAAACTGAGCCCATCTGGTATTCTGCACGAATTGCCCTTTATTTAGCCAGTCCATTTCTGACTATGAGCACTGAACATATCTCCTCTGCACCTGATAGGAGATTATGCTCTCTGTCTCTCTACCCTGAGGGACTATCAGCTCTCTGCTGACTGGACAGAGACAGGAGGAGAGGACACTCACCATAGGTCTATTACACATTCCCTGAATAACGTGACGATCTTACCAACATTCTTATCTTGTGTTAAGACAATGGTGTTAAATATACTTTCAGTTTTAGAGTTGATTTCCTGAAACAGTTTACTCTCACCATCAACTTATGATAATGCCCTACTTACAGTTTTGATTATTATTTAAGCAATAAGGCCAGAAGAGTTGTGGTATATGGCCAATATACCACGGCTAAGGGCTGTTCTTAGGGATGACGCAACGCGGAGTGCCCTTAGCTGTGGTATATTGGCCATATATCACAAACCCTTGAGGAGCCCTATTGCTATTATAAACCTGTTAGCAACGTCATTAGAGCAATACAAATAAATGATTTTGTCATGCCTGTGGTATACGGTCTGATATAGCATGTCTGTCAGCCAATCAACATTCAAGGCTCGAACCACCCAGTTTATAAACTGTATTATAGAATAGAGCTAAATCTCCTGGTCACCAGCCTGTCTATTCTAATCACAGGAACCCATCTTAGGTTTGATGTGATCAAACACCGCAGCCCATGCACCTGCTCACCTCGCTCGGGTGACAGCATAAGTCATTTCCTGTGATATGAATCATGGAGAGAGGTAGAGGTGTGGGGGATTCTAATTAAAATATCTAATCTCTCCTTCTCTCCATCTCACGCTCTCTCTCACACTTTATTTCTCCCCCCTCCCTCTCTAGGCCATCACTCTTTATATTCCCCCCTCTCTCTCTAGGCCATCACTCTTTATACTCCCCCCTCTCTCTCTAGGCTATCAATCTCTCCACCTCCTCTCTTCACATTGAAAATGGATGTGATTTATATATTTCTGTGTCCTTGCTCATGATGCCAATGTGTTGGTGTGTTTAATGTATGTGAATGTACAGTTGAAGTTGTGAAGTTTACGTACACCTTAGCCAAATACATTTAAATTCAGTTTTTCACAATTCCTGACATTTAATCCTCGTAACAATTCCCTGTCTTAGGTCAGTTAGGATCACCAGTTTTTTTTAAGAATGTGAAATGTCAGAATAATTGCAGAGAGAATGATTTATTTCAGCTTTTATTTCTTTCATCACATTCCCAGTGGGTCAGAAGTGTACATGCACTCAATTAGTATTTGGTAGCATTGCCTTTAAATTGTTTAACTTCGGTCAAACATTTCAGGTAGCCTTCCACAAGCTTCCCACAATAAGTTGGGTAAATGTTGTCCCATTCCTCCTGACAGAGCTGGTGTAACTGAGTCAGGCTTGTAAGCCTCCTAGCTCACACACACTTTTTCAGTTCTGCCCACAAATGTTATATGTGATTGAGGTCAGGGCTTTGTGATGGCCACTCCAATACCTTGACTTTGTTGTCGTTAAGCCATTTTGCCACAACTTTGGAACTATTCTTGGAGTCATTGTCCATTTGGAAGACCCATTTGTGACCAAGCTTTAACTTCCCGATTGATGTCTTGAGATGTTGCTTCAAAATATGCATGTTATTTCCCTGCCTCATGATGCCATCTATTTTGTGAAGTGCACCAGTCCTTCCTGCAGCAAAGCACCCCCACAACATGATGCTGCCACCCCCATGCTTCACGGTTGGGATGGTGTTCTTCAGCTTGCAAGCCTCCCCCTTTGGTGGTCATGGTGGTCATTATGGCCAAACAGTTATATTTTTGTTTCATCAGATCAGAGGTCATTTCTCCAAAAAGTATGATCTTTGTCCCCATGTGCAGTTGCAAACCGTAGTCTGGCTTTTATGGCGGTTTTAGAGCAGTGGCTTCTTCCTTGCTGTGCGGCCTTTCAGGGTATATCGATATAGGACTCGTTTTACTGTGGATATAGATACTTTCATACCTCTTTCCTCCAGCATCTTCACAATGTCCTTTGCTGTTGTTCTTGGATTGATTTGCACTTTTTGCACCAAAGTACCTTCATCTCTAGGCGACAGAACGCGTCTCCTTCCTGAGCGGTGTGAAGGCTGTGTGGTCCCATGGTGTTTATGTGTGTGTGTTCATGTGCGTGTGTGTATTCATGTGTTTGTGTGTTCATGTACTGTGTGTGTGTGTGTGTGTGTGTGTGTTCTTGTGTGTGTGTGTGTGTTTGCATCTGTGTGTACGCTCTCCAAGTGCCACTGTGGGCATTCCTACTGGGATTGGATGCCCGTCTCCTGGAGGAGGGCAATCTTAACGTAACAGATTCACACCTCAATACAGGGGGTTCATTCAGAATCAGGATATTGTTGACACGGTGTAGTACAGAGTAGTACATCTCTATTACTGGGTATCACCCCAGGGTATAGATGTGTGTGGAGGAGCTAACCAAACCATATGCCGTTCACAAGCAATATACAGCATATTTCACCATTGGCCCCATGGCCAATCGTTGTAGAGAGTATTAAGTGTGTCAGGGTGTATTGACACATTTGTTTGAAATGTAAATGCTATAACACTATAATACTATAATGATATAATGTTATAACACTATAACGCAATAACGCTATAAAGCTATAATGCTATAATACTATAACGCTATAATGCTATAATGATATAATGTTATAACACTATAACGCAATAACGCTATAAAGTCTAACTAGGTGGTGTCACACTCTTATCTGTTTCACCTGTCCTTGTGCTTGTCTCCACTCCCCTCCAGGTGTCAACCATCTTCCCCATTATCCCCTGTGTATTTATACATGTGTTCTCTGTCTGTCTGTTGTCAGTTCATCTTGTTTGTCAAGCTTACCAGCGTTTGTCCTGTCAGCTCCTGTCTTTTCCCAATCTCTCTTTTTCTCGCCCTCCTGGTTTTTGACCCTTGCCTGTCCTGACCCTGAACCCACCCGCCTGATCACTCTGCCTGACCCTGAGCCCACCCGCTTGATCACTCTGCCTGACCCTGAACCCACCCGCCTGATCACTCTGCCTGACCCTGAGCCCACCCGCCTGATCACTCTGCCTGACCCTGAGCCCACCCACCTGATCACTCTGCCTGACCCTGAACCCACCCACCTGATCACTCTGCCTGACCCTGAACCCACCCAACTGATCACTCTACCTGACCCTGAACCCACCCGCCTGATCACTCTACCTGACCCTGAACCCACCCGCCTGATCACTCTGCCTGACCCTGAGCCCACCCACCTGATCACTCTGCCTGACCCTGAACCCACCCACCTGATCACTCTCAAATCAAATCAAATTTTATTTGTCACATACACATGGTTAGCAGATGTTAATGCGAGTGTAGCGAAATGCTTGTGCTTCTAGTTCCGACAATGCAGTAATAACCAACAAGTAATCTAACTAACAATTCCAAAACTACTGTCTTGTACACCGTGTGAGGGGATAAAGAATATGTACATAAGGATATATGAATGAGTGATGGTACAGAGCAGCATAGGCAAGATACAGTAGATGGTATCGAGTACAGTATATACATATGAGATGAGTATGTAAACAAAGTGGCATAGTTAAAGTGGCTAGTGATACATGTATTACATAAGGATACAGTCGATGATATAGAGTACAGTATATACGTATGCATATGAGATGAATAATGTAGGGTAAGTAACATTGTATAAGGTAGCATTGTTTAAAGTGGCTAGTGATATATTTACATCATTTCCCATCAATTCCCATTATTAAAGTGGCTGGAGTTGAGTCAGTGCCAGTGTGTTGGCAGCAGCCACTCAATGTTAGTGGTGGCTGTTTAACAGTCTGATGGCCTTGAGATAGAAGCTGTTTTTCAGTCTCTCGGTCCCAGCTTTGATGCACCTGTACTGACCTCGCCTTCTGGATGATAGCGGGGTGAACAGGCAGTGGCTCGGGTGGTTGATGTCCTTGATGATCTTTATGGCCTTCCTGTGACATCGGGTGGTGTAGGTGTCCTGGAGGGCAGGTAGTTTGCCCCCGGTGATGCGTTGTGCAGACCTCACTACCCTCTGGAGAGCCTTACGGTTGAGGGCGGAGCAGTTGCCGTACCAGGCGGTGATACAGCCCGCCAGGATGCTCTCGATTGTGCATCTGTAGAAGTTTGTGAGTGCTTTTGGTGACAAGCCGAATTTCTTCAGCCTCCTGAGGTTGAAGAGGCGCTGCTGCGCCTTCTTCACAATGCTGTCTGTGTGAGTGGACCAATTCAGTTTGTCTGTGATGTGTATGCCGAGGAACTTAAAACTTGCTACCCTCTCCACTACTGTTCCATCGATGTGGATAGGGAGGTGTTCCCTCTGCTGTTTCCTGAAGTCCACAATCATCTCCTTAGTTTTGTTGACGTTGAGTGTGAGGTTATTTTCCTGACACCACACTCCGAGGGCCCTCACCTCCTCCCTGTAGGCCGTCTCGTCGTTGTTGGTAATCAAGCCTACCACTGTTGTGTCGTCCACAAACTTGATGATTGAGTTGGAGGCGTGCGTGGCCACGCAGTCGTGGGTGAACAGGGAGTACAGGAGACGGCTCAGAACGCACCCTTGTGGGGCCCCAGTGTTGAGGATCAGCAGGGAGGAGATGTTGTTGCCTACCCTCACCACCTGGGGGCGGCCCGTCAGGAAGTCCAGTACCCAGTTGCACAGGGCGGGGTCGAGACCCAGGGTCTCGAGCTTGATGACGAGCTTGGAGGGTACTATGGTGTTGAATGCCGAGCTGTAGTCAATGAACAGCATTCTCACATAGGTATTCCTCTTGTCCAGATGGGTTAGGGCAGTGTGCAGTGTGGTTGAGATTGCATCGTCTGTGGACCTATTTGGGCGGTAAGCAAATTGGAGTGGGTCTAGGGTGTCAGGTAGGGTGGAGGTGATATGGTCCTTGACTAGTCTCTCAAAGCACTTCATGATGACGGAAGTGAGTGCTACGGGGCGGTAGTCGTTTAGCTCAGTTACCTTAGCTTTCTTGGGAACAGGAACAATGGTGGCCCTCTTGAAGCATGTGGGAACAGCAGACTGGTATAGGGATTGATTGAATATGTCCGTAAACACACCGGCCAGCTGGTCTGCGCATGCTCTGAGGGCGCGGCTGGGGATGCCGTCTGGGCCTGCAGCCTTGCGAGGGTTAACACGTTTAAATGTCTTACTCACCTCGGCTGCAGTGAAGGAGAGACCGCAAGTTTTCGTTGCAGGCCGTGTCAGTGGCACTGTATTGTCCTCAAAGCGGGCAAAAAAGTTATTTAGTCTGCCTGGGAGCAGGACATCCTGGTCCGTGACTGGGCTGGATTTCTTCCTGTAGTCCGTGATTGACTGTAGACCCTGCCACATGCCTCTTGTGTCTGAGCCGTTGAATTGAGATTCTACTTTGTCTCTGTACTGACGCTTAGCTTGTTTGATAGCCTTGCGGAGGGAATAGCTGCACTGTTTGTATTCGGTCATGTTACCAGACACCTTGCCCTGATTAAAAGCAGTGGTTCGCGCTTTCAGTTTCACGCGAATGCTGCCATCAATCCACGGTTTCTGGTTAGGGAATGTTTTAATCGTTGCTATGGGAACGACATCTTCAACGCACGTTCTAATGAACTCGCACACCGAATCAGCGTATTCGTCAATGTTGTTGTCTGACGCAATACAAACCATGTCCCAGTCCACGTGATGGAAGCAGTCTTGGAGTGTGGAGTCAGCTTGGTCGGACCAGCGTTGGACAGACCTCAGCTTGTGTCTGTAGGCAGGGATCAACAAAATGGAGTCGTGGTCAGCTTTTCCGAAAGGGGGGCGGGGCAGGGCCTTATATGCGTCGCGGAAGTTAGAGTAACAATGATCCAAGGTCTTTCCACCCCTGGTTGCGCAATCGATATGCTGATAAAATTTAGGGAGTCTTGTTTTCAGATTAGCCTTGTTAAAATCCCCAGCTACAATGAATGCAGCCTCCGGATAAATGGTTTCCAGTTTGCAAAGAGTCAAATAAAGTTCATTCAGAGCCAACGATGTGTCTGCTTGGGGGGGGATATATACGGCTGTGATTATAATCAAAGATAATTCTCTTGGTAGATAATGCGGTCTACATTTGATTGTGAGGAATTCTAAATCAGGTGAACAGAAGGATTTGAGTTCCTGTATGTTTCTTTCATCACACCATGTCACGTTAGTCATAAGGCATACGCCCCCGCCCCTCTTCTTACCAGAAAGATGTTTGTTTCTGTCTGCGCGATGCGTGGAGAAACCTGTTGGCTGCACCGCCTCGGATAGCGTCTCTCCAGTAAGCCACGTTTCCGTGAAGCAAAGAACGTTACAGTCTCTGATGTCCCTCTGGAATGCTACCCTTGCTCGGATTTCATCAACCTTGTTGTCAAGAGACTGGACATTGGCAAGAAGAATGCTAGGGAATGGTGCACGGTGTGCCCGTCTCCGGAGTCTGACCAGAAGACCGCCTCGTTTCCCTCTTTTTCGGAGTCGTTTTTTTGGGTCGCTGCATGGGATCCACTCCATTGTCCTGTTTGTAAGGCAGAACACAGGATCCGCGTCGCGAAAAACATATTCTTGGTCGTACTGATGGTGAGTTGACGCTGATCTTATATTCAGTAGTTCTTCTCGTCTGTATGTAATGAAACCTAAGATGACCTGGGGTACTAATGTAAGAAATAACACGTAAAAAAACAAAAAACTGCATAGTTTCCTAGGAACGCGAAGCGAAGCCGCCATCTCTGTCGGCGCCGGAAGTAACCCACCCGCCTGATCACTCTGCCCGACCCTGAGCCTGCCCACCTGATCACTCTGCCTGACCCTGAACCCACCCGCCTGATCACTCTGCCTGACCCTGAGCCCACCCGCCTGATCACTCTGCCTGACCCTGAGCCCGCCTGCCGTCCTGTAACTTTGTCTCTATTGCTATATTAAACGTTGTTATTTCAACACGGATTGCATCTGGGTCTTATCATGATAGGTGGAGGATTGGTTCACCAGCCATATGACGCTTCAGTCTAACTGCGTGAAGGTTTGGTTCACCAGCCATATGACTCTTCAGTCTAACTGGGTGGAGGTTTGGTTCACCAGCCATATGACTCTTCAGTCTAACTGGGTGGAGGTTTGGTTCACCAGCCATATGACTCTTCATTCTAACTGGGTGGAGGTTTGGTTCACCAGCCATACGACGCTTCAGTCTAACTGGGTGGAGGTTTATACACAGTGGCAGCAGAAGACTGAGATTCTCGGTCTGTAAACAGTGGGCCTCTGCTTTCTCCGATACCCTCCTCTCGAACCAGGTCCTGCATGTACTGGGTCATGTTCTGTTAAGTATTTAACTTAGAATGGCTCTATGGAGGATGTTAGGTAACTCTCAGATAGACTAGATCAGCACCTCAGCCAAGGATCAAAGAACTAATTCTAATTCATACATTACATGCTCCCTCCTGGTCAGGTCGTTATTGTAAAAGAGAAATGTGTTCGCAATGACTTAGCTGGTTAAATAAGGTCAAACACAAACACATGCTAATGAGCCACAGCTGACAGATATTAAGTAGGTTTTATATTGGCTCATATTCATCGGGCATGTCACATGTCTAATAAACACTACATCAATATGAGATACAAGCTTAACATTTACAATACATTCACTCCTTGATCAAAACCCTTAGAATGACGGGAGTTTGTAGTGCACTATGTAGGGAACAGAGTGGAATGTGTGATACAGCCCTGGACTGTGTTAGTGATCATACCGCCCTGGACTGTGTTAGTGATCATACAGCCCTGGACTGTGTTAGTGATCATACCGCCCTGGACTGTGTTAGTGATCATACCGCCCTGGACTGTGTTAGTGATCATACAGCCCTGGACTGTGTTAGTGATCATACAGCCCTGGACTGTGTTAGTGATCATACAGCCCTGGACTGTGTTAGTGATCATACAGCCCTGGACTGTGTTAGTGATCATACCGCCCTGGACTGTGTTAGTGATCATACCGCCCTGGACTGTGTTAGTGATCATACAGCCCTGGACTGTGTTAGTGATCATACAGCCCTGGACTGTGTTAGTGATCATACAGCCCTGGACTGTGTTAGTGATCATACCGCCCTGGACTGTGTTAGTGATCGATGTTTCAGTATGTTATTCAGCAAAACCCTGTGAAATCACCATGGAGAAATACCTCCCAATGTTACTTGTAAAATCATGACAAATACACCATGGATTTTTTTATTTTTTACTAAGTGTCAGTGATCAATAAATAAATATTTTGTTGGAGCATCCTAGTCATCAATGGGACATATACGGCAATGAATGGAATATGCGTTTCCCGATTAGGGCGGAGTAACGAAAACCAGGCTTGAAAAGATATGAGACGTTTAGCTTTGGGTCAGGTATTCAGTTCAGGTGAAATGACAAGGCATTCTAAATATTTATCTAGAAGTCTTTCATTCAACTCCATCACATGCATGGATTAGTCTACTCCAGTACCTGTATGTCTTGCTCAACCAGAGTAAACAATACGCTGATGAAATATGACTGAGTCCATCAGGATATATGAGGTGCATTTAGATCAGATGGATAACCCGTGTGTACCTCTGAGTGAAGGTCATTTAGATCAGATGGATAACCTGTGTGTACCTCTGAGTGAAGGTCATTTAGATCAGATGGATAACCTGTGTGTACCTCTGAGTGAAGGTCAATCAGATCAGATGGCTGCCCAGGATCGCCGGGAAACAGGCAGATGTGTTTGTTTGTGTACGTAGATAGGAAACCCGCAAACACTGAAACACAGACTATTTCTCACTGCAATGTGTCTGTGAAACAGACTATTTCTCACTGCAATGTGTCTGTGAAACAGACTATTTCTCACTGCAATGTGTCTGTGAAACAGACTATTTCTCACTGCAATGTGTCTGTGAAACAGACTATTTCTCACTGCAATGTGAGAGAGGGAGAGAGAGGGAGAGAAGAGATGGAGAGGAGAGAGAGGGAGGGAGAGAAGAGAGAGGGATGAGAGAGAGGGAGGAAGAGAAGAGAGAGAGAGAAGAAAGAAAAAGAGAGGAAGAGAAGAGCGAGAGAGGGAGAGAAGAGAGTGGGGGAGAGAAGAGAGAGAGGGAGAGAAGAGAGTGGGGGAGAGAAGAGAGAGAGGGAGAGAAGAGCGAGCTGGAGTGAGAGAAAGAGAAAAGAGAGAGAGAGAGAGAGTGCTGGGTTCAGGGTACATCTATGCCTCCTGCTGTGAGTGACTCAGTGAGCCTCTCTGAAATGGATGAGTAGGTTCATCAGACAGACACAGAAGTTTACCATTACCAGGGCACAGTAGAACAGGTGGTAAACAAGTATTAAGACACTGATATCATACACTGAGACAATGAATTCTTTCGGTTTAGGCTGTTGATTCAAGTACTGGTTATTTCCATGGAAGCTAGATGGGCTTTCTCAACCTAGCTAGATATAGGGCTGTCTCAATATTATTTATAGTGTCCTTTCCTCATCTCCTCTTAGTGTCCTCCTCTTAGAGTTTCCTGCCCTCTTAGCTCTTAGTGTCTCCCATGCTCCATCCTTAAACTAGAATATCAGCTGTCTACGATTAGCCCGATTGATCCCATTGAAACACAGCACACATCAACATTAACAAGTCAACAAGTCCATCACACACACACACACACACACACACACACACACACACACACACACACACACACACACATATACTAATGTACAATATAACTGTCCTGCTAATTGGCAGAGTGATGGAAACCTGAGCATCATCAATCAACTGTCATGAGGGAGGGGAGAGAGAGAGAAAGAGAGAGAGAGAGAGAGAGAGAGAGAGATACAGAGAGAGATATACAGAGAGAGAGATACAGAGCGAGAGATACAGAGAGAGAGAGATACAGAGAGAGAGAGATACAGAGAGAGAGATACAGAGAGAGAGATACAGAGAGAGAGAGAGAGATACAGAGAGATATATACAGAGAGAGAGAGAGATACAGAGAGAGATAAAGAGAGAGAGATACAGAGAGAGATACAGAGAGAGAGATACAGAGAGAGAGATACAGAGAGAGATACAGAGAGAGATACAGAGAGAGAGATACAGAGAGAGAGATAAAAAGGGAAAGAGAGAGAGAGAGAATGAGAAAGATATAGAGAGAGAGAACGAGAAAGAGAGAGATAGAGACCTATTCATCTCTCCTTCGCTTTACTCTCTTACTGACTCTACAGCACTGGGCTAAAGAGACCTGCTTCTCTTCATGGAGACCAATAACGCCTGTCTAGAGGATGACAGAATCACAGAGCCAATCTCCAGCCGGTGGTTAACATGATGGGTCACAGGTACTCAAAACAGGAAGTTGCTTTTTTTGGACATGGCTTTTATCGTGAGCTGTCTGTATTATTTAGAATCTGTTACAAGTTCCCAACATCCCTACGAGTCTGACTACCTCCTCCACAAACAGCAGGGCAGTGTATATCAGTCACCTACCATTTAACTTTTTACCTGGTTATACTTTATTATCAGTAACCACTAATGCCTAAACGTCAAGCTGTGAGCCTCATCTACATTACGGGCTTGTGACGTCAGAGAGCGCAACCATCTTTGTTGAGGGTGGAGGCTGTCGCTTGCAGGCGGGGCGGAGTTTCCTCCGAGGGCAATCCTTTTGAAGCGAGGCAGCAGTAGGAACTAGAAGGTGGGGGTAGCACCAAGGAGACATTTTCCAGTCATAAACTGACGACGGTCCACTGAAAACAACTTCAGGTATGTTTCTGAACGATTCAGTTCAGTTGAGATAAAACATAATAGGTTATTTAATTAAAGAAAATAAGAGTTTATTTTTAATGGCTGAGCCAAGTTTCAAAACAGTGTGGTGTCGCCGATTATTTTGTAAATTAGGGTTTGTAAAGTCTATCTCAACCACTTTCAATATAGTATTCTTTAGTTTCGTCAAAATAAATTACTTTTACATCGGTATCAAATCCGATTATGTTGTTGTTAAGACAGAGTAAGGTTTTATCTTCGAGTAACGTCCCATTTTAATTCACCCGTGATAAAGCTGCTTATCAACGGTGTTACATGTTGCAATGAGCGCGCGGTACGAGGGTGGTCAATTTCAGAACCACGGACAGCGCTTGAGCGCTCATTCTAGAAACAGCCGGGTAAACCACAGGCTACGCTACAGAAACGTTGAGAGCATTAGTAAAGGTTTGTTTCTAGAAAAGCTGCACGAGATACCAATCGTGTGATTTGTTAGGGAGAAAAAAACATTTGCAAGCTAGACCTGTTTTTTTTTTATCGTTTATCTCACAGAAACTGGTCATTCAGCCTTTACCTCCTTTAGGTTGTTCTCTGAAAACAAATGTCAAGATGCTGTTTAAACATAATTGGTAAGATGGTGCGATATTGCTATTGACCTTTCTTTGTAATAATTTAGGTTCAAATGTTAGGTTATATGGAGATCAAGAATCAGTCTGTTTTGTTTAGTTTAGTGCACATGGCTGTGTAATGTCAAGCAGTTCTCAAGCAAAAGTGAATGTGACAATATTACATGAGTTATATGACATTTGCACCTAGTCCACCCACGCATGCTGCCAGAAGGTCACTCATGTCGCTGGACGAGAACATGTGTATCTTTATAAGGTTCAAAGAGGACAGCCTCCACCCATTAACAGGAAGTGATGATGATATAGTTTGGTCCGCCAACACAGGGACAGGAAGTGATGATGATATAGTTTGGTCCGCCAACACAGGGACAGGAAGTGATATAATTTAGTCCGCCAACACAGTGACAGGAAGTGATGATGATATAGTTTGGTCCGCCAACACAGGGACAGGAAGTGATGATGATATAGTTTGGTCCACCAACACAGGGATAGGAAGTGATATAGTTTAGTACGCCAACACATTGACAGGAAGTGATGATGATATAGTTTTGTCCGCCAACACAGGGACAGGAAGTGATGATGATATAGTTTGGTCCGCCAACACAGGGACAGGAAGTGATGATGATATAGTTTGGTCCGCCAACACAGGGACAGGAAGTGATGATGATATAGTTTGGTCCACCAACACAGGGACATGGAGTGATGAGGATATAGTTTGGTCCGCCAACACAGGGACAGGAAGTCATGATGATATAGTTTGGTCCGCCAACACAGGGACAGGAAGTGATGATGATATAGTTTGGTCCGCCAACACAGGGACAGGAAGTGATGATGATATAGTTTGGTCCACCAACACAGGGACATGGAGTGATGATAATATAGTTTGGTCCGCCAACACAGGGACAGGAAGTGATGATGATATAGATTGGTCCACCAACACAGGGACAGGAAGTGATGATGATATAGATTGGTCCGCCAACACAGGGACAGGAGGTGATGATGATCATACAGTTTGGTCCGCCAACACAGGGACAGGAAGTGATGATATAGTTTAGTCCGCCATCACAGGGACAGGACGTGATGATGATATAGTTTGGTCCGCCAACACAGGGACAGGAAGTGATGATGATATAGTTTGGTCCGCCAACACAGGGACAGGAAGTGATGATGATATAGTTTGGTCCGCCAACATGGGGACAGGAAGTGATGATGATATAGTTTGGTCCACTAAGACAGGGACAGGAAGTCATGATGATATAGTTTGGTCCGCCAACACAGGGACAGGAAGTGATGATGATATAGTTTGGTCCGCCAACACAGGGACAGGAAGTGATTATGATATTGTTTGGTCCACCAAGACAGGGACAGGAAGTGATGATGATATAGTTTGGTCCGCCAACACAGGGACAGGAAGTGATGAGGATATAGTTTGGTCCGCCAACACAGGGACAGGAAGTGATGATGATATAGTTTGGTCCACCAAGACAGGGACAGATAGTGATGATGATATAGTTTGGTCCGCCAACACAGGGACAGGAAGTGATGATAATATAGTTTGGTCCACCAACACAGAGACAGGAAGTGATGATGATATAGTTTGGTCCGCCAACACAGGGACATTGAGTGATGATGATATAGTTTAGTCCGCCAACATGGGGACAGGAAGTGATGATGATATAGTTTGGTCCACCAAGACAGGGACAGGAAGTGATGATGATATACTTTGGTCCACCAACACAGGGACAGGAAGTGATGATGATATACTTTGGTCCACCAACACAGGGACAGGAAGTGATGATGATATAGCCTATCTAATACAGAATATGTAATCGGAAACCCCAGTGGAAGAGGAGCTGGAAGGTTGCCAGGTTCCCTGTGCCGTCTCCCACTGCCAAGGGGATATCCTTCACACGTCTTAATAGTTTACATTGAGCCAAAAGGCCCAGAGCATTAACCCTGGGAGTCCAGTGTATTTCTGTATATGTGTGTCAGAGGAGACAACCTGCTCAGTCTGAGCTATCCACAACGAGGTAGAATACAATACAACATTTGCTTTATTAGTCCAATTACACAGATATTCTTTATTTATTGTTGTCATAGTACCCAACCTGACGCGCAACACACACATCACAGGCTGAGATCAACTGTTGCCGAGCAGTGCCCCTGGATCAAAGTGACTTGCTCAAGGGCACAGCGGCGGTAGGTAGTATACGGGATATGTAGGTAGGGAGATCAAAATGTGTTTGTTTCTAAAATCAGTGACTGTGTGGCCTACGATAGGCCTGTATAGTGCTGTTGCTTGAATACGCAGGATTCTATGTTATTGCCCAGGGTTTTGTCCTATGAAGAGGAAGCCTGCACTCTTCATCTCAGTCACACAAATAATGGGGAAGGAAAGCTGCTCGTAGAAAGCCTCAGACTCACCCGGGTCACATCCATTCATTGGGATGATGATGCTGAGGCACTTGATTATCTTTGCTGTGCACTATAGGCCTAGTTTTAATGGAAGCAGAGTCTAGCAGGGACTGGCAGACTGACTGACGTTTCAGCATGACCCCTGACCTCTTCCTGAGATACAGTTTTATAGGTAGAACTCCAGCAGCTTGACATCCACACTGATTTCACAGTTGATTCACTTCGTATTCAGTCTGGTTTAACCACACTGATCTCTCCCATTCATTGTTCTAACTCAGGATAATGAGACAGGAGCACTAGATTATTTCTGCTCCACTTTTAATGGGAAGCAGGGAAGGTCTGCCACACAGACATCTTTCTGAGATGGTGTGTAGGTTAAATGACAGTATGTTGAAGTTGTTCACGAGTGTGTATTTACAGGTGGAGAGTTGGCACATTCCTTGTTGTCCATGGCCTTAATGCGGCTTATGTAGCCTGGGTTTGGTCAAGCAGGGTGAGAACAGAACATAACAACAGGTGGTGACCTAGTGGCTGAGTTAGGCTGTGAGGATCACTCACTAACGCACAGAATGCGGGGGGTTCCAAAGTGGTGGCGTTTAGGCTAGCTCAGTGTAAAATATGCCCTTGTACTGATCTAGGATCAGCTTTACTGTCCCTAAATCCCAAACCCGCTAACCATTTGGGGGAGAAACATTCTTCATTGTAAGATTGTTAGTGTGAGTGTGTGTATCTAATTCTAAGTGTGTGGGTGTTAGTGTGAGTGTGTGTATCTAATTCTAAGTGTGTGGGTGTTAGTGTAAGTGTGTCTATCTAATTCTAAGTGTGTGGGTGTGAGTGTGTGTGTGTGTGTCTGTACAAGAGTGTGAGTATAGGCGTGATAGGTGGATATACAGAATAGGACTATATAAACACTGGTGGTAATATACTAGTAGTAATATATACATGTAAACAGGGATGAAAAGTGACTGGTAGCAGGACTATATAAATACTGATGGTAATATACTAGTGGTAATATATACATGTGACACGCCCTGACCATAGAGAGCCCTTGGGGTTCTCTATGGTGCAATAGGTCAGAGCGTGAATAGGGGATGTTCTGGTCTTGCATTTCTATGTTGGTGTGAGTATGGTTCCCAATTGGAGGCAGCTGATGATCGTTGCCTCTAATTGGGGGATCATACTTAGAGTGGTCCTTTTCCCACCTGCGTTTGTGGGATATTGTTTCATTTTGGTTTAGTGCTAAGTTGCTCTACGAACTGCACGGTCGTTTATTCTTTTTTGTTTTGAAGGTTCACTTTAATAAATATACGTGGAACTCTACTCACGCTGCGCCTTGGTCCGCTCATTATGTATACGACGAACGTGACAACATGTAAACAACAGTAATAGTGACCAATAACAGGATAAATAGATAGAAACAAATGGTAATAGAAATCAATAATCAATGAACAACAGCATAGTGGTAGTAATACATCTAATCAATAATCATTTTAGCAGCAGGGTAGGTGTGAGTGTGTGTATCTAATTCTAAGTGTGTGGGTGTTAGTGTGAGTGTGTGGTGTCACTAATGAGTGTGTGAGTGAGAGTTTCTGTGAGTGTGTGGCGTCACTAATGAGTGTGTGAGTGAGGGTGTGTGTGAGTGTGTATGCGTATGTGTTTGGCGTGAGTGAGGGTGACAGTGAGGGTGTGTGTGTGTGTGAGTGGGTAGTGACCTGTGGATGTACAAAGAGTCAGTCTGGCTAGTCTGTGGGAGAGGGAGAGCAGTGGTCTTCGCCATTTAACAGTATTATGGCCAGGAGATAGAAGCTGTTTAGGTCTCTGTTGGTCTGTACGTTGATGCACCGGTACCGCCTGCCTAATGGGAGCATGGAGAACAATCCCTGTTTTGGGTGGCTGGAGCCTTTGGTAATTTTTTAGACCTTTCTCAAACATTGCTTGGCATATATTGCCTGGATGGATGGGAGCTCACCCCCAGTGAAGCGCTGGGCCGTCCACACCACCCTCTGTAGGGCCTTCCGGTCAAGGGCGGTGCAGTTTCCATACCAGACAACCAGGCTCTCGATGGTGCAGCCGTAAAAGTTCCTGAGGATCCGAGGGGCCAAATTGTTTCAGCCTCCTGAGGGAGAAGAGGTGCCGTGCCTTCTTTCTAACTGTGTTGGTGTGAGAGGAAGTCCTCAGTGATGTGACAGAGAGGAACTAGAAGCTCTTGGCCCACTCCACTGCGGCCCCGTCGATGGGGATGTGCACCGCTCCACCATCAGCTCCTTGGTCTTGTTGATGTTGAGGTAGAGGTTGTTGTCTTGGCACCACACTGCCAGGTATCTGACCTCCTCCCTGTAGGGCTGTCTCATCACTGTTGGTGATCAGGCCTACCACCGTTGTGTTGTCAGCAAACTTGATAATGGTGTTTGAGTGGCCCACAGTCGTACGGGAGGGTGCTGAGCACCCTGTTGAGAGTCAGCATGGTAGAGTTGTTGTTGCCCAACCTCTCCACCTGGGGTAGTAAGAAAACAGACAAGCGTGAATGTAAGTGCAAGAAAAATTATGTAATATCTTGATCATGTCTGTGGGGGAAGAGGGGGGAAGAGTCATTCATGATTTATTGTAGTTAAAAAATATATATATTTAACCTTTACTTAACTAGGCAAGTCAGTTAAGAACAAATTATTATTTTACAATGACGGTCTACCCCGTCCAGACCCTCCCCTAACCCGGACGACGCTGGACCAATTGTGCGCCACCCTATGGAACTCTCGATCACGGTCCATTGTGATACAGCCCGGGATCGAACCAGGGTCTGTAGTGATGCCTCTAGCACTGAGATGAAGTGCCTCAGACCACTGCTCTGCTCGGGAGCGCTTGTATTGTAGAAGAGAGAAGAGAGAGATGTTGTTGACTTCCTGCATGACCACTGACAGTATACCAGAGTCAGCGGGATTATAACTATCTGTACTACTGTACTGTTCATGTCTCTATACACTCTTACGTTCAGCTGTCACCATAGGAGAACCCTTTGAATAATCATTTTCGGTTCCAGGTAGAACCTTTTTGGTTCCAGGTAGAACCTTTTTGGTTCCAGGTAGAACCACTTAAACAGAGGATTCTACATTGAACCCAAAATAGTTCTACTTGGAACCAAAGTGGGTTCTACCTGGAACCAAAGTGGGTTATCCTATGTGGACAGCAGAATAACTGTTTAAAAAAAAATTCTTAGAGTTTAGGAAAGGAGTATTCTGATCTTACCCCTGGAGGTCCAGAGTACTGCTAGTTTTCTGTTCTACCTGATAATTAATTGCAACCACCTGGTGTCCCAGGTCTAAATCCGTCCTTGATTAGCAGGGAACACTTTTAAAAAGCAGTGGAACTGGATTTGAGGTCCAGATTTGAATTTGAATGCTCTGTAGGCTGTTTTAATCAGTAAGAAATAGGTGAGATTATGTACACATCCACAAATATGAAAGTGTGCTCAGTCTGATTTTTTTGTGGAGGATGGGTATTAACAACATAGAGCTCTGTGGAGGATGGGTCTAACAACATAGAGCTCTGTGGAGGATGGGTATTAACATAGAGCTCTGTGGAGGATGGGTATTAACAGCATAGAGCTCTGTGGAGGATGGGTATTAACAACATAGAGCTCTGTGGAGGATGGGTATTAACATAGAGCTCTGTGGAGGATGGGTATTAACAACATAGAGCTCTGTGGAGGATGGGTATTAACAACATAGAGCTCTGTGGAGGATGGGTATTAACAACATAGAGCGCTGTAGAGGATGGGTATTAACATAGAGCTCTGTGGAGGATGGGTATTAACAACATAGAGCTCTGTGGAGGATGGGTATTAACAACATAGAGCTCTGTGGAGGATGGGTATTAACATAGAGTTCTGTGGAGGATGGGTATTAACAACATAGAGCTCTGTGGAGGATGGGTATTAACAACATAGAGCTCTGTGGAGGATGGGTATTAACAACATAGAGCTCTGTGGAGGATGGGTATTAACAACATAGAGCTCTGTGGAGGATGGGTATTAACAACATAGAGCTCTGTGGAGGATGGGTATTAACATAGAGCTCTGTGGAGGATGGGTATTAACAACATAGAGCTCTGTGGAGGATGGGTATTAACAACATAGAGCTCTGTGGAGGATGGGTATTAACAACATAGAGCTCTGTGGAGGATGGGTATTAACAACATAGAGCTCTGTGGAGGATGGGTATTAACAACATAGAGCTCTGTGGAGGATGGGTATTAACATAGAGCTCTGTGGAGGATGGGTATTAACATAGAGCTCTGTGGAGGATGGGTATTAACAACATATAGTAGCATACTGGCTAATGGCTTGGCATGTGTCAGGCTGTATGTATTCATGTGTGAGGGAGGGAGATAAAGGTCTGAGCATGTATGTCTGTGTGTGAGTGAGGGTGTATGTCTGTGTGTGCGTGAGGGTGTATGTCTGTGTGTGCGTGAGGGTGTATGTCTGTGTGTGCGTGAGGGTGTATGTCTGTGTGTGCGTGCGTGAGGGTGTATGTGTGTGTTTGTGTGTGTTCGTGTATGAGTTTGTTTGTGTGTGTTTGTGTGTGAGTTTGTTTGTGTGTGTTTGTGTGTGTTTGTGTATGAGTTTGTTTGTGTGTGTTTGTGTGTTTGTGCGTGAGGTAGTTTGTGTGTGTTTGTGTATGAGTTTGTTTGTGTGTGTTTGTGTGTGTGTGTTTGTGTGTGTTTGTGTGTTTGTGCGTGAGGTAGTTTGTGTGTGTTTGTGTGTGAGTTTGTTTGTGTGTGTTTGTGTGTTTGTGCGTGAGGTAGTTTGTGTGTGTTTGTGTATGAGTTTGTTTGTGTGTGTTTGTGTGTGTTTGTGTGTGTTTGTGTATGAGTTTGTTTGTGTGTGTTTGTGTGTTTGTGCGTGAGGTAGTTTCTGTGTGTTTGTGTGTGTTTGTGTATGAGTTTGTTTGTGTGTGTTTGTGTGTGTTTGTGCGTGAGGTAGTTTGTGTTTATGTGTGCGTGTACGTCCATCGTTGGGGAGAGAAACATCGAGTGACGGGGTTGGGGGTGAAGAGAGAGATAAAGCGTAGAAGATAAAGAGAGATAAAGTGAAAGAGTGTGTGTTATGCAAGTGTATGTGATTGGTGCGTTGCCTGGGGTGAGAGGGGAGAGGGGAGAGGGGAGAGAGGGGAGAGAGGGGAGATGGGAGATGAGGGAGAGGGGAAAGAGGGGGGAGAGGGGAGAGGGGAGAGAGGGGAGATGGGGGATGAGGGAGAGGGGAAAGAGGGGGGAGAGGGGAGAGGGGGGATGAGGGGAGAGGGGGGATGAGGGATGAGGGGAGAGGGGGGATGGGGGATGAGGGGAGAGGGGGGATGAGGGATGAGGGATGAGGGTAAAGAGGGGGGAGAGGGGGGAGAGGGGAGAGGGGAGAGGGGGGATGAGGGAGAGGGGGGATGAGGGATGAGGGAGAGGGGAAAGAGAGGGGGAGAGGGAGGGGGGATGAGGGGAGAGGGGGAAGAAGGTGGAGATGGGGATGGGGGGGGGGGGTGAGGGGAGGGGAGAAAGACAACCTGTAACTAAATTCAGAAAAATATTTAGCTCCAGATATATAGCAAAGGGCACGTATGAGGTGGGTGGGTTGGGGGGATGAGGGGGGTGAGGGGGGTGAGGGAGGATGAGGGAGGGGGGGTTGGGGTTAGAGAAGAGGGGTGGGTGGGGGAGGGGCTGTGAACAGGCCTACTCCACTAGATTAATACTGTGGGCTTTATCCTCTCTGAATGGGACACTGGCTTTAGTCCCGTAATCCCCTCTGGGAAAGATGATTGCTTTGAATATCCTGAATACTGCATTGACATCACAGGCCTTACCACTACACACACAGACACACACACAGACACACACACACACACACACACACACACAGAGAAACACAGACACACACACACACACACACACACACACACACACACACACACACACACACACACACACACACACACACACACACACACACCCACACACAGAAACACAGACACACACACACACACTCACACACACACACACACACACACACACACACAAACACAGACACACACAAAAGTTATATAATGAGGAAATGAGATCTGTCCATTTTGACATCGCATTTTAATGACTGTATTTAGTCGGTGAACAAGACAGTAGCGTCTCGTGTCACCGTGGTCAATTGATTCTTTGTGAAGCACATGCTTGAAGGCAAATTATATTTGCGCAATAATGCACAAAGGGGTGTGGCCAATATACCACGGCGAGGGGGATGTTCATAAGCACGACACAACGTGGAATGCCTGGAGACAGCCCTTAGACGTGGTATATCGGCCATACATCACAAACCACGTTATTATTGTTATTATAAACTGGTTATCAACGTAATAAGAGCAGTAAAAATAATTGTTTTGTCATACCCGTGGTATACTGTCTGATATACCACGGCTGTCAGCCAATCAGCATTCAGGGCTCGAACCTTCCAGTTTATAATTATAACTCTTCTCAGCTCACCTGAGAAGTTTTATTCGTTTTTTTTGTTCAGTGTCTCAACAAGGATCCATAATATTCCATGACGCCATATTATCACAGTGTGTGTTAGCACTAGCAGTGTGTTAGCACTGGCAGTGTGTTAGCACTAGCAGTGTGTTAGCACTGGCAGTGTGTTAGCACTGGCAGTGTGTTAGCACTGGCAGTGTGTTAGCACTAGCAGTGTGTTAGCACTAGCAGTGTGTTAGCACTAGCAGTGTGTTAGCACTGGCAGTGTGTTAGCACTAGCAGTGTGTTAGCACTAGCAGTGTGTGTGTGTGGTGTTGCTTTGTGTTGTTTGTAGTGTCGTGTTGTGTTATGTGTCACTTGTGTAGAGATGCACAGTCAGGGTTTCAGGTAAAATGGTGATGCACAAACAGACACATTCTCAACTGTGCATGGTAATGTACACCTGTAATGAGGCTAATAATGGCAAACGTGCCTAAACACACAAACACAAACACACACACACACAAACACAAACGCAATGTGTATTTTTTTATAAAGCGTGGAATAAAAATATATATATATATATATATATAATTAATAAATGATAAAAAATATTTAGCTCCAGATACATAGCAAGGGAAACATATGTATATAGATATTGTGTAGGCCTGTCTCACATTTGAATCTTCACTGTTTGCCGGACCGGGTTCAAACACATTCCGTTTTCCTGTATCTATTACTGTTATTACTGCAGCTTTGGGGTTATTACTGCTGCTCTAGGGGTTATTACTGCTGCTCTTGGGGTTATTACTGCTGCTCTAGGGGTTATTACTGCTTCTCTAGGGTTATTACTGCTGCTCTGGGGTTATTACTGCTGCTCTGGGGTTATTACTGCTGCTCTATGGTTATTACTGCTGCTCTAGGGTTATTACTGCTGCTCTGGGGTTATTACTGCTGCGCTATGGTTATTACTGCTGCTCTATGGTTATTACTGCTGCTCTGGGGTTATTACTGCTGCGCTAGGGTTATTACTGCTGCTCTAGGGTTATTACTGCTGCTCTAGGGTTATTACTGCGCCTCTCAGGTTATTACCGCTCTGTGGTTATTATTATAGCTCTACGGTTACTATTTTTGCTCTCGGGTTATTATTGCTGCTCCGGGGCTATTATTGCCGCTCTAGGGTTACTATTATTGCTCTCAGGTTATCATTACTGCTCCGGGGGTATTATTGCTGCTCCGGGGTTATTATTATTGTTGCTCTAGTGTTGTTATTACTGCTCTAGTGTTGTTATTTCTGCTCTAGGGTTATTATTACAGCTGTTATAGGGTTATTATTACTGCTCTAGGGTTATTATTATTGCTGCTCCGGGGTTATTATTATTGCTGCTCCGGGGTTATTATTATTGTTGCTCTAGTGTTGTTATTACTGCTCTAGGGTTATTATTACAGCTGTTATGGGGTTATTATTACTGCTCCAGTGTTGTTATTACTGCTCTAGTGTTGTTATTACTGCTCTAGTGTTGTTATTACAGATGTTATAGGGTTATTATTACAGCTGTTATAGGGTTATTATTACTGCTCTAAGGTTATTATTATTTCTGCTCTAGGGTTATTATTACAGCTGTTATAGGGTTATTATTACTGCTCCAGGGTTATTGTTACTGCTCTAGGGTTATTATTATTTCTGCTCTAGGGTTATTATTACAGCTGTTATAGGGTTATTATTACTGCTCTAGGGTTATTATTACAGCTGTTATATGGTTATTATTACTGCTCTAGTGTTGTTATTTCTGCTCTAATGTTGTTATTACTGCTCTAGGGTTATTATTACAGCTATTATAGGGTTATTATTACAGTTCTAGGGTTATTATTACAGCTCTAGGGTTATTATTACCGCTCTAGGGTTATTATTACTGCTCTAGTGTTGTTATTACTGCGCTAGGGTTATTATTACAGCTGTTATAGGGTTATTATTACTGCTCTGGGGTTATTATTACAGCTGTTATAGGGTTATTATTACTGCTCTAGTGTTGTTATTTCTGCTCTAGGGTTATTATTATTACTTGGATAACCTTATTCACTATTATGTATGGAATTATTTTAAATTCTTTATGCGGTGCGTACTGCACAGAACACCGGAGGAATTATTACTGAAGATTCGTGTTTGTTTATGTGTCAATTAATCCAGTAAGGGATGTGTTGCCAATTGCCAATTTAACATGAAAGCACACTTTCATTAATTACTTAATTCATGAATTCTCAAACATGTACTCACACACACGCACGCACATGCACACACACACACGCACGCACATGCACACACACACACACACACACACACACACACACACACACACACACACACACACGCTAGGTGCATGGTAATGAATTAACAAAAAAACTGAGCAACCTAAAATGCTATTTGGCCCTAAACACAGAGTACACAGTGGCAGAATACCTGACCACTGTGACTGACCCAAACTTAAGGAAAACTTTGACTATGTACAGACACAGTGAGCATAGCCTTGCTATTGATAAAGACCGCCATAGGCAGACCTGGCTCTCAAGAGAAGACAGACTATGTGCACACTGCCCACAAAATGAGGTGGAAACTGAGCTGCACTTCCTAACCTCCTGCCAAATGTATGACCATATTAGAGACACATATTTCCCTCAGATTACACAGATCCACAAAGAATTTGAAAACAAACCCAATTTTGATAAACTCCCATATCTACTGGGTGTAATACAAGATAACATTGCAGTCAGACGTATTTTGTCTTCTTCTTGTTGTGTCCCGTGTCTTTATATATATCTTTGTATATCTTTTTTCTTCGCATATATTTTACAAATATTTTTCTTAACCCCAACTTCAACATACTGTCCTGCAACCCGCCTCACCCAATGTGGTATGGATCTGCTATTTTACAGGATTCCTACCGCAAGCTCTGAACCTCTTCACCTGGATCACCGCAGCTAGCTGCTATACGATTCGCTTCTCCTGGCTAATGTCCCTGTCCCAAAGCAAGCACCAATTAGCCTGGAGCTAGCCTATGCTAAGCCCATCTCCCGGCTAGCTGAAGAGGACCATCAGCCACTCCTTGGGCTACAATACCTATTTCGCCAATTGGCCTGGACCCCTTTTATTGCCGATACGGAGCCCCGCCGATCTATCACGACTGGTCTACTGACGTAATCCGCCCAAGGTTTTTTTTTCATCTGGCTCCTTCGTTGCGACGTCCCCTGAATGCCCATCTGCCAGCCTGCTAGCCTGCTAGCCTGCTAGCCGCAGCCCGCTAGCTATCTAGAGCACACCGGACTGTTAGCTGTAGTGGCCCACCAGTCAATTTCTTGGGTACTATTCCTATTGTTCCAATTGGCCTGGACCCCTGCTGATCCAGCACGACTGGTCTGCCGACTTAACCGCACGAGGGGGCTACAACAACTGACTTCTTCCGTCGCGATGTCCCTCTAAGGCCCTTCTGCTAGCCTGCTAGCCACGGTCCTCTAGCTGTCTGAATCGCTGTGTCTCCAGCCCGTCCAGCTACTCATTGGACCCTATAATCACTCGGCTACGCACGTCTCTCCCTAATGTCAATATGCCTTATCCATTACTGTTTTGGTGTGTGATTATTTTCTTATTTCACTGTAGAGCCTCCAGCCCTTGCTCAATATGCCTCGGCTACCTCTTGTCTCACCCTCCACACATGTGACCTCACCTGGTTTAATTGATGTCTCTAGAGCCAATACCGCTCTCATCGTCACTCAATGCCTAGGTTTACCTCAACTGTATTTACATCCTACCATACATTTGTCTGTACCTTATGCATTGAATCTATTCTACCGCGCCCAGAAACCTGCTCCTTTTACTCTCTGTCCCGAAAGTACTAAACAACCAGTTCATATAGCCCTTAGCCGTACCTTTATCCTACTCCTCTGCTCCTCTGGTGATGTAGAGGTTGATCCCTGCAGTGCCTAGCTCCACTCCCATTCCCCAGGCCCTCTCATGTGTTGACTTCCGTAGCTGTAAAAGCCTTGGTTTCATGCATATTAACATTAGAAGCCTCCTCCCTAAGTTTGTTTTAGTCACTGCTTTAGCACACTCTACCAACCCGGATGTCCTAGCTGTGTCTGAATCCTGGCATAGGAAGGCCACCAAAAACCCTGAAATTTCTATCCCTAACTATAACATTTTCCTAAAAGATAGAACTGCCAAAGGGGGCGGATTATCCAGGTCTGTGCCAAAACAATTTGAGCTTCTACTTTTAAAAATCCACCTTTCCAGAAACAAGTCTCTCACTGTTCCACTTGCTATAGACCACCTTCTGCCCCCATCTGTGCCCTGGACACCATATGTGAATTGATTGCCCTCATCTATCTTCAGAACTCGTGCTGTTAGGTGACCTAAACTGGGACATGCTTGACACCCCGGCCATCCTACAATCTAAGCTCGATGCCCTCAATCTCACACAAATGATCAATGAACCTAACAGGTACAATCCCAAATCTGTAAACACAGGCACCCTCATAGATATCATCCTAACCAACCTGCCCTCCAAAATACACCTCTGCTGTCTTCAACCAGGATCTCAGCGATCACTGCCTCATTGTTTGCATCCGTAATGGGTCTGCGGTCAATCGACCACCATCACTGTCAAGTGCTCCCTAAAACACTTCAGCGTGCAGGCAATCCTAATCGACCTGGCCCGGGTATCCTGGAAGGATGTTGACCTAATTCCGTCAGTAGAAGATGCCTGTTTTTTCATTAAAAGTGCTTTCCTCACAATCTTATATACACAGGCAGTTAGGAAAGCAAAGGCAAGCATTTTCAAACAGAAATTTGCATCCTGCAGCACAAACTTCTGGGACACTGTAAAGTCCATGGAGAGTAAGATAACCTCCTCCCAGCTGCTCACTGCGCTGAGGCTTGGAAACACTTTCACCACCGATAAATCCACAATAATTAAGAATTTCAATAAGTATTTTTCTACGGCTGGCCATGCTTTCCACCTGGCCACCCCTACCCTGGTTAACACCCCTGTACCCCCCACAGCAACTTGCCCAGGCCTCCCCATTTCTCCTTCACCCAAATCCAGATTTCTGATGTTCTGAAAGAGCTGCAAAGTCTGGACCCCTACAAATCAGCAGGGTTAGACAATCTGGGCCCTCTCATTCTAAAATGATCAGCCGAAATTGTTGCAACCCCTATTGCTAGCCTGTTCAACCTCTCTTTCGTATCGTCTGAGATCCCCAAAGGTTGGAAAGTTTCTGCAGTCATCCCTCTCTTCAAAGGGGAGACACTAGACCCAAACTGCTATAGACCTATATCTATCCTACCCTGCCTTTCTAAGGTCTTCGAAAGCCAAGTTAACAAACAGATCACAGACCATTTTGAATCCCACCGTACCTTCTCCGCTATGCAATCTGGTTTCCGAGCTGGTCATGGGTGCACCTCAGCCACGCTCAAGGTCCTAAACGATATCCTAACTGCCATCGATAATAGACATTTCTGTGCAGCTGTATTCATCGACCTGGCCAAGGCTTTCGACTCTGTCAATCACCACATTCTTATCGGCAGACTCAACAGCCTTGGTATCTGAAATGAGTGCCTCGCCTGGTTCACCACCTACTTCTCAGACAGAGTTCAATGTTTCAAATCGGAGGGTCTGTTGTCCGGACCTCTGGCAGTCTCTATGGGGGTGCCACAGGGTTCAATTCTCGCGCCGACTCTTTTCTCTGTATACATCAATGAAGTCGCTCATGCTGCTGGTGATTCTCTGATCCACCTCTACGCAGACGACACCATTCGGTATACTTCTGACCCTTCTTTGGACATTGTGTTAACTGACCTACAGACGAATTTCAAAGCCATACAACTCTCCTTCCGTTGCCTCGAACTGCTCTTAAATGTAAGTAAAACTAAATGCATGCTCTTCAACCAATCGCTGCCCGCACCTGCCCGCCCGTCCAGCATCACTACTATGGACGGTTCTGACTTAGAATATGTGGGCAACTACAAATACCTAGGTGTCTGATTAGACTGTAAACTCTCCTTCCAGACTCACATTAAGCATCTCCAATCCAAAATTAAATCTAGAATCAGCTTCCTATTTCGCAACAAAGCATCCTTCACTCATGCCGCCAAACATACCCTCGTAAAACTGACTATCCTGCCGATCCTTGACTTTGCCGATGTCATTTACAAAATAGCCTCCAACACTCTACTCAGCAAATGTGATGCAGTCTATCACAGTGCCATCCATTTTGTCACCAAAGCCCCATATACTACCCACCACTGCGACCTGTATGCTCTCGTTGGCTGGCCCTCGCTTCATGCTCGTCGCCAAACCCGCTGGCTTCAGGTCGTCTACAAGCCTCTGCTAGGTAAAGCCCCACCTTATCTCAGCTCACCGGTCACCATAGCAGCACCCACCCGTAGCACATGCTCCAGTAAGTACATTTCACTGGTCACCCCCAAAGCAAATTCCTCCTTTGGCTGCCTTTCCTTCCAGTTCTCTGCTGCCAATGACTGGAACGAATTGCAAAAATCACTGAAACTGGAGACCCATATCTCCCTCACTAACTTCAAGCACCAGCTGTCAGAGCAGCTCACAGATCACTGCACCTGTACATAGCCCATCTGTAAACAGCCCATCCAACTTCCTCATATTTTTTATTTAATTTTGTTTTGCTCCTTTGCACCCCAGTATCTGTACTTGCACATTCATATTTTGCACATCAATCTATCACTCCAGTGTTTAATTACTATAGTGTAATTATTTCGCCACTATGGCCTATTTATTGCCTAACTCCCTTATCTTGCCTCATTTGCACACACTGTATATAGACATTTTCTCTATTGTGTTATTGACTGTATGTTTTGTTTATTCCATGTATTGTTGATTGTGTCGCACTGCTTTGCTTTATCTTGGCCAGGTCGCAGTTGTAAATGAGAACTTGTTCTCAACTGGCGTTCCTGGTTAAATAAAGGTGAAATAAAATTTAAAAAATGCCACAGTGTGCCATCACATCAGCAAGATTTGTGACCTGTTGCCACATGAAAAGGGCAACTAGTGAAGAACAAACACCATTGTATTTATTTTACCTTTTGTACTTCAACTATTTGCACATTGTTACAGCAATGTATATATACATAATATGACATTTGAAATGTCTTTATTATTTGGGAACTTCTGTGAGAGTAATGTTTACTGTTAATTCTTATTGTTTATTTCACTTTCATGTATTATCTACTTCACTTGCTTTGGCAATGTTAACATGTCTGCCATGCCAATAAAGCCGTTGAATTAAATTGAGAGAGAGAAAGGGATATAGAATGCTGTGGCTGCACCTACTTCCCCTTCTCAGAGCCTCTAATGGGTTCCTGCCCTCCATCTTTGTCAGATTGCTTCAAATATTTAGCAGGCGAGTGCAAGCTAGGGGAGGGAGGGGTATGGCTGGCTAGCGTTGTGTTCATGTTCTCTCCTATACTATGTGTCTGGATGCCCAGAAACAGGACCGTCTGGGGGTGAGGGGCAAAATCAAACATGGAAGAGTATCAGAGTTGACGTGCAACAAGGCATGGTGGCCTACATACAGTACTCACTGAGAAATAGCTTGAAGTTCAGACTGCCAAGCAGTGGATACACACACACACATGTTGGATGTCCTGTTTCTCTACAGTAGGTCTCTGTGGGTTGACTTCCTGTTTGACTACAGCAGGTCTCTGTGGGTTGACTTCCTGTTTCCCTACAGCAGGTCTCTATGGGTTGATGGGTGTATTTATGCCCTGGGTAAAGCATCTTTAGTATAGTGTAGATGATGTAAACCTCCAGGACCAGAGGCCAGGGTGAACAGGTAATTTACCCAGCATTGTCAAGCTAAAACAGGGAAAGGGCCTTCCCCTAACTTTTGCAACAAAGCTGGAGGCACAGAATCATCTAGAATGTCATTGTATGCTGTAGCATTAACATTTCCCTTCACTGGATCTAAGGTGCCTAGTCCGAACCATGAAAAACAGCCCCAAACCATTATTCCTCCTCCACCAAAAATTACAGTTGGCAATATGCGTTCGGCAGTTTGCATTCTCCTGGCATCCGCCAAACCCAGGTTTCCACTCCCCCAGATTCCAATGGCATTATGTCACTCCAGCTGATGCTTGGCATTGCACATGGTGATCTTAGGCTGCCCGTCGATGGAAACCCATTCCGTGTAGCTCCTGATGAACAGCTATTGTGCTGATGTTGCTTTCAGAGGCAGTTGGAACTTGGTAGTGAGTGTTGCAACCGAGGAAATACTATTTTTACGCACTATGCAGATCTGCAATGGGCGGTCCCATTCTGTGAACTTGTGTGGCCTACCACTTCACGGCTGAGCTGTTGTTAATCCTAGAGGTTTCCACTTCACAAGAACAGCACTTACAGTTGACCGGGGCAGTTCTAGCAGGGCGACATTTGATGAACTGACTTCTTGAAAAGGTGGTATCCTATGACGTTGTCATGTTGAAAGTCATTGAGCTCCTTAGTAAGGCCATTCTACTGCCAATGTTTGTCTATGGAGATTGCATGGCTGTGTGCTCGTATTTATACACCTGTCAGCAACGGGGGTGAAATAGCCGAATCCACTCATTTGAATATATTTTATAGTTTAGATTATTCAAAGTAGCCACACTTTGCCTTGATGACAGCTTTGCACACACTTGGCATTCTCTCAACCAGCTTCACCTGGAATGCTTTTCCAACAGTCTTGAAGGAGTTCCCACATATGCTGAGCACTTGTTGGCTGCTTTTCCTTCACACTGCGGTCCAACTCATCCCAAACCATCTCAACGGGGATGAGGTCAGGTGGTTGTGTCGACCAGGTCATCTGATGCAGCACTCAATCACTCTCCTTCTTGGTCAAATATCCCTTGCACAGTCTGGAGGTCTGTTGGGTCATTGTCCTGTTGAAAAACAGGACAATGCACACTAAGGCACACTAAGCGGAAAGCGGAAGGCAACACTAAGCGGAAACCAGATGGGATGACGTATCGCTGCAGAATGCTTTGGTAGACATGCTGTATAAGTGTGCCTTGAATTCTAAAAAAATCACACACAGTGTCACCAGCAAAGCACCCCCACACCATCACACCTCTTCCTCCATGCTTCACGGTGGGAACTACCCATGCAGAGATCATCCGTTCACTTACTCTGCATCCCTCAAAGTAACAACGGTTGGAACCAAAAATCTTACATTTGGACTCATCAGACCAAAGGACAGATTTCTACCGGTCTAATGTCCATTGCTCGTGTTCCTTGGCCCAAGCAAGTCTATTCTTCTTATTGGTGTCCTTTAGTAGTTGTTTCTTTGCAGCAATTCGACCAAGAAGGTCTGATTCATGCCGTCTCCTCTGAACAGTTGATGTTGAGATGTGTCTGTTACTTGAACTCTGTGAAGCATTTATTTGGGCTGCAATTTCTGAGCCTGGTAACTCTAATGAACTTATCTTCTGCAGCAGAGGTAACTCTGGGTCTTTCTTTCCTGTGGCGGTCCTCATGAGAGCCAGTTTCATCATTGCTCTTAATGATTTTTGTGACTGAACTTGAAGAAACGTTCAAAGTTCTTGAAATGTTCATTATTGACTGACCCGTCATGTCTTAAAGTAATGATGGACTTTCTCTTTGATTATTTGAGCTGTTCTTGCTACAATATAGACTTTGGTATTTTTACCAAACAGGGCTATCTTCTGTATACCCCCTACCTTGTCACAGCACAAGAAGATTGGCTCAAACGCATTAAGAAGGAAAGAGATTCCACAAATTACATTTTAACAAGGCACACCTGTTAATTGAAATGCATTCCAGGTGACTACCTCTTGAAGCTGGTTGAGAGAATGCCAAGCGTGTGCATAGCTGTCATCAAGGCAAAGGGGTCGCTTCTTTGAAGAATCTCAAATATAAAATATATTTTGATTTGTTGAACACTTTTTTTGGTTACTACATGATTCCATATGTGTTATTTCATAGTTTTGATGTCTTCACTATTATTCTACAATGTAGAAAATAGTAAAAATAAAAAAAAGACAAGCCCTTGAATGAGTAGGTGTGTCCAAACTTTTGACTGGTGCTATACACATCATCGGCTACAAAATACTATTTCCAGTGGCACACTGACTCACCTCATGATGAAGATGAAGTCACGGTGATGGTTGATGCGCTCGTCTTGGCAAAAGCCTATCTCTAAATGGGGGAGGGGGGTAGGGGGGGGGGGGGGGAGTGCTTTTTCGTCAACAGTAAATTTACCACGCATCGAATTGCATCTTGGTCCTATGATTTCTTAATCCGGACCTGTGTGTACAACATTTACTGGGAGCATGCATGTGAGCAAGCGTTCGTCAGAGTATACGAGTGAATGTGAGTGTACCGCTGACCGTACATCCAGGATGCATTGTCCCACAGCGGCAGATCCAGGACAGTGGCTAGCATGTGCAGAGGCTAGGTCACGTCTCAGTGAACACGTGTGTGTTGGAACGTGTCTGTGTGTAGGTCACATCTTCACGGCCCGGAATTTGAGTTTTTCTTTTGAGACATGTCACCCGCACACACACATAGACACACACACACACACACACACACACACACATAGACACACACACACATAGACACACACACACACACACACACACACACACACACACACACACACACACACACACACACACATAGACACACACACACATAGACACACACACACACATAGACACACACACACACACACACACACACACACATAGACACACACACACATAGACACACACACACACATAGACACACACACACACACACACACACACACATAGACACACACACACATAGACACACACACACACATAGACACACACACACATAGACACACACACACACACACACACACATAGACACACACACACATAGACACACACACACATAGACACACACACACATAGACACACACACACACACACACACACACATGACTTCAATGAAAACGAACACTGACACATGGTTATATTAACAATATGGCACTTCTAATGTTGCCTACTTCTGCTCAGCTAATAACCCAACCACGGAACATAATGGACTAAACGTTTATACACTACGACAATACTGGTGAAATGAAGAACCTTTATCTGCAATGTGTGTGTGTATGTGTGTGTGTGTGTGTGTGTGTGTGTGTGTGTGTGTGTGTGTGTGTGTGTGTGTGTGTGTGCGTGTGCTGGTGTGTGTGTGTGTGTGTGTGCGCCGGCGTGTGTGTGTTTGTGTGTGTGTGTGTGTATGTCTGTGTGTGTGTGTGTGTGTGTGTGTGTGCGTGCGTGCGTGCGCCGGCGTGTGTGTGTGTGTGTGTGCGTGCGTGCGTGCGTGCGCCCCGGCGTGTGTGTGTGTGTGTGTGTGTGTGTGTGTGTGTGTGTGTGTGTGTGTGTGTGTGTGTATGTGTGTGTGTGTGTGTGTGTGTGTGTGTGTGTGTGTGTGTGTGTGTGTGTGTGTGTGTGTGTGTGTACAGATAAGAAGTAGATGGAGAAGCAGATCTATAGAAGGTAACGCTGTAGGAAACACCCAAACTCACCAGGCCAACACCATGCCTCTGCTACTGACAGATGATTTAACATACACCCCATAGCTACACATCCACTGGGTTGAAATATACCAGTACGTTAAATACCAAAAAGTGATTTATGTTAAGCATGATTTATATTTATTTTCACCGGGTAAAGCATGAGTAATGAGAACATTCTCATTTAGGGATATGTTCAGTTTTGTTGGTTTCATATAAAGACATTGCTGTGTGTATTGTCACACACGCCATACACACACCATACACACACCACAAACCACACACCACACACCACACACCACACACCACACACCACACATCTCACACACACACAGATAGGGAACCTCCTGCATTAATAATGTTGACCTGGTAGCAACCTGTGAATAATGAAACACATCTTGCCTTTGATGTGAAGGAGACAGATGTGACATGGTAACATTTCGGCAGACCTCCCATCCCCTACCCCACCCCCCCCATCCCCTCCCCCATCCCCTACCCCACCCCCCCCATCCCCTCCCCCATCCCCCTCTCCCCTCCTTGTCCTTGACACTGTTGTTCATATTGTTTTAATTAACCAGTCTATGTAAACCTTCACGTCCTGAAGGCTGGGTAGAGGGCAACGTCTGGGCACTGGGCTCCTCCATGGCTCATAATGAAATGTGAGGGATGTTAACAATAAAGGTGGTTACTCTGCTACACTCGGAAAAACGGTTAGGGTACCAGTAGTGTTTCCCTGGGGGGCGGGGTACAAAAATATCTAAATGTACCTTCAGAAGTACACACATGATGTACAATCATCACACATTCTCGAAATCCATGCCCATCATTATTATATTTCCCAGCATGCTCTTTTTAAAAAAAAATTTTTATTTAACTAGGCAAGTCAGTTAAGAACAAATTCTTCTTTACAATGACAGCCTACCCCGGCCAAACCCTAACCCGGACGCTGCTGGGCCAATTATGCGCCGCCCTATGGGGCTCTCAATCAAGGCAAGTTGTGATACAGCCTGGAATCAAACCAGGGTCTGTAGTGATGCCTCTAGTGCTGAGATGCAGTGCCTTAGACCGCTGCGCCACTCAGGAGCCCTAGAGCTCTATTGCAGGTAGATTTTTAGAATTGTTTGTTTCAATATGTGTGTTTTTGCATGCACATTGATTGACTAATTTTAAGATAAATACAGTGCCTTGCGAAAGTATTCGGCCCCCTTGAACTTTGCGACCTTTTGCCACATTTCAGGCTTCAAACATAAAGATATAAAACTGTATTTTTTTGTGAAGAATCAACAACAAGTGGGACACAATCATGAAGTGGAACGACATTTATTGGATATTTCAAACTTTTTTAACAAATTAAAAACTGAAAAATTGGGCGTGCAAAATTATTCAGCCACCTTAAGTTAATACTTTGTAGCGCCACCTTTTGCTGCGATTACAGCTGTAAGTCGCTTGGGGTATGTCTCTATCAGTTTTGCACATTGAGAGACTGACATTTTTTCATATTCCTCCTTGCAAAACAGCTCGAGCTCAGTGAGGTTAGATGGAGAGCATTTGTGAACAGCAGTTTTCAGTTCTTTCCACAGATTCTCGATTGGATTCAGGTCTGGACTTTGACTTGGCCATTCTAACACCTGGATATGTTTATTTTTGAACCATTCCATTGTAGATTTTGCTTTATGTTTTGGATCATTGTCTTGTTGGAAGACACATCTCCGTCCCAGTCTCAGGTCTTTTGCAGACTCCATCAGGTTTTCTTCCAGAATGGTCCTGTATTTGGCTCCATCCATCTTCCCATCACTTTTAACCATCTTCCCTGTCCCTGCTGAAGAAAAGCAGGACCAAACCATGATGCTGCCACCACCATGTTTGACAGTGGGGATGGTGTGTTCAGGGTGATGAGCTGTGTTGCTTTTACGCCAAACATAACATTTCGCATTGTTGCCAAAAAGTTCAATTTTGGTTTCATCTGACCAGAGCACCTTCTTCCACATGTTTGGTGTGTCTCCCAGGTGGCTTGTGGCAAACTTTAAACGACACTTTTTATGGATATCTTTAAGAAATGGCTTTCTTCTTGCCACTCTTCCATAAAGGCCAGATTTGTGCAATATACAACTGATTGTTGTCCTATGGACAGAGTCTCCCACCTCAGCTGTAGATCTCTGCAGTTCATCCAGAGTGATCATGAGCCTCTTGGCTGCATCTCTGATCCATCTTCTCCTTGTATGAGCTGAAAGTTTAGAGGGACGGCCAGGTCTTGGTAGATTTGCAGTGGTCTGATACTCCTTTCATTTCAATATTATCGCTTGCACAGTGCTCCTTGGGATGTTTAAAGCTTGTGAAATCTTTTTGTATCCAAATCCAGCTTTAAACTTCTTCACAACAATATCTCGGACCTGCCTGGTGTGTTCCTTGTTCTTCATGATGCTCTCTGCGCTTTTATCGGACCTCTGAGACTATCACAGTGCAGGTGCATTTATACGGAGACTTGATTACACACAGGTGGATTGTATTTATCATCATTAGTCATTTAGGTCAACATCGGATCATTCAGAGATCCTCATTGAACTTCTGGAGAGAGTTTGCTGCTCTGAAAGTAAAGGGGCTGAATAATTTTGCACGCCCAATTTTTCAGTTTTTGATTTGTTAAAAAAGTTTGAAATATCCAATAAATGTCGTTCCACTTCATGATTGTGTCCCACTTGTTGTTGATTCTTCACAAAAAAATACAGTTTTATATCTTTATGTTTGAAGCCTGAAATGTGGCAAAAGGTCGCAAAGTTCAAGGGGGCCGAATACTTTCGCAAGGCACTGTAACTTGCAAAACAAAACGAATCCATTTTGTTAGTAGTTACCAAGATTGGTTGATACCGTTAGGAAGTATTGTCATAAAGAGTTTAATTTCAATTATAAAATATTCACTCAGGCACTCTAATCAGGTGTTATCTCTGGAAGTAGCCTAGACTAGCGAGCAAGCTAGTCAACGTCTTTCGGCCAGTTAGCTTCAGCCAGATAGCTAGGTGGGACAACCACACATCACAGGCAGGCTGTAGTAAGTACACATTCCTTTTGAAAAGGATGAGTTTTTTTATTTTCATTTTCATTTAAAATTTAATTTTAATGTTTCTGACTAATATTGATGCCGTTTTTCTACCAGAGAAGTAGGTTTTTTTGCTTTCAGTTGCTCTTTGAAGGCCTAGTGCAGTCAAAAATGTGATTTCCCTGTGTTTTATATATATTTCCACATTATAAGGTTTGAAAAATACTGTGAAATAGTGAAAAAAAATGTTAATGCCCTTTTAGTGTAAGAGATGTTTGAAAAGACTGCCTGAAAATTCAGCCTGTTTTGGTGGAATTTTAGTTTTGGACTGCCTGGTGACATCACCAGTAAACTAGTTAATAGACCAATAATAAAGAGAGTTCCAAATCTATCTTCCAATAACAGCTAGTTCTCAGTTTTCCCCTCCCCACTCAGACCACTCCCAGACAGTCCTAGCAAAATTATTTATTGGGAAATTGCTCGTTGCTAAGAAGCTAAATATGATTTATTTCTTAGCATTTAATTGAAAAAAAACAAAAAAACAATCACAATAAGTTACTTTATTGTTACCCTTAAATTATATGATATTGAGATAAAAACAGCTGTGTTGGACCTTTAAGGAACCGCAAGGATACAATTATGTACCTATAACTAAAGTGCTTCTACACCTGCATTGCTTGCTGTTTGGGGTTTTAGGCTGGGTTTCTGTACAGCACTTTGAGATATCAGCTGATGTACGAAGGGCTGTATAAATAAAGTTGATACGATTTGATTTGAGGTACAAAGGACGTACCACTACAGTGACAAGCGATTATTATTTTTTTGACCTCTTTAAGAATACGTCTAAGAGTGTAGTGGGAGTCAGTTGAATGGGAAACAGTGACGTCAGCATTGTGTAGGTTGCATGTAGGTTGTACAGGCTGTTGCTTATCAACACAATGGAGGATAGAAGTTTCAAAATTAAAACCCTAACGTGAGAGATAAACGAGTACGATGGAGAAGAAAACCTAAAATACACACAAGTGTGTACACATCTACTGTGCATCTCTGTGCTTTAGTCCTATAGTTACATTGTTTTATTTGATTTATTTAACCTTTATTTATCCCAGGAGAACATATTCTTATTTACAATGACAGCCTTAAAGTATTTCAGAACCAGAATCAGGCCACTATAAGGTTACGGGCGAGGCTGACAGAGGTCAAGTGAATGAACGAGAGAAAGAGATCAAGCGAGAGATTTCGGTCTCTGGACTAGCTAAAGCTCTTGTATTTTAATAATACCTTTTCAGGGAGTGGGCAGAGGTAGTTGTCATTGAGATCGTGCTGTGCTGTATTGGAGGTCACTGCTGTGGGCAAGGAGAGGGCAGAGAGGGCAGAGACACACGGACTGACTGGATCCTAAGGATAGGGGCTTAGGCACACACAGTAGAATTTTAACTACAGAGTGCACCATGTAACATGAATGCTAATCCTAGCAGAGTGACACTGAGACTCAATTTACACAGAAAATGTACACTAAAAATGTACACTGAAAATGTACACAGAGTTGTGTGATTTGTTTCACTTTGCTATCATTGGTTCTTGTCTTCATGCTGTGTTCTGGAAGTTCTGCATTTTGGGTTCTCCAAGGACTGAGTGTCAAAAAGTCAAGGGCAGGGCGGTCCAAAACCAGACTTAATTACAGGACAGCTCACATAAACGTACATTATAGACATTCACTGTTAGTGTTTTTTTTATTTTACCTTTATTTTACTAGGCAAGTCAGTTAAGAACAAACTCTTATTTTCAATGACGGCCTAGGAACAGTGGGTTAACTGCCTGTTCAGGGGCAGAACGACAGATTTTGTACCTTGTCAGCTCGGGGATTCGAACTTGCAACCTTTACCACTTTAGCTCTAACCACTAGGCTACCCTGCCGTACCGTTTATGGTACTCAGAATGGAATTTTCCATTCCTGGGATTTTTGTCAACCTTGTTGTTGCTTAAAATAGCTACCAGTTGGATCCCTGGTCTATGGGGAGAATGGTACTGTGTTAATCATGTCAGACGAGGACAAGCATAATCCATATCCCATCCACCCCCCTACCTCCCTCCGTGCCCCATTCTACCTCTATGGGCTGCCGATGCACTTTCTACTTACTTCAATACAGTCTGCCCCCTAATTGTGAATGACAGGTCATTTCCCCTATCACGGCTTTATCTCTTGCAGAGGGTTATTAGCATAAAATAAAGAGGAAGAAAAGTGAGGGGAGAGAAAGAGAGAAACATATGGAGAAATGGATATAAATAAAAAGAGGGGGAGAACAATGAAGGAAGGGAGAGAGAGAGAGAGAGAGAGAGAGAGAGAGAGAGAGAGAGACAGAGAGACGAAGAGAGAGAGAGACAGAGAGAGAGAGAGAGAAAGAGAGAGAGAC
Source organism: Oncorhynchus mykiss (assembly GCF_013265735.2). Taxonomy (NCBI): domain Eukaryota; kingdom Metazoa; phylum Chordata; class Actinopteri; order Salmoniformes; family Salmonidae; genus Oncorhynchus; species Oncorhynchus mykiss. The sequence continues at coordinate 39,916,276 of NC_048589.1, forward strand.
AGATAGACAGAGAGACGAAGAGAGAGAGAGACAGAGAGAGAGAGACAGAGAGAGAGAGACAGAGAGCGAGAGAGAGAGAGAAAGAGAGAGAGGAAGAGAGAGAGACAGAGAGAGACAGAGAGAGATGGAGAGAGAGAGAGAGAGAGAGACGGAGAAAGAGACGGAGAGAGAGTCAAATGTCTACTGTTTGCTGATGATCTGGTGCTTCTGTCACCAACCAAGGAGGGCCTACAGCAGCACCTAGATCTTCTGCACAGATTCTGTCAGACCTGGGCTCTGACAGACCTGGGCCCTGACAGACCTGGGCCCTGAAAGACCTGGGCCCTGACAGTAAATCTCAGTAAGACCAAAATAATGGTGTTCCAAAAAAGGTCCAGTCGCCAGGACCACAAATACAAATTCCATCTAGACACTGTTGCCCTAGAGCACACAAAAACTATACATACCTTGGCCTAAACATCAGCGCCACAGGTAACTTCCACAAAGCTGTGAACGATCTGAGAGACAAGGCAAGAAGGGCATTCTATGCCATCAAAAGGAACATAAATTTCAACATACCAATTAGGATTTGGCTAAAAATACTTGAATCAGTCATAGAGCCCATTGCCCTTTATGGTTGTGAGGTCTGGGTTCCACTCACCAACCAAGACTTCACAAAATGGGACAAACACCAAATTGAGACTCTGCTTGCAGAATTCTGCAAAAATATCCTCCGTGTACAACGTAGAACACCAAATAATGCATGAGGAGCAGAATTAGGCCGATACCCACTAATTATCAAAATCCAGAAAAGAGCCGTTAAATTCTACAACCACCTAAAAGGAAGCGATTCCCAAACCTTCCATAACAAAGCCATCACCTACATAGAGATGAACCTGGAGAAGAGTCCCCTAAGCAAGCTGGTCCTGGGGCTCTGTTCACAAACACAAACGCACCCTACAGAGCCCCAGGACAGCAGCACAATTAGACCCAAGAAAATCATGAGAAAACAAAAAGATAATTACTTGATACATTGGAAAGAATTAACAAAAAAACAGAGCAAACTAGAATGCTATTTGGTCCTAAACAGAGAGTACACAGCGGCAGAATACCTGACCACTGTGACTGACCCAAACGTAAGGACAGCTTTGACTATGTACAGACTCAGTGAGCATAGCCTTGCTATTGAGAAAGGCCGCCGTAGGCAGACATGGCTCTCAAGAGAAGACAGGCTATGTGCACACTGCCCACAAAATGAGGTGGAAACTGAGCTGCACTTCCTAACCTCCTGCCAAATGGATGACCATATTAGAGACACATATTTCCCTCAGATTACACAGATCCACAAAGAATTCAAAAACAAATCCAATTTTGATAAACTCCCATATCTACTGGGGGAAATTCCACAGTGTGCCATCACAGCATCAATATTTGTGACCTGTTGCCACAAGAAAAGGGCAACCAGTGAAGAACAAACACCATTGTAAATACAACCCATATTTATGTTTATTTATTTTCCCTTGTGTACTTTAACTATTTGCACATCATTACAATACAACACATGTGAAATGTCTTTAATCTTTTGGAACCTCTGCAAGTGTAATGTTTACTGTTATTTTTTATATTGTTTATTTCATTTCTGTTTGTTTATTATCTATTTCACCTGCTTTGGTGTTTCCCATGCCAACAAAGCCCCTTAAATTGAAATTGACTTGAGAGAGAAGACCAATCAGAGCATTGAGTTTCTCTCAAGTCACTCAGAGGTCACTCAGAGGTCACTCAGAGGTCACTGTGAGAGAGTCATCTCTGTCTTTTCTTTTTTGTTCTGTCTGATAACAGGATAGTGTGTGTGTGTGTGTGTGTGTGTGTGTGTGTGTGTGTGTG
>NC_048589.1:40295638-40405638 GCF_013265735.2 Oncorhynchus mykiss
GATGGCGGTGTGTGGTGTCTTGGGGAGGGGGAGGTGGCGGTGTGTGGTGTCTTGGGGAGGGGGAGGTAGGACTGGGAGTGTGTGGTGTCTTGGGGAGGGGGAGGTAGGACTGGGAGTGTGTGGTGTCTTGGGGAGGGGGAGGTAGGACTGGAAGTGTGATGTGTTGGGGAGGGGAGGGGGGGTAGGATGGAGTGTATTGGGGATGGGGAGGTAGGATTGAGTGTGTGGTGTGTTGGGGGAGGTAGGACTGGGAGTGTGTGGTGTGTTGGGGAGGGGGGGATGTAGGACTGGGAGTGTGTGGTGTGTTGGGGAGGGGGAGGTAGGATTGAGTGTGTGGTGTGTTGGGGGAGGTAGGACTGGGAGTGTGTGGTGTGTTGGGGAGGGGGGAGGTAGGACTGGGAGTGTGTGGTGTGTTGGGGAGGGGGAGGTAGAATGGAGTGTGTGGTGTATTGGGGAGGGGGAGGTAGGACTGGGAGTGTGTGGTGTATTGGGGGGCAAGGTATGACTGGGAGTGTGTGGTGTATTGGGGAGGGGGAGGTAGGACTGGGAGTGTTTGGTGTGTTGGGGAGGGGGAGGTAGGATGGAGTGTGTTGTGTATTGGGGAGGGGGAGGTAGGATGGAGTGTGTGGTGTGTTGGGGGAGGTAGGACTGGGAGTGTGGTGTGTTGGGGAGGGGGAGGTAGGATGGAGTGTGTGGTGTGTTGGAGGAGGTAGGACTGGGAGTGTGGTGTGTTGGGGAGGGGGAGGGGGAGGTAGGATGGAGTGTGTGGTGTGTTGGGGAGGGGGAGGTAGGATGGAGTGTGTGGTGTGTTGGTGGAGGTAGGACTGGGAGTGTGGTGTGTTGGGGAGGGGGAGGGGGAGGTAGGATGGAGTGTGGTGTGTTGGGGAGGGGAGGGGGAGGTAGGACTGGGAGTGTGTGGTGTGTTGGGGAGGGGGAGGTAGGACCGGGAGTGTGTGTTGGGGAGTGGGAGGTAGGATGGAGAGTGTGGTGTGTTGGGGAGGCGGAGGTAGGACTGGGAGTGTGGTGTGTTGGGGAGGGGGGGGTAGGACTGGGAGTGTGTGGTGTGTTGGGGAGGGGGAGACAGGACTTGGAGTGTGTGGTTTCGTGGAGGGGGGAGGGAGGGGGAAGTTTAGAGTTGTGTAGATTGACAGTGTCCAGGTATGTGTATGTGCACTAACGTGCGTGTGTGTGTTTGCCTGTGTGTGTGTGTGTGTGCCTGTGTGTGTGTGTTTGCCTGTGTGTGTGTGTGTGTGCGTGTAGATTGACAGTGCACAGAGCCTGATGACGTGTCCAGGTGTGTTGGTGTGTGTGGGTCGAGAGCCCTTCAGACCTCTACTCCTGAACTATGTAGCCAAGCACTCTGAGGAGAAACTACCTGGACTGGGGACGCGGTTAGTATACGGATCTATGCTATTACACTGTATTCTATTATGTGTATTTTGATTGGTTTGTTGATTGATTGACACAGGTCACCTGGCAGTGGGGCCAGGTCTCCCGGTACTGGAGCCCGGTCACCTCGTAATGGTCAGGGAGCTCGGTCACGGTCTAGTGTCTACAGCGAAGGACACGGCAGCAAGAGGAACGGTAGGTCATGATGTGTGTGTCTGTGAGTGGTAGTGTGTGTCTGTGAGTGGTAGTGTGTGTCTGTGAGTGGTAGTGTGTGTCTGTGAGTGGTAGTGTGTGTCTGTGAGTGATAGTGTGTGTCTGTGTGCGGTAGTGTGTGTCTGTGAGTGATAGTGTGTGTCTGTGAGTGGTAGTGTGTGTCTGTGAGTGATAGTGTGTCTGTGAGTGGTAGTGTGTGTCTGTGAGTGATAGTGTGTCTGTGAGTGGTAGTGTATGTCTGTGAGTGGTAGTGTGTGTCTGTGAGTGGTAGTGTGTGTCTGTGTGTGGTAGTGTGTGTCTGTGAGTGATAGTGTGTGTCTGTGAGTGGTAGTGTGTGTCTGTGTGTGGTAGTGTGTGTCTGTGAGTGGTAGTGTGTGTTTGTGAGTGGTAGTGTGTGTCTGTGTGTGGTAGTGTGTGTCTGTGAGTGATAGTGTGTGTCTGTGTGTGGTAGTGTGTGTCTGTGAGTGGTAGGGTGTGTCTGTGAGTGGTAGTGTGTGTCTGTGTGTGGTAGTGTGTGTCTGTGAGTGGTAGTGTGTGTCTGTGAGTGGTAGTGTGTGTCTGTGTGTGGTAGTGTGTGTCTGTGAGTGGTAGTGTGTGTCTGTGAGTGATAGTGTGTCTGTGTGTGGTAGTGTGTGTCTGTGAGTGGTAGTGTGTGTCTGTGTGTGGTAGTGTGTGTCTGTGAGTGGTAGTGTGGGTCTGTGAGTGGTAGTGTGTGTCTGTGTGTGGTAGTGTGTGTCTGTGAGTGGTAGTGTGTGTCTGTGTGTGGTAGTGTGTGTCTGTGAGTGATAGTGTGTGTCTGTGAGTGGTAGTGTGTGTCTGTGAGTGGTAGTGTGTGTCTGTGTGTGGTAGTGTGTGTCTGTGGTAGTGTGTGTCTGTGAGTGGTAGTGTGTGTCTGTGAGTGGTAGTGTGTGTCTGTGTGTGGTAGAGTGTGTCTGTGAGTGGTAGTGTGTGTCTGTGAGTGGTAGTGTGTGTCTGTGAGTGGTAGTGTGTGTCTGTGAGTGGTAGTGTGTGTGTCTGTGAGTGGTAGTGTGTGTCTGTGAGTGGTAGTGTGTGTCTGTGAGTGGTAGTGTGTGTCTGTGTGTGGTAGTGTGTGTCTGTGTGTGGTAGTGTGTGTCTGTGAGTGATAGTGTATGTCTGTGAGTGGTAGTGTGTTACTATTGAATATTCAGTGAACATTGTGACTAATCTTTCCAATCTGTTTTGCTCTCTCTCTGTCTCTCTGTCTCTCTCTCTCTCTCTCTCTCTCTCTCTCTCTCTCTCTCTCTCTCTCTCTCTCTCTCTCTCTCTCTCTCTCTCTGTCTCTCTCTCTCTCTCTCTCTCTGTCTCTCTGTCTCTCTCTCTCTGTCTCTCTCTCTCTCTCTCTCTCTCTCTCTCTCTGTCTATCTCTCTCTGTCTCTCTGCTGTCTCTCTCTCTCTCTCTCTCTCTCTCTCTCTGTCTCTCTCTCTCTCTGTGTCTCTCTCTGTCTCTCTCTCTCTCTCTCTAGTGAACTTTGGTCTGGAGACTAAGAAGACCATCATCCATCCTCTCTCAGACTCTTCCAACCGCTCCACCCGCTTCTCTCTGTCCTCTGACAAGTCCTACCCTAATGGCCTCAGCAGCCAAGGTGGCAAGGAGGCGGCGCTTAACGATGACATAGAGAAGCGGGTACTGGTGAACAAAGACGGCAGCCTGTCTGTGGAGATGAGGGTGCGGTTTCGTCTCCATAACGACGAGAGGCTCCAGTGGTCCACGGAGATTAAGAAGTCTCCCTCTGACTCTCTGACCAATGACTGCTGTCCCCTCAGGGAAGCCCCGCCCTACTTCCTACAGGTAAACTTTGTTATGCCTTTTTGCTTTTGTTGTTTTCTATTACTCTAGTTCTGTAATATATATTCGTATTTGTTCAGTAAACTGCTGTGTGTATGAAATGTGCTTTACAAATCAAATCTATTGCTATCGTTGTTTCCTGCAGCAAGGCCAATCAGAAAGCTGCTCAGACCCTGACTCCGCCTCCTGTGTTGTTGAAGCTGCCGACTACACCCCCAAGCCTCCACAGCGCTCCCTGGAGGAGCCACAGTCACATTATGCCTGCTGCTTCCAGAGACAGGAGTATGACCTTTGGGAGAACCCCGCCCACATCCAGACTTCTAAGCACTCACACTCCAGGGTTAGACACACCCACTCCTCAAGCTCCTCCTCCTCCTGCCGCTCCAGCAAGTTGGTGAGGAGGCGTGCGACCCACAGGGAGTGCTCAGAGCTCGGAAGGGTTGTCCATGGAATGGTGGAGGTGTGTACAGTCAGCAGCAGCTGCAGCCACAGCGAGCTTAACCTGGGTGCCACAGACAACCAGGGGGAGGAGCGTCCTCTGTCTAGCTCCTCCCATGTGCTCCAAGCACTTCAGGACGATGTGGATGACCTCCCTCCCAGCATCTCACGCTGCTGCCATAGCAACGACCCCCCACAAGCCCTCCCCTTGACACCACAGCCTCCCAGCCCTATGTCTACTTCCTCCAGGAGCAGAAAACACACCCCTGCCCTACAGGGAGAGGAGAGGGGGAGCAAAACCTCCTCCCGGCGTTCTAGTAACTCGTGCTCCTGCTGCAGAGGAGAAGTCACCCCTAAGGCCGACGAGGAGAGAGTGGACAGCTCGTTGTCGAAGGCCAGCCACGCTTCCCACGAATCCAGAGCTCCCTCCAATAGAATCAGGATCCCTGTGGCTCCAGAGGAGGGCGATGATGAAGCTGAGCAGGGTGGGAAGAGGGCAGTCAGCGTCTCCGGTGGCTCAGGGGGGTCCATTGGGTCAGTGGGGTCTATAGGCTCCAGTGTATGTTCTCATTGTGAGGGGTGTGACCAAGGTTACGACCCTGTGTCCTGCCACTCACAGAAGTCACATAGGTCAAAGCGATCTCAAGAAGAAGAGGAGGAGGAGAGGTCAGGGAGAGGACTCTCAGGTGGCTCAGATGAGTGTGGATTTTCTCAGAGGACCAACAAGTCCAACTGTACCCACTTCTACCAAGAGGGCCGAGCAGCCAGCATGATGTCACACATGTCGCTGCCCAAGGAGGGAGAAGATACAGGGACGGAGGGAGAGGTAGAGGTTGGAGAGAAAATAGAGGAAGGGGAGAAAGACGAGAGAGCAGCCAGTGTCCTCTCAGCCAAATCCTTCTCTTCGGTCAAGGGCAGGACCTCCAGAACCTCCCAGAAGTCTAAGGCCTCAGAATCCCTTGCAGACATGGAGGAACAAATGGAAGAATCGATGGAAGGAGAAGTGAAAGAGGGAGAGGTAGAAGATGGAGGAGAACAGAGAGCAGCAAGCATTATGTCAGTTAAATCTAATCTCTCAGCAAATTCCAGCAGATCCCATAAGTCTACCAAAAGTCGTAATGCTAGGGCTGCTTCTACCAGCTCTGAAACACCTGAAGTCACTGCTATTGAGACAACAGGTGAAGGTGAAGAGGAAGAAGTGGGCGAGAAAACAGAGGAGAGGTTAGAGAGCTCCATGTCTGTTAGATCTAACCTCTCAGCAAAGTCTCGTAGGTCCTGTAAGTCTACCTGCAGCAAAGCAGAACAGGTCCTTTCCGCCTACTCACCAGAGGTACCAGCTACTGAACCTGAACCTACTGGAGAGGATGAGGGAGAGGAGAGAGCAACGATCTCCACGTCTGTTAAATCTAACCTCTCAGCCAAGTCCAGCAGGTCTCATAAGTCAACCTGCAGTAGGAGTATTAGAGTTGTTTCTCCAAAACCAGCAGCGAGTGAAACTCTAGTCAACGATCCAGCAGACGCGGATGCAGCGGGTGCATTGTCAGCTAAAACCAATGCTTCAGCAAAGTCCCGTAGGTCCTGTAAGTCTACAGGAGATGATGAGGGAGAGGAGAGAGAAGCAAGAGCCATGTCAGCTAAAACGAGGGCTTCTATCAAGTTCAGCAGGACCCACAAGTCTGCCTGTAAAGCTGCCTCTCCAAAGCCAGCCGCATGTGAAACTCCTGTCAACGATCCAGAGGAGAAAACAGAGGAAGAGAAGACAGCGAGTGCATTGTCAGCTAAAACCAGTGCTTCTGTCAGAGCTAGCAGGTCTCACAAGTCTACCTGTAGTAGGAGTGTTAGGGCTGAGACACCTGTTGCTAAAGACATCCCTGCTATTGAAACAACAGAGGGAGATGAGAATGGGTCTGCTGCTGCTGCCGGAGAAACAGAGGAGAGACCAGCGAGCGCCATTTTGGATAACAATAATGCCTCAGTGAAATCTAGCATATCTCACAAGTCTACCTGCAGCAAAGCAGAACGGGCCCCTTCCTCCAACTCACCAGAGGTGCCAGCGACTGAGCCTGAACCTACTGGAGATGATGAGGGAGAGAAGAGAGCAGCAAGTGCCACGTCAAAGTCCAGCAGGTCCCTCAAGTCTACCTGCAGTAGGAATGTCTGGGCTGAGACTCCGGGGACTAAAGACATCCCTGTTATTACGACGACAGGAGGAGAGGAGATGGTTGACGATACAACTGCTGCTGGAGACACAGAGGAGAGACCGCCGAGCGCCATCTCAGCTAAAACCAGTGCTTCAGTCAAGTCCAGCAGGTCTCATAAATCTACCTGCAGCAGGAAGGCTGAGAGTCAAATATCTCAACCAGCCGATGTCCCTGTTATTGAAACAACAGGAAGAGACGAGGTCGGAGAGGAGAAAGAGAGAGCAGACGGTGTCATGTCAGCTAAATCTAACGCTTCAGCAATGTCCCGCAAGTCTAACAGGCCCACTTGTAATGGAAGTAGTAGAGCAGTCTCTCCAGTGGCTCAAGATATTCCTGCTATCGAGACGACAGGTGGAAAAGAACCGAGAGACAAATCCACCGCCTCTGTCAAGACCAACAGGTCTCATAAGTCGTCCAGTGGTAGGAGGGCTGAAACTCCAACTGCAGAACAAGCTGATGTTAATGAGACCACCGGAAGGGACGAGAAGGGAGAGGGGACAGAGAGACCAGCGAGTGCCATGTCGACTAAATATAGTGCTTCAGCAAAGTCCAGCAGGTCTCACAAGTCCACCTGTAATAGTGGAAGTGCTAGAGCGGTCTCTCCAGCACCTAAAGCAGCAGACGTCCCTGCCATTGAAACAAAAGGGGTTGACAGGGAGGGAGAGAAAACAGAGGAGAGACCAGCTTGCGCCATGTCGTCTAAATCTTACATCTCAGCTAAGTCCAGTACATATCATACGTCTAATGGTGGTAACAGAAGTACCTTTCTGCACCTGAAAAAAGAGAGAGGTGAGAGAGGTGTTAGACCTGCCCCCAGCACTACAGGAAATGACCTTGAGACAGGCAGTGTGAAATCTGCAATGAGCACAAAACCCAAAAGAAATGCAGATTCCTCCACCAGACCCCTCTCCACAGCATCACAGGCCAATGCTAAATCCACCAATCAGACACCCCCTGCCACCACCGAGACCAAAGAGGAGTCTCAAAGTCATGCCACGAGCCGACCTGCCAGCACGGCTGCACACAGAGATGATGATGTCAGAGATCATGTCACAGAGAAGAAAGCTCCCAGCGTACATTCTAAGAGCCCTGCTAAAGCAGAAGGAGACTCAAGAGCGGCTTCCTTCGCCCGCTCCACCAGGTCAAAGGTGAAAGTCCAGAAGGCCAGCGAGGCCCAGGACGATGAGAGGCCAGAGACAAGGGCCTCCTTCCTGCAAGTGAAAGGTCACAGGGTCAAAGCTCAGAGTGACACGGGCAGCGTTCACTCCGTGAAAACCTCCAAAACGGATAAGATTGTGATAAAAGGGAATTCCAAACCAAAGTCGGGCCAAGCAGGAAACCCTACCTCCCAGTCCATCAATCCCTCTGAGGGCTCCAGACCCGCCATCCAGCTGGGTACGGCCAGCGTCAGCGATAGCCTCCTCTCCCAGTCGCTGTCTGCAGCTGACCTGCTCAGGGGGAACATGGCCGCCTCGCGCCTCTCCAGCCCTGCAGGGTCAAAGGTTAGCATCCCTGATAGTGGGAAGAGTGGGAAGAGTGGGAGTAGCCAGAGGAGGAGGAAGCTCAAACAGGAAGAGGCTGAGCTAGAGGAGCTGGGTCCCCTCTGTCTGCCCAAAACCTCACCCAATGACATTGTCAGTGATTGGCTGAGAGGCATCCCTGCTGACAGCGGCATGGATAACCCTGAAGATGAGATGAACGAGGGAATTGAAGAGACAGAAGTAAAAAGAGAGGAAGAAGACGAGAAAGGAGGGGAAACAGAGGGACAAGGAGGAGAGGAGACTGAGGAGAAACAAGAACCGATTGAAACTACAGAGATGGAGCAGGAGAACACGGCTGAAACAGGAAAACAGGAAGAGGAGCAGGAGAACACGGCTGAAAAAGGACAACAGGAAGAGGAAGAGGAGCAGGAGAACACGGCTGAAACAGGACAACAGGAAGAGGAAGAGGAGCAGGAGAACATGGCTGAAACAGGACAACAGGATGAGGAAGAGGAGCAGGAAAACATGGCTGAAACAGGACAACGGGAAGAGGAAGAGGAGCAGGAAAACATGGCTGAAACAGGACAACAGGAAGAGGAAGAGGAGCAGGAGAACATGGCTGAAACAGGACAAGAGGAAGAGGAGCAGGAGAACATGGCTGAAACAGGACAAGAGGAAGAGGAAGAGGAGCAGGAGAACATGGCTGAAACAGGACAACAGGAAGAGGAAGAGGAGCAGGAGAACACGGCTGAAACAGGACAACAGGAAGAGGAAGAGGAGCAGGAGAACATGGCTGAAACAGGACAACAGGATGAGGAAGAGGAGCAGGAAAACATGGCTGAAACAGGACAACGGGAAGAGGAAGAGGAGCAGGAAAACATGGCTGAAACAGGACAACAGGAAGAGGAAGAGGAGCAGGAGAACATGGCTGAAACAGGACAAGAGGAAGAGGAGCAGGAGAACATGGCTGAAACAGGACAAGAGGAAGAGGAGCAGGAGAACATGGCTGAAACAGGACAACAGGATGAGGAAGTAAAGAAGGCTGCCCGGCAACCAGAGGAAGAGGGAGAGGTGAAAGAGGAGGAGGAAGAGAGGGGAGAGGAGGAGGAAGCAGCAGCGGGGGAGAAAGAGAAGAAAGATAAAGAAGAAGAGGAGGTGAAAAAAGAAGAAGAGGGGGAGGTGGGAGCAGAGGAGGAGGAGGGAGAGTGCTCTGAGTGTGCTGACTGCTGCCCTGACCCAGCCCCGCCCAACAATGACATCAGTTCTCCTTGTCATCGCCACCTGTTCCTCAGTAGAGAGTCTGAGCTGCCTTGGAGCTGCCACTCATCTGTGGCAGTAATGAAGGTTTTACTGAACCCTACACTGGGCCGATGCAGCTCCCTACCCGAGGTATTTCCTGTTTCTAGACTTTTACTTACATACTTTTACTTCCCAGTGAGCATAAGATGTTAAAAACAGATATTTTCAATGTCTTTTAACTTACATGTAGTTTACTCATAGGGTAATATACGTTACAGTATAGTTTTACTTATATATTGCATACTAATAACTGTTATTATTTGCAAACTTTTATTGTCATATTCACATGGTTCGTGTGACTTTCAGGGGGAGAATAAAACACTTTTTTGATATGATTTACAGTATTCCTAATCCTTATTTCTCCCACCTGTCTCTTTACTCCAGATAAGTCCAGTGTACGGACGCAGACTGAGCTCCTCTGCTAAAGGTCTGCTGGACTGTCTGGCCCAGTTGCAGCTCATCGACCCGCCCCCTTCTCCAGCTGCAGCCCCAGGCCCTGACCGGGATCAGCGGTACCAAGAGGTCATGGATATACTAGAGTCACTGTGGCTGTCTAAGCCTGACCTCGAGAAGAGGAAGGAGGGAGAGACAGAGGAGAAGGAGAGGCTAAAAGATTCTGGTGTGGACCTGAGCAGCGGCTCAGCAGGGTCTGGGGGTTCTGGGAAGACCAGACCAGATGAAACAGCGGGTGACATCACTCTCATAGCGAAGGGAGAAGGAGGGGAAGGAGGAGGAGAGGGGGAGACAGACAGAGGAGGAGAGGGAGAGACAGATGGAGGAGGAGAGGGAGAGATAGATGGAGGAGGAGAGGGAGAGACAGATGGAGGAGGAGAGGGAGAGATAGATGGAGGAGGAGAAGGAGAGACAGATGGAGGAGGAGAGGGGGAGGTAGGAGAGGGAGAGACAGATGGAGGAGGAGAGGGAGAGATAGATGGAGGAGGAGAGGGAGAGACAGATGGAGGAGGAGAGGGAGAGATAGATGGAGGAGGAGAGGGAGAGACAGATGGAGGAGGAGAGGGAGAGACAGATGGAGGAGGAGAGGGAGAGACATATGGAGGAGGAGAGGGAGAGACATATGGAGGAGGAGAGGGAGAGACAGATGGAGGAGGAGAGGGAGAGACATATGGAGGAGGAGAAGGAGAGACAGATGGAGGAGGAGAAGAAGCACCATCAGCAGAGCTGCTTTCAGACGCGGCTACCCCAGACATCGCCAGCCAAGTGCGGAGCAGCCCAGGGGAGGATGAGTCGCCCCCAGAGTCGCCCCCAGGGACAGGTGAGATGCTGCAGACCCTTGAGAGACTCAAAACCCCAGGGAGCCCATCCTCTTCAGACAGCACAGCCTACAAATCCCCCACTGACACAGAGACAGACACCCCGGAGGACACCCCCAGCTCAGGGACACCCCCGTCAGTCCAACGACCGCTGCTCACCAAGCGTGTCTCCCAGGACCCTGACCCGGTCTGGGTTCTCAACCTGCTGAAGAAGCTGGAGAAACAGTTCATGACCCACTACGTGGACGCCATGGCCGAGTTAAAGGTACTGATACAACAATAATAAAAACCACAACAACAAACACAACAGCAATAATAATTAGCATCATCATGAAAATCATAAATATATATATTTTTTATAAATAATCTGGATAATACTGTTGTGTTTGTGAAGGTGCGTTGGGACCTAGACAACAATGTGATGTTGGACACTATGATCACTGAGCTGAGAGATGAGGTGAAGAAGAGGATCCAGATGAGCATTGATCGTGAACTGAGGAAGATTCGGGGACGGGCGGGCCGGGGGCCGCGACCCCCTAACATGTCCCGGGAGTCAACCGTAACAGACCAGAGGAGGCGGAGGTTGAAGGTGAGAGGGGCCAGTTAGTGATATTTTATTCGAACAGCTTTAAAACAAACTTTTAGTAAATGTATAGATATTTTGGCAGTGAATGCACAATGAATGCTGGCATGCTGATCCCCAAGAACTCCATTCGTTGCGCTAATGCTTGTTAACAATTTCCCAACGCTAGTTAGCAATTTCACTAACGTTAGTTAGCAATTTCCCTAACGCTAGTTAACAATTTCGCTAACGTCAGTTAGCAATTTCGCTAATGCTAGTTAGCAATTTCATTAATGCTAGTTAGCAACTTCCTACATCTTATTCTGGGTAAGTAGAAAAATCTTGCACTATCCATTTAAAACATAGTGTTTAATTCCTACTTTATTGTCAACTGTAGACTCTATTGCTTTATTTTAAATACACTCCTAATAAAGTTTGACTTTGCTTTAAAGGTCATGAAGGTCCAGTCGGTAAACGAGAGTGATGGAGAGCAGGGTTCAGGCGATGTTAGCGACCAGCGCAGCGAGGACGAGTACTGTCCCTGCGACGCCTGCATACGGAAAAAGGCGGAGGACAAGGCAATCAAAATGGAGGCTGTGGTTGCCAAGGCGCCAGTGATGATGGCGTTTGATCTGCGTAAGATCCTGCAGATGAAGAAAGACCCAGAGTCTCCGGCGCCCCCTAGCCCCACACAGGGGAAGAACAATGACAAACTGGAAGAGGAGGAGGAGGAGGAACAGGTTGGGAATCTAGAGGTGGTACACGAAGACGAGGAAGAGGAGGAGAGAAAGGAGGATATTATACCAACTGTTATAGAGGAAGATATCTCTGAGAAGGAAGAGGAAGGAGTGACTGGGGGAGAGGAGGGAGAGGAGGAGGGACAGGAGAGTCACGGAGCTGAGTCTCTGATGGGTGAAGTAGAGGAGGAAATAGCTGAGGAGATAGGGGCTGAAGAACAGGAGGAGGATGGAGTGGTAGAGGGAACTGAGGATGAGGAGGAAGAGGCAGGGGAAGGAGAGACGGGGTGTGAAAGTGCAGGAGAAGATGGTGTGGAGGGGGTGGAGACTGGAGAGGGGGAGGAGTTAGTAGAAGGGGAGGAGGAAGAAGCAGGGGAAGCTGAAGCAGGAGATCATGAAAAAGTTGGAGTAGATGAAGCAGGAGATCAGGAGGAAGCTGCAGGAGATGAAGAGACCGGAGTAGCGGGAGAGACAGGGGGAGAGGAGGAGACTCCTGAGGAAGAAACAGAGGGTAATGTGGGCGTGTCAGCAGAGGATGAGGAAGAGGGAGGAGAGGAGGAGGTGCAGTTGAATGCTGTGGCGGAGTTTAATCCTGAAGACGAGGAGGGTGAGGAGATGGAGGGAAATAGAGAAATCCCTCTGATCCACCAGATGACCAGAACCTCTGTGGAGTCCCAGCCAGGATCAATGGAGAACACAGACCCGGAGCCCAGGGCATCAGACCCAGTTTCACAAATGTGCTCCTTAACCCTGATAGAGCCCAATGAAACTGTCTCTGATGGACACCAGATGGCATCTGCGGGGGAAGGGTCAGGGGGGAAAGGCCAGAGGAGGAGCCGATCTCCAGCCAGAACCAAACGCAGGAAACCAAAAGAGAACGGCATAGAACTGGATGTCCTATATCTGTAACCCTCACAGGACATAGAACTGGGCGTCCTAGATCTGTAACCCTCACAAGACATAGAACTGGATGTCCTAGATCTGTAACCCTCACTGGACATAGAACTGGGCGTCCTAGATCTGTAACACTCACAGGACATAGAACTGGACGTCCTAGATCTGTAACCCTCACAGGACATAGAACTGGACGTCCTAGATCTGTAACCCTCACAGGACATAGACCTGGACGTCCTAGATCTGTAACCCTCACAGGACATAGAACTGGACGTCCTAGATCTGTAACCCTCACAGGACAGACTGAGTCACAGAAAGCACTTTATAATTTCGTCTCTGAGTTAGGAATATCTATATGGGAGGTAATGCACAGGTTTCTGCCAGGTCAGAGTGGTATATACTCATTATTTTAATAGAAGGGTTTAACTGAAACTTGGAACAATCATAGTATTGTACAAACCATAAGATATCATGTGAAATGTACATTTGTATATTTCAAAAAACTAATTATATGTATGATTTTAGTTTCATGGAGGGCTGTATATTCTCTACAGTATAGAGGTGTGTATATTCTCTACTGTATGGAGGGGTGTATATACTCTACTGTATAGAGGGGTGTATATTCTCTACTGTATAGAGGGGTGTATATTCTCTACTGTATGGAGGGGTGTATATACTCTACTGTATAGAGGGGTGTATATTCTCGACTGAATAGAGGGGTGTATATTCTCTACTGTATGGAGGGGTGTATATTCTCTACTGTATAGAGGGGTGTATATTCTCTACTGTATGGAGGGGTGTATATTCTCTACTGTATGGAGGGGTGTATATTCTCTACTGTATGGAGGGGTGTATATTCTCTACTGTATGGAGGGGTGTGTAATCTCTACTGTATAGAGGGGTGTGTATTCTCTACTGTATAGAGGGGTGTATATTCTCGACTGTATAGAGGGGTGTATATTCTCTACTGTATGGAGGGGTGTATATTCTCTACTGTATAGAGGGGTGTATATTCTCTACTGTATGGAGGGGTGTATATTCTCTACTGTATGGAGGGGTGTATATTCTCTACTGTATGGAGGGGTGTATATTCTCTACTCTATAGAGGGGTGTATATTCTCTACTGTATGGAGGGGTGTATATTCTCTACTCTATAGAGGGGTGTATATTCTCTACTGTATGGAGGGGTGTTTATACTCTACTGTATGGAGGGGTGTATATTCTCTACTGTATGGAGGGGTGTATATTCTCTACTGTATAGAGGGGTGTATAATCTCTACTGTATGGAGGGGTGTGTAATCTCTACAGTATAGAGGGGTGTATATTCTCTACTGTATGGAGGGGTGTATATACTCTACTGTATGGAGGGGTGTATAGTTTGGGTTGTTGTGTCAGGAGATGTGACCAGAGGTTCCCAGGTATTTAACCATGTGGGACGGTATAATAACAGAATCTACTCAGGACTTTAACCAATGCTTTACTGGCACCGTGGTGACAGGAGAGAGCGACGAGAGAGATGATATGTTTTCAAGATACAGTAAATAACTTTTGAAATACAGTAATACATCATATCGGCTGTATTTCTGTATTTTGAAGGATATACATCTTGAAAACATTTTCAGACTATATCAACAATGGACTAATGAAACAAATACCCAAAGATAGTTTTTTTCACCTTTAATATCATGATCAGTTGTGCAGAAGTTGTTGTTTGAGTACCTGACAGAGAGGTTGTTTTATAAGGCGTCTAGATATATTGTTTATCATGAATATATTGAATGTATTCATGTTTTGTATAGATATGTTGGACATGTATGGATATATAGTGGACATATGTATGGATATATAGTGGACATATGTATGGATATATAGTGGACATATGTATGGATACATTGAAACAGGATGGACTTAATGTTTAGAACGATGCATCTGTATATGCAGTTGTAGAAAAAATATATTGGCACCTTTTGCACTTTTAAAAAAATAATTCCATATTTCTTCTAGAATAAGTTGAAACAGTCCAATAACTCTTCTTGAACCATTCCTTGTCATTTTGGGGTCGTTGTCCTGCTGGAAGACACACAACCTTCAACGGAGACCCAGTTTGTAGACACTGCGTTGAAACGTTGGATAATCGGAGGACTCCACCACGCTCACGGCCCCCGGGACCAGCGGCAGCAAACCTCTGGGGTGTTTTATTTTCTGTGTCAACTTGAGTTTAGAAAAATAAAATTGGTTCAACAATGTTGAACATCCAATAACAAGGAGTGGAGAACAAAAAAAACTTTTTTTTTTCAATTTGAACTAATTTCAGAAGAAATAGGGAACTATTTAAGAAAAGTGCAAGGGTGCCAATATATTAGTCCACAACTGAATAAAAGCATATATATATATATGTATGTTTTAACATATTATTCTACAGGGTTGAAACAGAGATGTGCACCATGATTCTCTCAGGCTCTGACTACAAAGGGGTCCTATGGTTTAATAGTTTATAGCCAATCATAAAGTCCTATTGGTAGGTGCTGTGGGATATGTCTATGCTGCTATTGGTCCGTTCGGCTGTCGATCTTCTTCTGTGACGTAACCTAGGGAACACCATGTAAAGTCTCAAACAACAATGTAAATGTATTTTAATGTATAATTATTTATGAAATTAAATGTTTAAATGTTTAAATGATGTTTAGTTGAAATATATTGCTGCTTATAAGTGCCATGCATCTCATTTCCACGAACTACACCATTTCAACTCTTTTGGAAAGACTAGTTCAGATAAATACTTGAACTCTTTTGGAAAGACTAGTTCAGATAAATACTTGAACTCTTTTGGAATGCTCCATCCGCACCATTTCAAGCTAGTTGTGGAGGGACTTTGTGGTACGTTCTTAACTCTGTTACAATGGCATCACTGCTTAAAGGTCAGCTGTCAGGATCCAGGGAAAGCTTTCCCAACACTCACTATTAGGCTCACTACACCCAGCCACCAAAACAGATTATGGCCAGTAAAAGGTGAAATGGTCATTTGAATAACTGGCCCAGCCTTATCAGAACAGTCTCCTACTAAATGCAGCCACCACACACGTTGTGGCCAGTAAAAGGTTAAATGGTCATTTGAATAACCGGCCCAGCCTTATCAGAACAGTCTCCTACTAAATGCAGCCACCACACACGTTGTGGCCAGTAAAATATTAAATGGTCATTTGAATAACCGGCTCAGCCTTAACAGAACAGTCTCCTACTAAATGCAGCCACCACACACGTTGTGGCCAGTAAAAGGTTAAATGGTCATTTGAATAACCGGCCCAGCCTTAACAGAACAGTCTCCTACTACACCCAGCCACCACACAGATTATGGCCAGTAAAAGGTGAAATGGTCATTTGAATAACCGGCCCAGCCTTGTATAACAAAGACTTCAATGGACGGATTCAAGAGAAATCTGATTATTTCATGAGTTGGATGATCGCTTGTCCAAATATTCTAAATGTAGACTATTCACAGTTTGCAAAACACGTTGATCGGTATGCAAATACAGACCGGTAGATTTTAGTGTACTCATTTCCACTGAAACTTGGGGTTTAGCTAAGTAAGCAGTTAATGTGTTATATGTGTCGTCCCAGTGCTTGGGGAAGAGGAAGGAGCTGTGTTGACTGATTATACATGTAATTTTAACACACAGATCCTGATGTAACGTGGGAAGGATGCAGTTTTTGGTTTAAAAACTGTGGAAATCAACCAATACGTTTTTAAGATTTCAAAATATATTTGAACAGAAAGGAAAAGTAACCACTGAAAGGTGTGTGGCTCAGCACTGCTTTCAAAGATCTGCCATTTCCAAGGTTACATCTTGATATATAATTAACTGTTATCGGATGACATTGGTTTAATGTCATCTGGGCTATTTAAAGATACTTCATTTGTACTTTGTTACTATAAAACCCTGGTGTGAGAACATATTGAGAGAGACCCCAGTGTTTCCTCATTCCTCTATATGCATATATTATCTCTCATTCTGGACTGGACTCTCACACTGAAGGGGGTATATCAGGAAATCAATACCACAGACAGTCACCTGCACCTTAGAGACTGTGTTCCCAGAACATCAGTTCAATAGACCACAGACTGTCACCTGCACCTTAGAGACTGTGTTCCCAGAACATCAGTTCAATAGACCACAGACAGTCACCTGCACCTTAGAGACTGTGTTCACTGACTCTCTGCTTCTCAGGAGACTTTCTACACCGACTCCCACTCAACCACTCTTACAGAGCCTTCACAAGGGATTCACACCCCTGGAGTTATTCCCCATTTTGTTGTTACAGCTTGAATTAGAAACATATTCAATATTTATTTGTTCACCCATTTACACACAATACCCCATAATGACTAGGTGAAAATCTGGTATATACATTCATACTTGATTAACTTAAATGTTCACTTAAGGGATGGGGGGGGCTATGCACTTGTGACGATCTGAGAGGATTTGATTGGTGTAAACAATCTGGTAATGGCGCCACCTTGCCCTCTGATAGGCTAGGTTGAAGTTTCACCATGTTGTTTACTGTATACCAGTTTATGCATGAGGAATGATTTGGGATTGGTTTTGTGTCTCTGCAGACTCCTGTTGTGCCAGCAGAGGGCGGTGCCACGCCATATTAACACAAACCGTTACCTTGGCCAGGAGCTCTACATCAGGGCTGGGCAAAGGAGGGAGAAATTCTGGTACCACAAAATGTGCACACCTCCCCAAATCCACTAGCAAAAACATTGTGTAGTTTAATTTTATAGTAAGATAGCAAGAGAAAAGATAAATATATAATTTAATGTCTGAACCACACAGCCAACATTCAACTCAAACTTTGACATATTAGCAACTAAACCTCCATTTGGATCTTTAAATGTGGGTTGATTGTTAGGCTTTTGATAATAGGAGTCTTTTAACAGAACATTTGTAATGGATGTGGACTGTTTCCAGGAAGTGACATCATATTCATGAGTGATTAAAAAAATTGATTAGACAGATTCATTTGACTGCAGAGCCGGAGAGGGCCAGAGGCTAGAGGGGCCTCTTGCACGATTTCCTGTCTTTTGGCGCTTCCTATCTTTTAAACAGACACAGGAAGTAGTCTCTGCTGCCACATGTATCTACATACCGTAGGAAGTAAAGAACAATTCACTGAGCCCATCCCAGTTTACTCCAATGTTAGTAGATAACCACCACGTCAATTCAATATATTTATTCATTTATTTTCACCTTTATTTAACCAGGTAGGCAGGATGAGAACAAGTTTTCATTCCATGTGGAAATGTGGGTAATATTTGGTTGAGAAGTTGATAAATGAGATTAACCTTAATAAACCGACTCAAGACAGCCAGTTTAATTTAGGTAATATCCCGTTTGAAAACTATACTCGACTAATAATCAACATTTAAATATTAGAGTGAGATTGAGGACACATTGTGATCTGATTTGACCAAAACGCACCATGAATTCAGTAGGGATTATCATTAATCCATGAATTCATTAGGGATTATCACCAATCCATGAATTCAACAGGGATTATCACCAATCCATGAACTCAACAGGGATTATCAGCAATCCATGAATTCAACAGGAATTATCATCAATCCATGAATTCAACAGGGATTATCACCAATCCATGAACTCCACAGGAATTATCACCAATCCATGAATTCAACAGGGATTATCACCAATCCATGAATTCAACAGGGATTATCACCAATCCATGAATTCAACAGGGATTATCACCAATCCATGAACTCAACAGGGATTATCACCAATCCATGAACTCAACAGGGATTATCACCAATCCATGAATTCAACAGGGATTGTCACCAATCCATGAAGTGTGTTGATTATATGTTTAGAAGTAGTTTTGTAACGTAGGCTTCTTTACATAAAATAAGGATAATAACCTGAGCTAAGATTAGAAAAACAAACTACACTACAGTGACAAGAAAAATGATGTGAACCCTTTGGAAATACCTGGATTTCTGTATGAATATGTAAACATTGTTATCTGATCTTCGTCTAGGTCACAACAACAGACAAACACAGTTTTCTTAAACTAATAACACACAAACAATTATATGTTTTCATGTCTTCATTGAACACACCGTGTAAACATTCACAGTGCAGGGTGGGAGAAGTATGTGAACCCTTGCATTTAATAACTGGTTGACCCTCCTTTGGCAGCAATAACGTTAAACATTTTCTGTAGTTGTGGATCAGACCTGCACAACGGGCAGGAAGAATTTTGGACCAGTTATCTTTACAAAACTGTTTCAGTGGAAAAAGTTACACATACATACACGTGTTCAGCAGATGTTATTACGTTATTACGGGTGTAACAAAATGCTTGTGTTTCTAGCTTCAACGGGGCAGTAATATCTAACAAGTAATATCTAACAATTTTACAACATATAACCAATACACACAGATATAGTAAATGAATGGAATAAGAATATATAAATATATGGACGAGCAATGCCAGTGTGGCATAGACTAAGATAAAGGAGAATAGAATCCAGTATATACATATGAGATGAGTAATGCAAAATATGTAAACATTATTAAAGTGACTAGTGTTCCATTTATTAAAGTGGCCAGTGATTTCAAGTCTGTATGTAGGGCAGCAGCCTCTAATGTGCTAGTGATGGCTATTTAACAGTCTGATGGCCTTGAGATAGAAGCTGTTTTACTGACTTTATTGTCCGCATGGGGAAATGTTGTTGCAGTGTCATGTACACATTGAAAGTGGCGTTTAAATACAAAACAAAATTGACAATACAACTTTCATAACAGTTACATACCAATTAAAAGAGACTCGTTTTTCAGTCTCTCGGGTCCCAGCTTTGACGCACATGTACTGACCTCGCCTTCTGGATTATAGCGGGGTTTCTTGGGCCAAGAAACACGAGCAATGGACATTAGACTGGTGGAAATGTGGATGAGTCCAAATTTGAGGTTTTTGGATCCAACCGCTGTGTCTTTGTGAGACGCAGAGAAGGTGAAATGGATGATCTCCGCATGTGTGGTTCCCACCATAAAGCATTGAGGAGGAGGTGTGATGGTGTGGGGGTGCTTTGTTGGTGACACTGTGTGTGATTTATTTAGAATTCAAGGGACACTTAAGCAGCATGGTTACCACAGCAATCTGCAGTGATAAGCCATGCCATCTGGTTTGGGCTTAGTGGGAGTGTCATTTGTTTTTCAACAGGACAATGACCCAACACAACTCAAGGCTGTGTAAGGGCTTGTTGACCAAGAAGGAGAGTGATGGAGTACTGCATCAGATGAGCTGGCCTCCACAATCACCCAACCTCAACCCAATTGAGATTGTTTGGGATGAGTTGGACTGCAGAGTGAAGGAAAAGCAGCCAACAAGTGCTCAGCATATGAAGGAACTCCTTCAAGAATATTGGAAAAGCATTCCAGGTGAAGCTGGTTGAGAGAATGCCAAGAGTGTGCAAATCTGTTATCAAGGCAAAGAGTGGCTACTTTGAAGAATCTAAAATATAAATTATTATATTATATAAAAAATGATGGTCTCTCAGGGCTCTGTTAAAACAGTCTCCTCCTGCTGGTCTCTCAGAGCTCTGTTAAAACAGTCTCCTCCTGCTGGTCACTCAGGGCTCTGTTAAAACAGTCTCCTCCTGCTGGTCTCTCAGAGCTCTGTTAAAACAGTCTCCTCCTGCTGGTCTCTCAGAGCTCTGTTAAAACAGTCTCCTCCTGCTGGTCTCTCAGAGCTCTGTTAAAACAGTCTCCTCCTGCTGGTCTCTCAGAGCTCTGTTAAAACAGTCTCCTCCTGCTGGTCTCTCAGAGCTCTGTTCAACTGTTCTGCCTTATTATTATTCGACCATGCTGGTCATTTATGAACATTTGAACATCTTGGCCATGTTGTGTTATAATCTCCACCCGGCACAGCCAGAAGAGGACTGGCCACCCCACATAGCCTGGTTCCTCTCTAGGTTTCTTCCTAGCTTTTGGCCTTTCTAGGGAGTTTTTCCTAGCCACCGTGCATCTACACCTGCATTGCTTGCTGTTTGGGGTTTTAGGCTGGCTTTCTGTACAGCACTTTGAGATATCAGCTGATGTACGAAGGGCTATAGAAATTATTTTGAGTTGATTTGATTTGTTAAAACAGTCTCCTCCTGCTGGTCTCTCAGAGCTCTGTTAAAACAGTCTCTTCCTGCTGGTCTCTCAGAGCCCTTGGAGACACATCACAGCTGATATAGATGCCATATTCCGTGTAACATATAGTCAAATGGTAAAAGATTTATATTATAATAATAAAATACATTTCATTAAAGCCATGAGGAAAGCCAGGTGACCAGAGGTTCCACAACCACACACACACCATCAAACACACACACACCATCAAACACACACACACCATCAAACACACACACACCATCAAACACACACAGCATCAAACACACACACACCATCAAACACACACAGCATCAAACACACACACACCATCAAACACACACAGCATCAAACACACACACACCATCAAACACACGCACACCATCAAACACACGCACACCATCAAACACACACACCATCAAACACACACACCATCAAACACACACACCATCAAACACACACACACCATCAAACACACACACACCATCAAACACGCACACCATCAAACACGCACACACCATCAAACACGCACACCATCAAACACACGCACACCATCAAACACGCACACCATCAAACACACACACACCATCAAACACACACACACCATCAAACACACACACACCATCAAACACACACACACCATCAAACACACGCACACCATCAAACACGCACACCATCAAACACACACACACCATCAAACACACGCACACCATCAAACACACACACACCATCAAACACACACACCATCAAACACACACACACCATCAAACACACACACACCATCAAACACACGCACACCATCAAACACGTACACTATCAAACACACACACACTATCAAACACGCACACCATCAAACACGCACACTATCAAACACGCACACAGCATCAAGAAACACCTTTGGAATAGAATCCCCCCAGTATGTGATGAGGCCTCTCATCAACCACCTCTGAAGGTTATGTGTGTGTTTTGCTACTGAGAAGAGAGAGAGTTTTACCCTGAGAAATTTCTCCACCCTAAAGGCCTCTAGCATGGTCAGCACCACACTGCCACTGAGCAGCCTCTGTGTGTGTGTGTGTGTGTGTGTGTGTGTGTGTGTGTGTGTGTGTGTGTGTGTGTGTGTGTGTGTGTGTGTGTGTGTGTGTGTGTGTGTGTGTGTGTGTGTGGTGTGTGTTGTGTGTGTTGTGTGTGTTGTGTGTGTTGTGTGTGTTGTGTGTGTTGTGTGTGTGTGTTTGAGAGAGAAAGAGGGAGAGATTCACCTTTGTGTGTATGCAATTTTAAAAAACACAGGCGTTAGATGAAAGAGATATTCACATGCCAGTGGCTTTCCCAGGACAGAGAGAAGAACGTGCCGTCAGTAGGATTCCCCACATCACCTCACGCTGTGAAGGCTGAAAGGAAAACAGCCAAACCTTGGAGACAGAAGACAAGACATCTCATCCTCTCCTCCTTCTCTTCTCTGTCTCTTTCTTCCCCTCCTCTCTGTGAACAGTGCTGTTGAATGTTCATGTCAATTTTGTATGATCTCTTAAACACTATTTTTGGCCCATCTGATGGAACTGTGGCTTTCCTGTATATAGCCACTATATTGTGATCACTGCATCCAATGGGTACAGATACAGCTTTAGAACAAAGTTCTGCAGAATTTGTTCCTGTAGTGTTTGTAAACACCCTGGTAGGTTGATTAGTAACCTGATCCAGATTACAGGCACTGGTTACAGTGAGAAGCTTCCTCTTGAGCGGACAGCTTGATGAAAACCAGGCATTTTTCAAGTCCCGAAGAAAGTAGACCTCTCTGTTTACATCACATACACTATCAAGCATTTCACATATATTATCTAGATACTGACTGTTAGCACTTGGTGGCTGATAGCAACACCCCAAAACAAAATGTGCCAAGTGAACCTGCAAAACACATCAAATAATGTTTTATATACTGGCCAGTTCAGTTAAGGACAAATTCTTATTGACAACGACAAACTATCACCCTATGGTACTGTCAATCACAGCTAGATATGATGCAGCCTGGATTTGAACCAGGGACTGTAGTGACCCCTCTTGCACAGAAATGCAGTGCCTTAGACAGCTGCGCCACTCAGAAGCCCAGTTGACTTTTGAGCGACTGCCATGTTGGCCATGAAGAAAGATACCACACAAAATATTATCTTCTGAATATTAAATAAAACAGACGTCACACATTTTGACCAGATTCAGTATTTTTTGTCCAGCTCTCGTCTCCCTCATCATCAACTTGTCTTCCAGAAGGTGGACTCCTGCTACCAGTTTCTCTATAGAACAATGTGTGAGATGATTAATGAAGTCAGGTGTGGTGCTTGGTTGGAACTAAACCCTGCAATACCTATTCACTCCAGGACAAGAGTTAAAAGTCCCTGAACTGACAGAATGTGTTCTTCTATAACGATATAGAGTCTGTAGACAGTCTGTAGACTCAGAATCAACCATATAAATATAGTTAGGAGAATATGAATAGTTTTAAGGACTATATATTACACAGCTACATGTGTGTTGAGATCTCCTTCGGTTACTGTCATGTCATTGTCATGACTTCAGGCGAAGTCGGTTCCTTCTCCTTGTTCGGGGCGACGTTCGGCGGTCGACGTCACCGGTCTTCTGGCCATCGCCGATCCACCTTTCATTTTCCATTTGTTTTGTCTTGTTTTCCCACACACCCGGTGTACATTTCCCTCATTACTCGTTGTGTACTTAACCCCCCCATGTCTGTGTGTGAAATGGTTTATTGTTTCGTGTACGTTAGTCTGGCTGCTCTGAGTTGTGTCAACCCGCATTGTGTTTAGTGTTCTTAGTGCCGTGCGTTTTGTTCGCCTAAATAAAAGGCTCCGTTTGCTACCCAAATTCTGCTCTCCTGCGCCTGACTCCCTTATAGCCAGTTACAGTCATAACGTATTGGGGAAGTTAGAGTGTGTTGATATCTCTATTAGTTATTGTCATAATGTCATAACGTATTGGGGAAGTTAGAGTGTGTTGAGATCTCCTTTGGTTATTGTCATATTGTCATAACACATCACAGAAGTTAGAGTAGCAGTGATCAAGTGTATTACCCCTGCGCGTAGTGCAGAAATATGCTGATAGAATTTAGGTAGCCTTGTTCTCACATTTGCTTTGTTAAAATCCCCAACTACAATAAATGCAGCTTCAGGATATATGGTTTCCAGTTTACATAGAGTCCAGTGAAGTTCCTTAACTTGTTTGGGATAAGGGGCAGCATTTCCACTTTTGGATGAATTGCATGCCCAAACTGAACTGCCTCCTACTCTGTCCCAGAGTAGCCGTCTTGGTGTCTGCTTGAGGGGGAATGGACACCGCTGAGAGGATGACTGACCAGAACTCTCTTGGGAAAACCTAGTACATGTTCATTAGGGTGTGTGTTTGTTTATGTTAAGGACTATATACAGTGCCTTGCGAAAGTATTCGGCCCCCTTGAACTTTGCGACCTTTTGCCACATTTCAGGCTTCAAACATAAAGATATAAAACTGTATTTTTTTGTGAAGAATCAACAACAAGTGGGACACAATCATGGAGTGGAACGACATTTATTGGATATTTCAAACTTTTTAACAAATCAAAAACTGAAAAATTGGGCTTGCAAAATTATTCAGCCCCTTTACTTTCAGTGCAGCAAACTCTCTCCAGAAGTTCAGTGAGGATCTCTGAATGATCCAATGTTGACCTAAATGACTAATGATGATAAATACAATCCACCTGTGTGTAATCAAGTCTCCGTATAAATGCACCTGCACTGTGATAGTCTCAGAGTTTAAAGCCGGATTTGGATACAAAAAGATTTCCCAAGCTTTAAACATCCCAAGGAGCATTGTGCAAGCGATAATATTGAAATGGAAGGAGTATCAGACCACTGCAAATCTACCAAGACCTGGCCGTCCCTCTAAACTTTCAGCTCATACAAGGAGAAGACTGATCAGAGATGCAGCCAAGAGGCCCGTGATCACTCTGGATGAACTGCAGAGATCTACAGCTGAGGTGGGAGACTCTGTCCATAGGGCAACAATCAGTCCTATATTGCACAAATCTGGCCTTTATGGAAGAGTGGCAAGAAGAAAGCCATTTCTTAAAGATATCCATAAAAAGTGTTGTTTAAAGTTTGCCACAAGCCACCTGGGAGACACACCAAACATGTGGAAGAAGGTGCTCTGGTCAGATGAAACCAAAATTGAACTTTTTGGCAACAATGCAAAACGTTATGTTTGGCGTAAAAGCAACACAGCTCATCACCCTGAACACACACCATCCCCACTGTCAAACATGGTGGTGGCAGCATCATGGTTTGGGCCTGCTTTTCTTCAGCAGGGACAGGGAAGATGGTTAAAATTGATGGGAAGATGGATGGAGCAAAATACAGGACCATTCTGGAAGAAAACCTGATGGAGTCTGCAAAAGACTTGAGACTGGGACGGAGGTTTGTCTTCCAACAAGACAATGATCCAAAACATAAAGCAAAATCTACAATGGAATGGTTCAAAAATAAACATATCCAGGTGTTAGAATGGCCAAGTCAAAGTCCAGACCTGAATCCAATCGAGAATCTGTGGAAAGAACTGAAAACTGCTGTTCACAAATGCTCTCCATCCAACCTCACTGAGCCCGAGCTGTTTTGCAAGGAGGAATGGGAAAACATTTCAGTCTCTCGATGTGCAAAACTGATAGAGACATACCCCAAGCGACTTACAGCTGTAATCGCAGCAAAAGGTGGCGCTACAAAGTATTAACTTAAGGGGGCTGAATAATTTTGCACGCCCAATATTTTGACTTGTTAAAAAAGTTTGAAATATCCAATAAATGTCGTTCCACTTCATGATTGTGTCCCACTTGTTGATTCTTCACAAAAAAATACAGTTTTATATCTTTATGTTTGAAGCCTGAAATGTGGCGAAAGGTCGCAAAGTTCAAGGGGGCCGAATACGTTCGCAAGGCACTGTATTACACAGCTACATGTGTGTTGATATCTCCTTCGATTGTCATAATGTTATGTGTTTATTTATGTTAAGGACTATATATATAATACACATCCATGTGTGTTGATGTCTCCTTCGGTTATTCTCATAATGTCAGGTGTTTGTATCCGTGGGTCCAAATCTTAACTCTATCAGTCTCACCACATTTCAAGTGTTTTCAACAACATATACAAGACTGTTTATAGTCCTCTATGTTCAACCTTTTTGTTCTCAGAAGATGCATGGAAACAGGAAGGCCGTGGTCTTTCTGTCATGTAGCGTTTATGTCAGTGTAATAAAACCTAATAAAGACAGAAATAACAACAAAAGTGAGAGAGAGGGGTGGACAGAGAGAGAGAGGGGTGGACAGAGAGAGAGAGAGAGGGGTGGACAGAGAGAGAGAGAGAGGGGTGGACAGAGAGAGAGGGGTGGACAGAGAGAGAGGGGTGGACAGAGAGAGAGAGAGAGAGAGGGGTGGACAGAGAGAGGGGTGGACAGAGAGAGGGGTGGACAGAGAGAGAGAGAGAGAGGGGTGGACAGAGAGAGGGGTGGACAGAGAGAGAGAGAGAGAGAGGGGTGGACAGAGAGAGAGAGGGGTGGAGAGAGAGAGGGGTGGACAGAGAGAGGGGTGGACAGAGAGAGGGGTGGACAGAGAGAGGGGTGGACAGAGAGAGGGGTGGACAGAGAGAGGGGTGGACAGAGAGAGGGGTGGACAGAGAGAGGGGTGGACAGAGAGAGGGGTGGACAGAGAGAGGGGTGGACAGAGAGAGGGGTGGACAGAGAGAGGGGTGGACAGAGAGAGGGGTGGACAGAGAGAGGGGTGGACAGAGAGAGGGGTGGACAGAGAGAGGGGTGGACAGAGAGAGGGGTGGACAGAGAGAGAGAGAGAGAGGTGGACAGAGAGAGAGAGGGGTGGACAGAGAGAGAGAGAGAGGGGTGGACAGAGAGAGAGAGAGAGGGGTGGACAGAGAGAGAGAGAGAGAGGGGTGGACAGAGAGAGAGAGAGAGAGGGGTGGACAGAGAGAGAGAGAGAGAGGGGTGGACAGACAGAGAGAGAGAGAGGGGTGGACAGAGAGAGAGAGAGAGAGAGAGAGAGAGAGGGGTGGACAGAGAGAGAGAGAGAGAGAGAGGGGTGGACAGAGAGAGAGAGAGAGAGAGAGAGAGGGGTGGAGAGAGAGAGAGAGAGAGGGGTGGACAGAGAGAGAGAGAGAGAGAGGGGTGGACAGAGAGAGAGAGAGAGAGGGGTGGACAGAGAGAGAGAGGGGTGGACAGAGAGAGAGAGAGAGAGAGGGGTGGACAGAGAGAGAGAGAGAGAGGGGTGGACAGAGAGAGAGAGAGAGAGGGGTGGACAGAGAGAGAGAGAGAGGGGTGGACAGAGAGAGAGAGAGAGAGAGAGGGGTGGACAGAGAGAGAGAGAGAGAGGGGTGGACAGAGAGAGAGAGAGAGGGGTGGACAGAGAGAGAGAGAGAGAGGGGTGGACAGAGAGAGAGAGAGAGAGGGGTGGACAGAGAGAGAGAGAGAGAGGGGTGGACAGAGAGAGAGAGAGAGAGGGGTGGACAGAGAGAGAGAGAGAGAGGGGTGGACAGAGAGAGAGAGAGAGAGGGGTGGACAGACAGAGAGAGAGAGGGGTGGACAGAGAGAGAGAGAGAGGGGTGGACAGACAGAGAGAGAGAGGGGTGGACAGACAGAGAGAGAGAGAGGGGTGGACAGACAGAGAGAGAGAGGTGGACAGAGAGAGAGAGAGGGGGGTGGACAGAGAGAGAGAGAGAGGGGTGGACAGAGAGAGAGAGAGGGGTGGACAGAGAGAGAGAGAGAGGGGTGGACAGAGAGAGAGAGAGAGGGGTGGAGAGAGAGAGAGAGAGGGGTGGACAGAGAGAGAGAGAGAGGGGTGGACAGAGAGAGAGAGAGAGGGGTGGACAGAGAGAGAGAGAGAGGGGTGGACAGAGAGAGAGAGAGGGGTGGACAGAGAGAGAGAGAGAGGGGTGGACAGAGAGAGAGAGAGAGGGGTGGACAGAGAGAGAGAGAGAGGGGTGGACAGAGAGAGAGAGAGAGGGGTGGACAGAGAGAGAGAGGGGTGGACAGAGAGAGAGAGGGGTGGACAGAGAGAGAGAGGGGTGGACAGAGAGAGAGAGGGGTGGACAGAGAGACAGGGGTGGACAGAGAGACAGGGGTGGACAGAGAGAGAGAGAGAGGGGTGGACAGAGAGAGAGAGAGAGAGGGGTGGACAGAGAGAGAGAGAGAGGGGTGGACAGAGAGAGAGAGAGAGGGGTGGACAGAGAGAGAGAGAGAGGGGTGGACAGAGAGAGAGAGGGGTGGACAGAGAGAGAGAGAGAGGGGTGGACAGAGAGAGAGAGAGAGGGGTGGACAGAGAGAGAGAGGGGTGGACAGAGAGAGACAGGGGTGGACAGAGAGAGAGAGGGGTGGACAGAGAGAGAGAGGGGTGGACAGAGAGAGAGAGGGGTGGACAGAGAGAGAGAGGGGTGGACAGAGAGAGAGAGGGGTGGACAGAGAGAGAGAGGGGTGGACAGAGAGAGAGAGGGGTGGACAGAGAGAGAGAGGGGTGGACAGAGAGAGAGAGAGTGGTGGACAGAGAGAGAGAGGGGTGGACAGAGAGAGAGAGAGTGGTGGACAGAGAGAGAGAGTGGTGGACAGAGAGAGAGAGTGGTGGACAGAGAGAGAGAGGGGTGGACAGAGAGAGAGAGGGGTGGACAGAGAGAGAGAGGGGTGGACAGAGAGAGAGAGAGAGAGGGGTGGACAGAGAGAGAGAGAGAGAGGGGTGGACAGAGAGAGAGAGAGAGAGGGGTGGACAGAGAGAGAGAGAGAGAGGGGTGGACAGAGAGAGAGAGAGAGAGGGGTGGACAGAGAGAGAGAGAGAGGGGTGGACAGAGAGAGAGATGGACAGAGAGAGAGATGGACAGAGAGAGAGATGGACAGAGAGAGAGATGGACAGAGAGAGAGATGGACAGAGAGAGGGGTGGACAGAGAGAGAGATAAGGCAAGCAGGGCATTCTATGCCATCAAAAGGAACATAAATTTCAACATACCAATTTGGATTTGGCTAAAAATACTTGAATCAGTCATAGAGCCCATTGCCCTTTATGGTTGTGAGGTCTGGGGTCCGCTCACCAACCAAGACTTCACAAAATGGGACAAACACCAAATTGAGACTCTGCACGCAGAATTCTGCAAAAATTTCCTCCGTGTACAACGTAGAACACCAAATAATGCATGCAGAGCAGAATTAGGCCGATACCCACTAATTATCAAAATCCAGAAAAGAGCCGTTAAATTCTATAACCACCTAAAAGGAAGTGATTCCCAAACCTTCCATAACAAAGCCATCACCTACAGAGAGATGAACCTGGAGAAGTGTCCCCTAAGCAAGCTGGTCCTGGGGCTCTGTTCACAAACACAAACACACCCTACAGAGCCCCAGGACAGCAGCACAATTAGACCCAACCAAATCATGAGAAAACAAAAAGAATTACTTGACACATTGGAAAGAATTAACAAAAAAACAGAGCAAACTAGAATGCTATTTGGCCCTACACAGAGAGTACACAGCGGCAGAATACCTGACCACTGTGACTGACCCAAAATGAAGGAAAGCTTTGACTATGTACAGACTCAGTGAGCATAGCCTTGCTATTGAGAAAGGCCGCCGTAGGCAGACATGGCTCTCAAGAGAAGACAGGCTATGTGCTCACTGCCCACAAAATGAGGTGGAAACTGAGCTGCACTTCCTAACCTCCTGCCCAATGTATGACCATATTAGAGAGACATATTTCCCTCAGATTACACAGATCCACAAAGAATTCGAAAACAAATCCAATTTTGAAAAACTCCCATATCTACTGGGTGAAATTCCACAGTGTGCCATCACAGCAGCAAGATGTGTGACCTGTTGCCACGAGAAAAGGGCAACCAGTGAAGAACACACACCATTGTAAATACAACCCATATTTATGCTTATTTATTTTATCTTGTGTCCTTTAACCATTTGTACATTGTTAAAACACTATATATATATATATAATATGACATTTGTAATGTTTTTATTGTTTTGAAACTTCTGTATGTGTAATGTTTACTGTTAATTTTTATTGTTTATTTCACTTTATATATTATCTACCTCACTTGCTTTGGCAATGTTAACACATGTTTCCCATGCCAATAAAGCCCTCGAATTGAATTGAGATTGACAGAGAGAGGGGTGGACAGAGAGAGATGGACAGAGAGAGAGATGGACAGGGAGAGGGGGTGGACAGAGAGAGGGGTGGACAGAGAGAGAGATGGACAGAGAGAGAGATGGACAGAGAGAGAGATGGACAGAGAGAGAGATGGACAGAGAGAGAGATGGACAGAGAGAGAGATGGACAGAGAGAGGGGGTGGACATAGAGAGATTCACATAGAGAGAGATGGACAGGGAGAGGGGGTGGACAGAGAGAGGGGTGGACAGAGAGAGATGGACAGAGAGAGAGATGGACAGAGAGAGAGATGGACAGAGAGAGAGATGGACAGAGAGAGAGATGGACAGAGAGAGAGAGATGGACAGAGAGAGGGGGTGGACATAGAGAGAGATGCACATAGAGAGAGATGGACAGGGAGATGGGGTGGACAGAGAGAGGGGTGGACAGAGAGAGGGGTGGACAGAGAGAGGGGTGGACAGAGAGAGAGATGGACAGAGAGAGAGATGGACAGAGAGAGAGATGGACAGAGAGAGAGATGGACAGAGAGAGAGATGGACAGAGAGAGAGATGGACAGAGGGGTGGACAGAGAGAGATGGACAGAGAGAGGGGGTGGACAGAGAGAGGGGGTGGACAGAGAGAGGGGTGGACAGAGAGAGGGGTGGACAGAGAGAGATGGACAGAGAGAGAGATGGACAGAGAGAGATGGACAGAGAGAGAGATGGACAGCGAGAGGGGTGGACAGAGAGAGATGGACAGAGAGAGAGATGGACAGAGAGAGAGATGGACAGAGAGAGGGGGTGGACAGAGAGAGGGGGTGGACATAGAGAGGGGGTGGACATAGAGAGGGGGTGGACATAGAGAGGGGGTGGACATAGAGAGAGAGATGGACAGAGAGAGGGGTGGGCAGAGAGAGGGGTGGGCAGAGAGAGGGGTGGGCAGAGAGAGGGGTGGGCAGAGAGAGGGGTGGGCAGAGAGAGGGGTGGGCAGAGAGAGGGGTGGGCAGAGAGAGGGGTGGGCAGAGAGAGAGATGGACAGAGAGAGGGGTGGACAGAGAGAGGGGTGGACAGAGAGAGGGGGTGGACATAGAGAGGGGTGGACAGAGAGAGGGGGTGGACATAGAGAGAGATGGACAGGGAGAGGGGTGGACAGAGAGAGGGGTGGACAGAGAGAGGGGTGGACAGAGAGAGAGATGGACAGAGAGAGATGGACAGAGAGAGAGATGGACAGAGAGAGGGGGTGGACAGAGAGAGGGGGTGGACATAGAGAGGGGGTGGACATAGAGAGGGGGTGGACATAGAGAGGGGTGGACATAGAGAGGGGTGGACATAGAGAGAGAGATGGACAGAGAGAGGGGTGGGCAGAGAGAGGGGTGGGCAGAGAGAGGGGTGGGTAGAGAGAGGGGTGGGCAGAGAGAGGGGTGGGCAGAGAGAGGGGTGGGCAG
Organism: Oncorhynchus mykiss; assembly: GCF_013265735.2. NCBI lineage: Eukaryota > Metazoa > Chordata > Actinopteri > Salmoniformes > Salmonidae > Oncorhynchus > Oncorhynchus mykiss. Next base: position 40,326,724 of record NC_048589.1, read on the forward strand.
AGAAAGAGATGGACAGAGAGAGAGATGGACAGAGAGAGAGATGGACAGAGAGAGAGATGGACAGAGAGAGAGAGATGGACAGAGAGAGGGGGTGGACATAGAGAGAGATGCACATAGAGAGAGATGGACAGGGAGAGGGGGTGGACAGAGAGAGGGGTGGACAGAGAGAGGGGTGGACAGAGAGAGAGATGGACAGAGAGAGAGATGGACAGAGAGAGAGATGGACAGAGAGGGGTGGACAGAGAGGGGGTGGACAGAGAGAGGGGTGGACAGAGAGAGAGATGGACAGAGAGAGAGGTGGACAGCGAGAGGGGTGGACAGAGAGAGATGGACAGAGAGAGAGATGGACAGAGAGAGGGGGTGGACATAGAGAGGGGGTGGACATAGAGAGGGGGTGGACATAGAGAGGGGGTGGACATAGAGAGAGAGATGGACAGAGAGAGGGGTGGGCAGAGAGAGGGGTGGGCAGAGAGAGGGGTGGGCAGAGAGAGGGGTGGGCAGAGAGGGGTGGACAGAGAGAGAGATGGACAGAGAGAGAGATGGACAGAGAGAGAGATGGACAGAGAGAGAGATGGACAGAGAGAGAGATGGACAGAGAGGGAGATGGACAGAGAGAGAGATGGGTACAGAGAGGGAGATGGGTACAGAGAGGGAGATGGGTACAGAGAGGGAGATGGGTACAGAGAGGGAGATGGGTACAGAGAGGGAGATGGGTACAGAGAGGGAGATGGGTACAGAGAGGGAGATGGGTACAGAGAGGGAGATGGACAGAGAGGGATGGACGGAGGGAAAGAAAGAAAATATACATTTCTATATTTCCACCATTGAGACAGTGTGCACTATTAGTATTCATACAGACAGTGTACACTATTAGTATCCATACAGACAGTGTACACTATTAGTATTCATACAGACAGTGTACACTATTAGTATTCATACAGACAGTGTACACTATTAGTATCCATACAGACAGTGTACACTATTAGTATCCATTAAGACAGTGTACACTAGTAGTATTCATACAGACAGTGTACACAAGTAGTACCCATACAGACAGTGTACACTAGTAGTATCCATACAGACAGTGTACACTAGTAGTATCCATACAGACAGTGTACACTAGTAGTATTCATACAGACAGTGTACACAAGTAGTACCCATACAGACAGTGGACACTATTAGTACCCATTCAGACAGTGTACACTATTAGTACCCATACAGACAGTGTACACAAGTAGTACCCATTCAGATAGTGTACACTATTAGTATCCATACAGACAGTGGACACTATTAGTACCCATACAGACAGTGTACACAAGTAGTATCCATACAGACAGTGTACACAAGTAGTATCCATACAGACAGTGTACACTAGTAGTATCCATACAGACAGTGTACACTAGTAGTATCCATACAGACAGTGGACACTATTAGTATCCATACAGACAGTGTACACTAGTAGTATCCATACAGACAGTGGACACTAGTAGTATTCATACAGACAGTGTACACTAGTAGTATCCATACAGACAGTGTACACTAGTAGTATTCATACAGACAGTGGACACTATTAGTACCCATACAGACAGTGTACACAAGTAGTACCCATACAGACAGTGGACACTATTAGTATCCATACAGACAGTGTACACTATTAGTATCCATACAGACAGTGTACACTATTAGTATCCATACAGACAGTGTACACTAGCAGTCATCTGGATTAGTGACACAATTGTAACATCTGTTGACCCATTTATTGTTTTCCTTGAATCTGTCACAACGATATAAAGGGAGGAAACTTTCTATTCTCTGGAAGGAGGCAACCACCCACTCCCTATCAGGGTTGGTCACTCCTGGATGGTTCCTTGAACGGTCCCAAACCGAGGAGAAGACAAAGGCCTTCCGGTTGTTGTCAAAGACTTGAAAGACGTTCATGAATTGGAGAATATTGTATCGTCCTTTAGGGTTGTTGCATTTCTCCAGGCAGGGAGAGTAGGTGGAGAAGAAGACGATGCATTGACCAGCATTACTACCAGCATTGTTTATCAGAGTCTGCATTGGGCTGAAGTTGTTATTATCACCACTCAAGAGACGGTACTCAGCATGGTCTATGTAAAGAGATGTTTTAAGAGGTGTGGCTGCGATGAGCCGGTTTCCTGTGTAGACCTTGTTATCATTAAGTGTGTTCTGGACAACCTGAGGTTGCACGCCTACATCAAAGATTGCTCCATTTTGGGAACACTGCTGTTGGGTGAGTAAGACAGCCATGGCATACTGGCGTTTCTCCAGGCCGAACCTGAACAACAACAGGAGACAGAAGAGACAGAACACAGAGGATCAGACACATTATAAACAGACAGGAGACAGAACACAGAGGATCAGAAACATTATAAACAGACAGGAGACAGAACACAGAGGGTCATAAAACAGACAGGAGACAGAAGAGACAGAACACAGAGGATCAGAAACATTATAAACAGACAGGAGACAGAACACAGAGGGTCATAAAACAGACAGGAGACAGAAGAGACAGAACACAGAGGATCAGAAACATTATAAACAGACAGGAGACAGAACACAGAGGGTCATAAAACAGACAGGAGACAGAAGAGACAGAACACAGAGGATCAAACACATTATAAACAGACAGGAGACAGAACACAGAGGATCAGAAACATTATAAACAGACAGGAGACAGAACACAGAGGATCAGAAACATTATAAACAGACAGGAGACAGAACACAGAGGATCAGAAACATTATAAACAGACAGGAGACAGAGGAGACAGAACACAGGATCAGAAACATAAACAGACAGGAGACAGAACACAGAGGATCATTAAACAGACAGGAGACAGAAGAGACAGAACACAGGATCAGAAACATTATAAACAGACAGGAGACAGAAGAGACAGAACACAGAGGATCAGACACATTATAAACAGACAGGAGACACAACACAGGATCAGAAACATTATAAACAGACAGGAGACAGAACAGAGGATCAGACACATTATAAACAGACAGGAGACAGAACACAGAGGGTCATAAAACAGACAGGAGACAGAAGAGACAGATCACAGAGGATCAGACACATTATAAACAGACAGGAGACAGAAGAGACAGAACACAGAGGATCAGAAACATTATAAACAGACAGGAGACAGAACACAGAGGATCAGAAACATTATAAACAGACAGGAGACAGAAGAGACAGAACACAGAGGATCAGAAACATTATAAACAGACAGGAGACAGAACACAGAGGGTCATAAAACAGACAGGAGACAGAAGAGACAGAACACAGGATCAGAAACATTATAAACAGACAGGAGACAGAACACAGGATCAGAAACATTATAAACAGACAGGAGACAGAACACAGAGGATCATTAAACAGACAGGAGACAGAAGAGACAGAACACAGAGGATCAGAAACATTATAAACAGACAGGAGACAGAACACAGAGGATCAGACACATTATAAACAGACAGGAGAAAGAACACAGAGGATCAGAAACATTATAAACAGACAGGAGACAGAACAGAGGATCAGACACATTATAAACAGACAGGAGACAGAACACAGAGGGTCATAAAACAGACAGGAGACAGAACACAGAGGATCAAACACATTATAAACAGACAGGAGACAGAACACAGAGGGTCATAAAACAGACAGGAGACAGAAGAGACAGAACACAGAGGATCAGAAACATTATAAACAGACAGGAGACAGAACACAGAGGGTCATAAAACAGACAGGAGACAGAAGAGACAGAACACAGAGGATCAAACACATTATAAACAGACAGGAGACAGAACACAGAGGATCAGAAACATTATAAACAGACAGGAGACAGAACACAGAGGATCAGAAACATTATAAACAGACAGGAGACAGAACACAGGATCAGAAACATTATAAATAGACAGGAGACAGAAGAGACAGAACACAGAGGATCAGAAACATTACAAACAAATTACAAAGAAATTACAACACTTTTTGTACATAGTTCCCATATTTTATGGGACCAAAATTATTGGGGCAAATTCACTTATGTGTATTAAAGTAGTCAAACATATTCTTCTTCTTGCTTGTGACTTTACAAATGTGTTGGAGGCATTTCCTGTTTGTTTTGGTTGTTTCAGATTGTTTTTTGCCCAATAGAAATTATGGTAAACAATGTATTGTGTCATTTTGAGTAACTTTTATTGTAAATAAGAACAGAATATGTCTCTAAACACTTCTACATCCATGTGGATGCTACGATGATTATGGATAAACCTGGATGAATCGTGAATAATGATGAGTGGGAAAGTTACCTATCATTATTCATACATGTGTCCCCAAAAAATGGAAATCTTTCAAATAATGCCTAATAATTCTGTCTAACAGACATTTAGGAATATTTACATTATGAATGAACAGAGAAACACCCACCTTCTCATCTTTTGTACCACATTAGCCAAGACCTCTTGATCGATAGCATCCACCTTGCCTCCAGGCCAGAGAGACAGCAGAAAGAGAAGGACAATTCCCCTCATAGCTACACACACAGCTGAAACACACAGGAACACACTGTATAAACACACACACATCTGAAACACACAGGAACACACTGTATAAACACACACACATCTGAAACACACAGGAACACACTATATACACACACAGCTGAAACACACAGGAACACACTGTATATACACACACAGCTGAAACACACAGGAACACACTATATATACACACAGCTGAAACACACAGGAACACACTATATATACACACACAGCTGAAACACACAGGAACACACTATATATACACACACAGCTGAAACACACAGGAACACACTATATACACACAGCTGAAACACACAGGAACACACTATATATACACACAGCTGAAACACACAGGAACACACTATATATACACACACAGCTGAAACACACAGGAACACACTGTATATACACACACAGCTGAAACCCACAGGAACACACTATATACACACACAGCTGAAACACACAGGAACACACTATATATACACACACAGCTGAAACACACAGGAACACACTATATATACACACACAGCTGAAACACACAGGAACACACTATATATACACACACAGCTGAAACACACAGGAACACACTATATATACACACAGCTGAAACACACAGGAACACACTATATACACACAGCTGAAACCCACAGGAACACACTATATACACACACAGCTGAAACCCACAGGAACACACTATATATACACACACAGCTGAAACCCACAGGAACACACTATATATACACACACAGCTGAAACACACAGGAACACACTGTATATACACACACAGCTGAAACACACAGGAACACACTGTATATACACACACAGCTGAAACACACAGGAACACACTGTATATACACACACAGCTGAAACACACAGGAACACACTGTATATACACACACAGCTGAAACACACAGGAACACACTGTATATACACACACAGCTGAAACACACAGGAACACACTGTATATACACACACAGCTGAAACACACAGGAACACACTGTATATACACACACAGCTGAAACACACAGGAACACACTGTATATACACACACAGCTGAAACACACAGGAACACACTATATACACACAGCTGAAACACACAGGAACACACTGTATATACACACACAGCTGAAACCCACAGGAACACACTATATATACACACACAGCTGAAACATACAGGAACACACTATATATACACACACAGCTGAAACCCACAGGAACACACTATATATACACACACAGCTGAAACATACAGGAACACACTGTACATTCACCGACAATACAAAACATTATGAACACCTACTCCTTCCATCACACAGACTGACCAGGTGAATCCAGGTGACAGCTATGATCCCTTAATTGTTGTCACCTGTTAAATCCACTTCAATCAGTGTAGATGAAGGGGAGGATACAGGTTAAGGAAGGTGTTTAAACCTTTAGACAATTGACACATGGATTGTGTGTGTGAGCCATTCAGATGAAGTGCCTTTAAATGGGGTAATAGTTGCCAGGTACACTAGTGTGTGAGTGTGTCAAGAACTGCAACGCTCCTGGGGTTTTCACGCTCAACAGTTTCCTGTGTGTATCAAGAATGGTTCACCACCCAAAGGACATTCAGCCAACTTGACACAACTGTGGGAGTCAACATGGACCAGCATCCCTGTGGAATGCTTTTGACACCTTGTAGAGTCCATGACCTGATGAATTGATGCTGTTCTGTGAGAGACGTGGGTGTAACTCTGTATTAAGGTATTCTTAATGTTTTGTAAACTCAGTGTTTACTTATTCTGTTCAAGGAGCTCATTGAGGGTTACAAAGGTCCTATTTATATAAAACCAACCATGTTGATAAGCAGTAAAGATAACATTAGATATAAGTCAAGTAGAATACACTTACAGAGATTGTGGATGGCTGGTTATTGTCCTGTAGATTGTAGATGGCTGACTGATGTCCTCTAGATTGTAGATGGCTGACTGATGTCCTCTAGATTGTAGATGGCTGACTGATGTCCTCTATCCAAGACAAAACAGATGAAGGTTAACTGAAGTTATGGAAAACAAACTTAGACATGTTGTTTATTAAAAACAGCAGAAACACAGTTGTCACATTTAGTTCAGAGAGAAGGTACTAATTCACCCATGTACCTGTTGAAGGGTTGTTGCTGTGTCCATGTGAGCAGCGCTTTATAGTGGTTTTTATGTGTTAATATTTATCCAGAGAAGGTAGGGCAGAGGGAGGGGCAGAGGCTGCTGACCTCATTACCATATTTATCCAGGGAGGGCAGAGGGAGAGACAGGTGATGCAATAGCCTTACTGGAAATAAACAGGTATTATTGATCCTGGTTCGATTCCAAGCTGTAAATCAAATCAAATCAAATGTTACTTTTCACATACACATGGTTAGCAGATGTTAATGCGAGTGTAGCGAAATGCTTGTGCTTCTAGTTCCGACAATGCAGTAATAACCAACAAGTAATCTAGCTAAAAATTCCAAAACTACTACCTTATAGACACAAGTGTAAGGGGATAAATAATATGTACATAAAGATATATGAATGAGTGATGGTACAGAGCAGCATAGGCAAGATACAGTAGATGGTATTGAGTACAGTATATACATATGAGATGAGTATGTAAACAAAGTGGCACAGTTAAAGTGGCTAGTGATACATGTATTACATAAAGATACAGTAGATGGTATTTAGTACAGTATATACATATGAGATGAGTATGTAAACAAAGTGGCATAGTTAAAGTGGCTAGTGATACATGTATTACATAAAGATACAGTAGATGATATCGAGTACAGTATATACATATGAGATGAGTATGTAAACAAAGTGGCACAGTTAAAGTGGCTAGTGATACATGTATTACATAAAGATACAGTCGATGATATAGAGTACAGTATATACATATGAGATGAGTATGTAAACAAAGTGGCATAGTTAAAGTGGCTAGTGATACATGTATTACATAAAGATACAGTAGATGATATCGAGTACAGTATATACATATGAGATGAGTATGTAAACAAAGTGGCACAGTTAAAGTGGCTAGTGATACATGTATTACATAAAGATACAGTCGATGATATAGAGTACAGTATATACATATGAGATGAGTATGTAAACAAAGTGGCATAGTTAAAGTGGCTAGTGATACATGTATTACATAAAGATACAGTAGATGATATCGAGTACAGTATATACATATGAGATGAGTATGTAAACAAAGTGGCACAGTTAAAGTGGCTAGTGATACATGTATTACATAAGGATACAGTCGATGATATAGAGTACAGTATATACATATGAGATGAGTATGTAAACAAAGTGGCATAGTTAAAGTGGCTAGTGATACATGTATTACATAAAGATACAGTAGATGATATCGAGTACAGTATATACATATGAGATGAGTATGTAAACAAAGTGACATAGTTTAAAGTGGCTAGTGATACGTGTATTACATAAAGAGCATTCTCTCAAACAGCTTCACCTGGAATGCTTTTCCAACAGCCTTGAAGGAGGTGCAGTTAACTCTAATGAACTTATCGTCTGCAGCAGAGGTAACTCTGGGTGTCTCGCCCTGATCTGTTTCACCTGTCCTTGTGATTGTCTCCACACACTCCAGGTGTCGCTTATTTTCCCCAGTGTATTTATCCCTGTGTTTCCTGTCTCTCTGTACCAGTGTATTTATCCCTGTGTTTCCTGTCTCTCTGTACCAGTGTATTTATCCCTGTGTTTCCTGTCTCTCTGTACCAGTGTATTTATCCCTGTGTTTCCTGTCTCTCTGTACCAGTGTATTTATCCCTGTGTTTCCTGTCTCTCTGTGTCTTGTATGTTTCCAAGTCAAATAGTGATTTTTCACATTCTCCTGCTGTTTGCATTCTCCCTTTCTAGTCCTCACAGATTGACCCTTGCCTGTTTCTGGACTTTGTATCCGCCTGCCTGACCATTCTGCCTGCCTTGACCATGAGCCTGTCTGCCACTCTGTACCTCCTGGACTCTGATCTGTTTGTTTTGTTTTGTAACTTTTTTGCCCGTTCACAAACATTCTCTTTACCTACCCCTTTGGATTATTAATAAACATTGTAAGACTTCAACTATCTGCCTCCTGTGTCTGCATCTGGGTCTCGCCTTGTGGCTTGGTACTGGGTCTTCCTTTCCTGGGGCGGTCCTCATGAGAGTCAGTTTCATCATAGTACTTTTTGCGACTGCACTTTGAAAGTTCTTGACATTTTCTATTTTGACTGACCTTCAAATCTTAAAGTAATGATGGATGACTCTCGTTTCTCTTTGCCTATTTGAGCTGTTCTTGCCATAATATGGACTTTTACCAAATAGGGCTTCTGTCTTCTGTATACCACCACTACCTTGTTACAACACAACTGATGGGCTCAAACGCATTAAGAAGGAAAGAAATTAGACATTAACTTTTAACATTGCACACCTGTTAATTGTATTCCAGGTGACTACTTCATGAAGCTGGTTGAGAGAATGCCAAGTGTGTGCAAAGCTGTCATCAAGGCAAAAGGTGGCTACTTTGAAGAAACTCAAATATAAAACATATTTTGATTTGTTTCACACTTTTTTGTTTACTACATGATTCCATGTGTGTTATCTCATAGTTTTGATGTCTTCACTATTATTCTACAATGTAGAAAATGGTTTAAAAAAAATTAAGAAAACCCCTGTAACGAGTAGGTGTGTCCAAACCTTTGACTGGTGCTGTATTTTATCTGATAATCGCTGGAGACAAATGTGAAACTAGAAACGTCTGCGGATGCTGTCCAAACCGCCAGGCAGTTAACAAAACTCTTCTGCGGTAGGATACACTTGTGCTTGATCGCCCAAAGGAGGCTATCGAGGAGGGGAGGGCCGTCTTCTTTTTGCCTACTAACGAATTGACAACCACAGACTTTTTCCCAAATGAGAAAATGTCTAGTCTCTGGTTTGAGTTGACAGACTGTGGGTATGGTCTTGAACTCTCAGTACAAATGTATTTGCAATGGTGAAAAGTGATTATATTAGTTTTGGAACCAGGCTGCCTCCCAGGCGTGTAAAGTTATTTTTGGACTTTACAATATATTTCTGTTTTCATTTAAAGGTGCAAAATGTAGAAATTGGTCCACTATTTTCTGGTAACTGAAATTATAATAGTGTAACGAATGTCGTCGGAAGAAGGAGAAAAGGACCAAGGTGCAGCGTGGTAGAAGGAGAAGGAGAAGGAGAAGGTGAGGACCAAGGTGCAGCGTGGTAGAAGGAGAAGGAGAAGGAGAAGATGAGGACCAAGGTGCAGCGTGGTAGAAGGAGAAGGAGGTGAGGACCAAGGTGCAGCGTGGTAGAAGGAGAAGGAGAAGGTGAGGACCAAGGTGCAGCGTGGTAGAAGGAGAAGGAGAAGGAGAAGATGAGGACCAAGGTGCAGCGTGGTAGAAGGAGAAGGAGGTGAGGACCAAGGTGCAGCGTGGTAGAAGGAGAAGGAGAAGGTGAGGACCAAGGTGCAGCGTGGTAAGTATTAATTATATGTTTAATAAATACAAACACTTGAACAAAAAACAACAAACGAACAGTTCTGCAAGGTGCAAATACACTAAAACAGAAAACAGCTACCCACAAAACCCATGTGGGCAAGAGCTACCTAAGTATGGTTCTCAATCAGAGACAACGACGGACAGCTGTCCCTGATTGAGAACCATACCTGGCCAAAAACATAGAAAAAGTAACATAGAATGCCCACCCTAGTCACACCCTGGCCTAACCAAAATAAAGAATAAAAAGCCTCTCTATGGCCAGGGCGTGACAAATAGTTTGACTAATTTCAGTTTAAGTGACAAAACAAGCAGTCATAGTGTAGAGAATCATTGTGCCATGTAAACCACTGTGTATTATATGTTCCAGAACCAACAATATTGTATTTTCTACTGTTTGAAGCTCACATAGAACAAATCTACCACATCTTAGACTAGTTTTCAATGAGAATGACAGATCTATAACGCACATTCTATGTGAATTTGGTTGGTAGCCCAAAAAGTTACATATTAATTAAAGCTTTAAAAAAACAATTATGTTTACAATTATTTTAGAATCAAATGCGATGCAATAGCAGAAGCATAGACGGAGAGTTAGGCAGAAGTTACCTGAGGGACGTCCACTGATAAGGACTGTTTTGCGAGCAAAGACTAGAATATGTTCCATGATTCATACAAAGTCACTGTGGAATAAACCATCTCAGTCACCGGCTTCATCAATAAATGCATAGATGACGTCATCTCCACAGTGACCGTACGTACATATCCCAACCAGAAGCCATGGATTACAGGCAACATTCGCACAGAGCTAAAGGTTCGAGCTGCCGCATTCTAGGAGCGGGACACTAATCTGGACGCTCTAAGAAATCCTGCTATGCCCTCAGACTAACCATCAAACAGGCAAAGTGTCAATACAGGACTAAGATTGAATTCTACGATGCTCGTCGTATGTGTCAGGGCTTGCAAACTATTACGGAATACAAAGGGAAACCCAGCCGCGAGCTGCCCAGTGACGCGAGCCTACCAGATTAGCTAAATGCCTATTATGCTCACTTTGAGAGCACCAGCTGTTCCGGACGACTGTGTGATCACGCTCTCAGTAGCCAATGTGAGCAAGACCTTTAAACAGGTCAACATTCACAAGGCCGCTGTGCCTGATGGATTACCAGGGTGTGTACTCAGAGCATGGGCAGACCAACTGGCAAGTGTCTTCACTGACATTTTCAACCTCTCCCTGACCGAGTCTGTAATACCTACATGTTTCAAGCAGACCACCATAGTCCCTGTGCCCAAGAATGCAAGGGTGACCTGTCTAAATGACTACCGCCCCATAGCACTCACGTCAGTAGCCATGAAGTGCTTTGAAAGTCTGGTTATGGCTCACATCAACACCATCATCCCGGAAACCCTAGACCCATTCCAATTCACATACAACAGACCACAGATCACGCAATCCCACTCGCACTCCACACTGCCCATTCCCACCGGGACAAAAGGAACACCTACAGTGCCTTCGGAAGGTATTCAGACCCCTTGACTTTTTCCCACATTTTGTTAGGTTAAAGCCTTATTCTAAAATGTATTAAGTACAAAAAAATCGGCAGCAATCTACACACGATACCCCAGAATGACAAAGCGAAAAAAGGTTATTAGAAACGTTTGCAAATGTATTAAAAATAAAAAAAAACAGAAATACCTAACGTAAGTATTCAGACCCTTTGCTATGAGACTCAAAATTGAGCTCAGGTGCATCTCATCCTTGATGTTTCTACAACTTGATTGGAGTCCACCTGTGTTAATTCAATTGATTGCACATGATTTGGAAAGGCACACACCTGTCTATATAAGGTCCAACAGTTGACAGTGCATGTCAGAGGAAAAACCAAGCTATGGGGTGGAAGGAATTGTCCGTAGAGCTCCAAGACAGGATTGTGTCGAGTACCAAAACATTTCTGCAGCATTGAAGGTCCCCAAGACCTCCATCATTCTTAAATGGAAGAAGTTTGGAACCACCAAGACTCTTGCTAGAGCTGGCAGCCCGGCCAAACTGAGCAATCGGGGGAGAAGGGCATTGGTCAGGGAGGTGAACAAGAAACCAATGGTCACTCTGACAGAGCTCTAGAGTTCCTCTGTGGAGATGAGAGAACCTTCCAGGATAACCATCTCTGCAGCACTCCACCAATCAGGACTTTATAGTAGAGTGGCCAGACGGAAGCCACTCCTTAGTAAAAGGCACATGACAGCCTGCTTGGAGTTTGCCAAAAGGTCTGATGAAACCAAGATTGAAATCTTTGGCCATTTTTTTTTTTTTTTTTTTTTATTATTTCACCTTTATTTAACCAGGTAGGCTAGTTGAGAACAAGTTCTCATTTGCAACTGCGACCTGGCCAAGATAAGGCATAGCAGTGTGAACAGACAACACAGAGTTACACATGGAGTAAACAATTAACAAGTCAATAACACAGTAGAAAAAAAGGGGAGTCTATATATACATTGTGTGCAAAAGGCATGAGGTAGGCAAATAATTACAATTATGCAGATTAACACTGGAGTGATAAATGATCAGATGGTTATGTACAGGTAGAGATATTGGTGTGCAAAAGAGCAGAAAAATAAAAATAAATAAATAAAAACAGTATGGGGATGAGGTAGGTGAAAATGGGTGGGCTATTTACCAATAGACTATGTACAGCTGCAGCGATCGGTTAGCTGCTCAGATAGCAGATGTTTGAAGTTGGTGAGGGAGATAAAAGTCTCCAACTTCAGCGATTTTTGCAATTCGTTCCAGTCACAGGCAGCAGAGAACTGGAACGAAAGGCGGCCAAATGAGGTGTTGGCTTTAGGGATGATCAGTGAGATATACCTGCTGGAGCGCGTGCTACGGATGGGTGTTGCCATCGTAACCAGTGAACTGAGATAAGGCGGAGCTTTACCTAGCATGGACTTGTAGATGACCTGGAGCCAGTGGGTCTGGCGACGAATATGTAGCGAGGGCCAGCCGACTAGAGCATACAAGTCGCAGTGGTGGGTGGTATAAGGTGCTTTAGTGACAAAACGGATGGCACTGTGATAAACTGCATCCAGTTTGCTGAGTAGAGTGTTGGAAGCAATTTTGTAGATGACGTCGCCGAAGTCGAGGATCGGTAGGATAGTCAGTTTTACTAGGGTAAGTTTGGCGGCGTGAGTGAAGGAGGCTTTGTTGCGGAATAGAAAATGCCAAGCGTCACTACGGTGAAGCATGGTGGTGGCAGCACCATGCAGTGGGGATGTTTTTCAGTGGCAGGGACTGGGAGACTAGTCAGGATAGAGGGAAAGATTAATGGAGCCAAGTACAGAGAGAAGAAGGGAGAAAGTACCCAAATACAGGTGTGCCAAGCTTGTAGCTTCATACCCAACAAGACTCGAGGCTGTAATCGCTGCCAAATGTGCTTCAACAAAGTACTGAGTAAACGGTCTGAGTCCTTTGTAAATGTGATATTTGAGTTATTTTTTACAAATAAATGAGCAAAAAGTTGTTTATTGTTTACTCCATGTGTAACTCTGTGTTGTTGTCTGTTCACACTGCTATGCTTTATCTTGGCCAGGTCGCAGTTGTAAATGAGAACTTACCTGTTTAAATAAAGGTGAAATATAAAAAAAAATGGACTAGTCTCTCAAAGTTGAGAGACTAGTTCATGATGACAGATAGTCATTTAGTTCAGTTATCTTTGTTTTTTGGGTTACATGAACAATAGTGGACATCTTGAAGCATGTGGGGACAGCAGAATGGGATTGGGAGAGATTGAATATGTCCGTAAACTCCAGCATATACTAGGCGGTTTCAGAGAAATGCCCCAAAAAATGTCATAGACTACTGTCACCCAAGTCATAGACTGTCCTCTCTGCTACCGCACGGCAATGGGTACCGGAGCACCAAGTCTAGGTCCAAGAGGCTTCTTAACAGCTTTTAACCTCAAGCCAAAATACGACTGACCATCCAATCAAATGGCCACCGGACCATTCCATTGTTTTTACACTGCTACAACTCACTGTTTATTATCTATGTATAGTCACTTTATCCCTACCTACATGTACAATTTACCTCGACTAACCTGTACCCCCACACATTGACTCGGTACCGGTACCTCCATGTATATAGCCTCGTTATTGTTACGTAATTTTATTGTGTTACTTTTCATTAAATTTTTTACTTTAGTTTATTTAGTAAATATTTTCTTAACTCTATTTATTGAACTGCATTGTTGGTTAAGGGCTTGTAAAGTAAGGATTTCACGGTAACACCTGTTGTATTCGGCGCATGTGACAAAAATAATTTGATTTGCTTTGTATAAACACATAATTGGATTAGGAGGAGCAGCGCATATGTTCCATAGGCAGTCAAAGGAAAACAACTTTAATCTCCTGTGATTCTTAAAAGCTGTTTCCATGCTGCTCCTCTATCAGTAACCTATAACATTACATTACGAATATCCTAACTTCCAGTCCTAGTTGCTCTCATCTATCAGGAGCAACAACAAAAAAAACTCCCGACCAGTGATGCCCCCTTGTGGTCAAACACAGTATCAGGTAAATACAGATATTTTTTTATTTTTTTTATTTTTTTACAAATGATGCCACTGAATGATCTCTGTAACCGGCAGAGGATAGGACATGGGCTGTAATAAGGACTTATTTGCGCGCACAATTAGCTTAAACTTTAAATTAGTATTATACAAAGAGGCTAAGGAAAAAAAATACATTTGATTTTTTCTTTAAAAAAAAGTCAACGTTTGTTGGCTCTGTAGTGTGTGGATGTGATAATTGCAACAGTACAAAGTTAGCTGACTACATTTTAAAAACTACAAATCCCAAGATCCGGAAGTAGTTTAGAATGACTCTGACGTCACGCTCCCGGAAATTGCTGTTTGTACACAATGGACCTTCGAGGAAGTTAGTAAGAGGTTGTAGTTGTTTTTCTAAACGACAACTTAAGTTGATATCTATGTAGCCTTTGCATTTCATCAAACGTATTGACGTAATTTACTATTTGTTTTTTCCTAAATACTGAACGCTAGATAGTTGAGCTATATGTAACGTTAGCTAGCTAGGTAACGTTAGAGGATTAGCTTTCATCTGCCCAATTTCTCTCCTATAGCTCAATGTGTTTTAATAGAGTTATCTAGCTAATGATGTTCTCGGTTTGACTAACGCTTTAGAATGGCAAACTAAGCCAGCCAGTTCCCCGCACATATTTAGCTAGCTAACTCGTGTGTTTGATCGATGGCACTGATACTTCTGCTTTTGTCCGTTGGAGGAAGAGGAAGAGGAAGATGACAGAGTAAGGGGATTGACGTGCTGACTGAGACACCAGACCAGACCACAGCGGGAACAGCGACTGGCTGACGGACAGGACAGCGAGGCAGACAAAGAAGAGGAAGAATGCCGAGGAGAAAACAGTCGAACCCACAGCCCGTGAAATGTAAGTCAAGTGTAGTAGCCTAGCTAGCTACTAGTCATACTATCGACTGGGTAGTGAAGGAGTTATCCCAAAGCTAACTAGCTGGATGTCCTTTGAGTCTTGGTTACATCTTTCAATGTCAGAGATATGTTGCTATGTGTACATACTACAGGACAGATCCCTGGCTCATGGATGGTAACTAGATCAACTGTAACCTTTATAAATCAAATCTGTCTTTCGTACTATTTGAAGTCTTGGGTTTGGATAGTAACATTATATTTATATCTAACTTTGATAAAGGATTAGGTAATTTAGTGAGCGAGTTGAGGTGTACACAGTTGCTAAACCCCCACTAGTTTACACAACTGAACAGACTTATTGTTTTTTTTTGCTCTCCTGTGTGTGTCATGCGTGTGTGTCATGATTTATATGTTGGGTCACCCGGTGTCGTCATCCTTTTCCTCTCACGGATGTCTGTTTCTCATCCTGTTTTTCTGTGTTTCATCTCATCCTGGACTTCCTCTCTTCCTTCTCAAATACTTCTTGTCTCCACTTCCTCTACAGGCTCACCCCTACCTGACCTCCTCTCCCTCTCTCTTTCACTCTCTCTCCCTCCCCCCTCCACTCCCAATCCCTCCCCCGCTCCATTTCCTCCCTCCCCCGCCTCCTTTCCTCCCTCCTCTATCTCCCTCTTCACTCTCCTGCTATCCTTCCCTACCTCTCTCCATCTCTTTCTCCTCCCCCTCTGCCCTGTCCTGTGTGTGTGTGTGTGTGTGTATTGCAGTGGACGGTGTAGTGTAACTAGTGGTGTTACGGACCGTAGTTGATCCGTGATCTATATGGATCACCCCCCACGGTTCGGCACGCATGTGAACCGCTGATCAATTGCAAAGTTTAACCATCATAGTGTAAAATACAGTTTCACTGACGCTGTTACTTTTTAAAGTAATAATTGCAGAGTTGCAGTGATATGATAAAGACAAGACAAATGTGTGCTGTGTTTTACTCTGAAGCCTGAAGGTTGATTTGATTTATTTTTTTAAAGCAGTTGTTTGTACTGTTCATGTGAATGGGGCATGTTGAATCCCAACGAATAAATCCTGGAGGCTTGCGTTGCAAAAAGCAAAGAAGGAAAAAAGAGCAGTGACAGACATGGCTAGTGGGAGGAGCTGAAGACCTTGGAAAAGCCTCCCGCTTCATTTAAGTCTCATGTATGGGAGCATTTTGGCTTCCCTGTCAAATATGATGACGGAAGAAGGGTGGTGGACAACACCATTACGGCGTGTAGGTGCCACAAGAAAGCCGTATGATCATGGAAATACACATTTAAAGCGTCATCACCCCGGTGTGTCAGTGACAGGAGCCAACTCAGCCAAGAGACAACAACTTCTCACCGCGACATTTAAGCAGCCCTTTACTGCAGAGTCAGACCGGACTAAAGCCGTCACCAAATCTATTGGGATGTTTATCTCCGCAGACGTGAGGCCATACTCTGTAGTGGAAAACAAAGGGTTAAAACATAAGGTGAAAGTGTTTGAGTCGTGCTACGAAATCCCCTGGCGCATGCATTTCAGTATGAAGATCATGCCAGGTCTTTATGAACAGGAAAAATATCAAAATTGTCGACGAATTATCCAAGACATCCTCTGTTGCCCTCACCTCAGATGGGTGGACCTCCAGGGTAACGGAAAGCTACGTGACTGTGACTGTTCACTACACCACAGAGGAGTGGACCTCCAGGGTAACAGAAAGCTACATGACTGTGACTGCTCACTACACCACAGAGGAGTGGACCTCCAGGGTAACAGAAAGCTACGTGACTGTTCACTACACCACAGAGGAGTGGACCTCTAGGGTAACAGAAAGCTACGTGACTGTTCACTACACCACAGAGGAGTGGACCTCCAGGGTAACAGAAAGCTACGTGACTGTTCACTACACCACAGAGGAGTGGACCTCCAGGGTAACAGAAAGCTACGTGACTGTTGACTACACCACAGAGGAGTGGACCTCTAGGGTAACAGAAAGCTACGTGACTGTTCACTACACCACAGAGGAGTGGACCTCCAGGGTAACAGGAAGCTACGTGACTGTGACTGTTCACTACACCACAGAGGAGTGGACCTCCAGGGTAACAGAAAGCTATGTGACTGTGACTGTTCACTACACCACAGAGGAGTGGACCTCCAGGGCAACAGAAAGCTACATGACTGTGACTGTTCACTACACCACAGAGGAGTGGTCCTCCAGGGTAACGGAAAGCTACGTGACTGACTGTTCACTACACCACAGAGGAGTGGACCTCCAGGGCAACAGAAAGCTACATGACTGTGACTGCTCACTACACCACAGAGGAGTGGACCTCCAGGGTAACGGAAAGCTACGTGACTGTTCACTACACCACAGAGGAGTGGACCTCTAGGGTAACAGAAAGCTACGTGACTGTTCACTACACCACAGAGGAGTGGACCTCCAGGGTAACAGAAAGCTACATGACTGTGCCTGTTCACTACACCACAGAGGAGTGGACCTCCAGGGTAACGGAAAGCTACGTGACTGTTCACTACACCACAGAGGAGTGGACCTCTAGGGTAACAGAAAGCTACGTGACTGTTCACTACACCACAGAGGAATGGACCTACAGGGTAACAGAAAGCTACATGACTGACTGCTCACTACACCACAGAGGAGTGGACCTCCAGGGTAACAGAAAGCTATGTGACTGTGACTGTTCACTACACCACAGAGGAGTGGACCTCCAGGGTAACGGAAAGCTACGTGACTGTTCACTACACCACAGAGGAGTGGACCTCTAGGGTAACAGAAAGCTACGTGACTGTTCACTACACCACAGAGGAGTGGACCTCCAGGGTAACAGAAAGCTACGTGACTGTTCACTACACCACAGAGGAGTGGACCTCCAGGGTAACGGAAAGCTACGTGACTGTTCACTACACCACAGAGGAGTGGACCTCCAGGGTAACGGAAAGCTACGTGACTGTGACTGTTCACTACACCACAGAGGAGTGGACCTCCAGGGTAACGGAAAGCTACAGTGCCTTGCGAAAGTATTCGGCCCCCTTGAACTTTGCGACCTTTTGCCACATTTCAGGCTTCAAACATAAAGATATAAAACTGTATTTTTTTGTGAAGAATCAACAACAAGTGGGACACAATCATGAAGTGGAACGACATTTATTGGATATTTCAAACTTTTTTAACAAATCAAAAACTGAAAAATTGGGCGTGCAAAATTATTCAGCCCCTTTACTTTCAGTGCAGCAAACTCTCTCCAGAAGTTCATTGAGGATCTCTGAATGATCCAATGTTGACCTAAATGACTAATGATGATAAATACAATCCACCTGTGTGTAATCAAGTCTCTGTATAAATGCACCTGCACTGTGATAGTCTCAGAGGTCCGTTAAAAGCGCAGAGAGCATCATGAAGAACAAGGAACACACCAGGCAGGTCCAAGATACTGTTGTGAAGAAGTTTAAAGCCGGATTTGGATACAAAAATATTTCCCAAGCTTTAAACATCCCAAGGAGCACTGTGCAAGCGATAATATTGAAATGGAAGGAGTATCAGACCACTGCAAATCTACCAAGACCTCGCCGTCCCTCTAAACTTTCAGCTCATACAAGGAGAAGACTGGTCAGAGATGCAGCCAAGAGGCCCATGATCACTCTGGATGAACTGCAGAGATCTACAGCTGAGGTGGGAGACTCTGTCCATAGGACAACAATCAGTCGTATATTGCACAAATCTGGCCTTTATGGAAGAGTGGCAAGAAGAAAGCCATTTCTTAAAGATATCCATAAAAAGTGTTGTTTAAAGTTTGCCACAAGCCACCTGGGAGACACACCAAACATGTGGAAGAAGGTGCTCTGGTCAGATGAAACCAAAATTGAACTTTTTGGCAACAATGCAAAACGTTATGTTTGGCGTAAAAGCAACACAGCTGAACACACCATCCCCACTGTCAAACATGGTGGTGGCAGCATCATGGTTTGGGCCTGCTTTTCTTCAGCAGGGACAGGGAAGATGGTTAAAATTGATGGGAAGATGGATGGAGCCAAATACAGGACCATTCTGGAAGAAAACCTGATGGAGTCTGCAAAAGACCTGAGACAATGATCCAAAACATAAAGCAAAATCTACAATGGAATGGTTCAAAAATAAACATATCCAGGTGTTAGAATGGCCAAGTCAAAATCCAGACCTGAATCCAATCGAGAATCTGTGGAAAGAACTGAAAACTGCTGTTCACAAATGCTCTCCATTCAACCTCACTGAGCTCGAGCTGTTTTGCAAAGAGGAATGGGAAAAAATGTCAGTCTCTCGATGTGCAAAACTGATAGAGACATACCCCAAGCGACTTACAGCTGTAATCGCAGCAAAAGGTGGCGCTACAAAGTATTAACTTAAGGGGGCTGAATAATTTTGCACGCCCAATTTTTCAGTTTTTGATTTGTTAAAAAAGTTTGAAATATCCAATAAATGTTGTTCCACTTCATGATTGTGTCCCACTTCTTGTTGATTCTTCACAAAAAAAAAACAGTTTTATATCTTTATGTTTGAAGCCTGAAATGTGGCAAAAGGTCGCAAAGTTCAAGGGGGCCAAATACTTTCGCAAGGCACTGTACGTGACTGTGACTGCTCACTACACCACAGAGGAGTGGACCTCCAGGGCAACAGAAAGCTATGTGACTGTGACTGCTCACTACACCACAGAGGAGTGGACCTCCAGGGCAACAGAAAGCTATGTGACTGTGACTGCTCACTACACCACAGAGGAGTGGACCTCCAGGGTAACAGAAAGCTACGTGACTGTTCACTACACCACAGAGGAGTGGACCTCCAGGGTAACAGAAAGCTACGTGACTGCTCACTACACCACAGAGGAGTGGACCTCCAGGGTAACAGAAAGCTACGTGACTGATCACTACACCACAGAGGAGTGGACCTCCAGGGTAACAGAAAGCTACATGACTGTGACAGTTCACTACACCACAGAGGAGTGGTCCTCCAGGGTAACAGAAAGCTACCAGACTGTGACTGATCACTACACCACAGAGGAGTGGACCTCCAGGTAACAGAAAGCTACATGACTGGGACTGCTCACTACACCACAGAGGAGTGGGAGATGTGAAGTCCGGTGCTACAGACACGCCCCCTCTATGAGAGTCACACGGGCACAACTCTGGCGCAGGTACTGCTGGGATCAGTAGCAGAGTGGAAGCTAGAGAAGCCCAATAGAAATATCCCAATCACCACAGATAATGCCAGAACCAAGTAAATGCAGTGGTAGAGGCTGGACTGGGGCCACAGATAGCTTGCTTTGCACATGTGATCAATTTAGGATCCTAAATGGGAATCTCAGTGAACCAGATGGACCGAGGTGGGAGGATCAGGAAGGTGGTTTCCTTTTTCCATCGAAGAACAACAGCCGCTCATGTGCTTAAGACCAAGCAGGAAATGTTCCAGCTACAGACCCACAAGCTCATACACCGTGTCACAACAACATGGACCTCCGCTTATGACATGTTGGAGAGCCATCTTGAGCAGCAGACAGCTGTATACTCTGCACTGACAGACAAGACCCTGGAAAAATATAAAGACATCGTCACCTTGTCTGATGATGACGTGGAAGTGGCAGAGGAGGTCCTCCAGGTGCTCAAACCCCTCAAAACGGTTACAAACCCACTGAGCACTGAAACTGCACCGTCTGTGTCCATGATCCTACCTCTGAAAACAAGGGTTCTACAATCCATGGCCCCAAGTGAGGAAGACAGCACCATCACTAGAGATGTCACGGCTGCCATTAGAGAGGACCTGAACCCCAGATACCCCCCCCTAATGTACAGGACTACCTTCATAGATCTATGGCACTGGATCCAAGGTTCAAGTCCCTGTCTCACCTAGAGCCTGCCTTACACCCGGAGGGCATACAGTGATCTCACCACTGAGATTGTGGCCACTGAAGAGGTAAACATTTTTAAAATAAGAGTGAATGTCTTACATAATAAATATACTGCAGTCTAATCTTAGTCTATTGCTATTAGAATAATACTTTTTGGATTTGGATTCATAATGGCTTATTAAATGTTATTGACACATTTTATAGTATAATAAATAATTATTTACTTTAATAGATCAAGTCATTTTTGTTCTGCAGGGTCAAGCCACAGAGCAACAGGAGCAGACTCAGAGGCATCTCCTCCACAAAATAATTCAGCCATGAAGGGAGTTTTTCGGGGAGACCTTTATGAACAAGGACACAGACAAGACGTTTGCCAACACCATCAAAGAGGAGGTGACACCCTACAAGGCAGCGAGCGGCGTTCCACTGGATGGTGATCCACTGACATGGTGGAAAAGCAATGAGTGTAAATACCCTCACATTACCATGACGACAAGATGCTACCTGGCTGTGCCTGGCACTTCAGTTCCTAGCGAGAGGGTGTTCTCCACGGCAGGGGACTGCCAAGAGGTCTACCCTCTCCCCAGACAATGTAGACAACCTCATCTTTTTTTTTCTCCCTCTTTTTTTACAAGAATTTGAAGTTTCAAGCTCAGGTCTGCTTTGCTTTCTTTACATGACTGGTTTTGTTTAATGACGTTGGACACAAGGCACTTTTTTTTTAAATTCACTAATTTAATATTTTTGTTTTAAGATTTTATTTCAACATTGAAAAGTTCCTTTATTTTAATTGCTCTTTATTTAAGTAATAAATGGAAAGCAAAGTTATTTGTCTCCCTTTTTTTATTTTGCTGATCCGAAAATGATCCGATCCGTGGCTCAAAACTGTGATCCGATCCGTGGCTCAAATCTGTGATCCGATCCGTGACAAACTGTGATCCGATCCGTGACTCAAAACTGTGATCCGATCCGTGACTCAAAACTGTGATCCGATCCGTGGCTCAAAACTGTGATCCGATCCGTGGCTCAAAACTGTGATCCGATCCGTGGCTCAAATCTGTGATCCGATCCGTGACAAACTGTGATCCGATCCGTGGCTCAAAACTGTGATCCGATCCGTGGCTCAAAACTGTGATCCGATCCGTGGCTCAAATCTGTGATCCGATCCGTGACAAACTGTGATCCGATCCGTGACAAACTGTGATCCGATCCGTGACAAACTGTGATCCGATCCGTGACTCAAAACTGTGATCCGATCCGTGGCTCAAAACTGTGATCCGATCCGTGGCTCAAATCTGTGATCCGATCCGTGACAAACTGTGATCCGATCCGTGGCTCAAAACTGTGATCCGATCCGTGGCTCAAATCTGTGATCCGATCCGTGACAAACTGTGATCCGATCCGTGGCTCAAAACTGTGATCCGATCCGTGACTCAAATCTGTGATCCGATCCGTGACTCAAAACTGTGATCCGATCCGTGAGTTTTGTGATCTGTTGCACCACTAAGTGTAACGATGATGATGTGTTATAGTAGACAGTGTAGTGTGATGATGTGTACTGTAATGATGATGTGTGTGGAGTGTAATGATGCTGTGTGTGATGATGATGATGATGATGTGTAGTGTAATGATGCTGTGTGTGTGATGATGATGATGATGATGATGTGTGTAGTGTGATGATGCTGTGTTTGGAGTGTTATGATGCTGTGTGTGTATTGTTATGATGCTGTGTGTGTAGTGTGATGATGTGTAGTGTAATGATGCTGTGTGTGGAGTGTTATGATGCTGTGTGTGGAGTGTTATGATGCTGTGTGTGGAGTGTAATGATGCTGTGTGTGATGATGATGATGATGTGTAGCGTAATGATGCTGTGTGTGGAGTGTAATGATGTTCTGTGTGATGATGATGTGTGTGGAGTGTTATGATGCTGTGTGTTGCAGTAGACGGTGTGTAGTGTAATGATGTGTGTGTGTGTGTGTGTGTGTGTGTGTGTGTGTGTGTGTGTGTGATATAGTAGACGGTGTGGATTGTAATCCAGGATGCCTGGTTCTGGACAGTGACTTCCTGCTTAGTGGAGAGCTCTGTGAGTTTGGAGACACGGAGATCATGGGGCTGGACAGAGACACAGGTTAGAGAGACACACACACACACACACACACATGGATTTCTGAGTCCTTGACTAAATGCTGTTGTATCTCCTCTCCCAGCCATGACGGTGTTCTCTCTGAGTGATGAAAGCTCCAGTCTTCCAGCTCCGGATGACTCCACCTTCCCAGCATTCCTCTCCTGTAAGGGGTGTGGTCAACTGATTGGGGCCGACCTTGACCTAGGGGCGGGACTACACTTGGGGGTGGGACTCTACTGCACGACCTGTGAGGAGGACGTCCAATCAGAATCGCACACAGCCTTGGAGGACACCTCACAAGGGGAGGAGTCAACCCCAGCCGTCCAATCCCATGCGGTGCAAGACAGGAAGAGGAAGAGGTGTAAGGCGGGTGATGAAGAAGTCTGTATGAAGCTGTACACGTGCTCTCTGTGTAGTTTCTCCTCTCGCTACTCCAACCATCTCAAACGCCACATGAGAACCCATGATGGAGAGAAGCCCTACCGCTGTCCCCACTGCCCCTACGCCTCTACACAGAGGGTCAACCTGCAGAGACACACGCGCACACACACCGGGGAGAAGCCCTACCTCTGCAATGCCTGCAACTATGCCTGTAGTTCCCTGGGGAACCTGCGGAGGCACCAGCGCTCGCACAGCCAGGAACCCCGGGCGCAACGCGCGCACACACTGAAGAGACGCAGCAGACGAAAACACACACACCGAGGAAACGCTGAAGTTAAGAGCACACAATCAGGCATGTACAAACACACACGGGTCCCGTATGACTCAGTTGGTAGAGCAAGGCATTTGCAGCACCAGGGTTGTGGGTTCGATTCCCAGGTCCACCCATATGTGAAATGTGTACACGCACGACTGTAAGTTGCTTTGACCAAAAGTATGTGGACACTTGCTCATCGAACATCTCATTCCAAAATCCTAGGCGTTAATATGGAGTTGGTCCCCCCCTTTGCTGCTATAATAGCCTCCACTCTTCTGGGAAGGCTTTCCACTAGATGTTGGAACATTGCTGCTATAACAGCCTCCACTCTTCTGGGAAGGCTTTCCACTAGATGTTGGAACATTGCTGCTATAACAGCCTCCACTCTTCTGGGAAGGCTTTCCACTAGATGATGGAATATTGCTGCTATAACAACCTCCACTCTTCTGGGAAGGCTTTCCACTAGATGATGGAACATTGCTGCTATAACAGCTTTCACTCTTCTGGGAAGGCTTTCCACTAGATGTTGGAACATTGCTGCTATAACAGCCTCCACTCTTCTGGGAAGGCTTTCCTCTAGATGTTGGAACGTTGCTGCAGGGACTTGCTTCCATTCAGCCACAAGAGCATTAGTGAGGTTGGGCACTGATGTTGGGCGATTAGGCCTGGCTCGCAGTCAGTGTTCCAATTCATCCCAAAGGTGTTCGATGCGGTTCAGGTCAGGGCTCTGTGCAGGCCAGTCAATTTCTTCCACACTGATATCGACAAACCATTTCTGTATGGAACTTACTTTGTGTACAGGTGCATTGTCATGCTGAAACAGGAGGCTTTCCCCAAGCTTTTGCCACAAAGTTGGAAGCACAGAATAGTCTAGAATGTCATTGTATACTGTAGCGTTAATATGTAACAGCACTTACAGTTGACCGGGGCAGCACTAGCAGGGCAGAAATTTGAGGAACTGACTTGTTGGAAAGGTGGCATCCTATGACGGTGCCACGTTTAAAGTCACTGAGCTCTTCAGTAAGGCCATTCTACTGCCAATGTTTGTCTATGGAGATTGCATGGCTGTGTGTTTGATTTTATACACGTGTCAGTATCGAGTGTGGCTGAAATAGCTGAATAGATTCATTTGAAGAGTCCTAGTCTATGTATTTCACCAGATTGGGCAGGGGAGCAGCCTTGGGTTGGCCTAGGAGGCCACAGGGGAGCCAGGCTCAGCCAATCACAGTTATTTTCTCCCAACAAAGTGGCTTAATTACAGACAGAAATAGTCCTCAGTTTCATCAGCTGTCCGGGTGGCTGGTCTCAGACGATCCCGCAGGTATAAACACATATGTTGTACTACGTTTTTGAGAAATAAGCCTTTTTGTGCGTATGGAAAATGTCTGCGATCTTTTATTTCAGCTCATGAAACATGGGACCAACACTTTACATGTGGCGTTTATATTTGTGTTCAGTTTGTAGTGTGTATATACATATATATCTATATATATATATATCTATATTATATATCTCTAGCGCTATCTATATATGTACATGTCTCCTTTACAACAAGTCAAACATTTGGACACACCAACTCATTCAAGGGTTTTTCTTTATTTTTACTATTTTCTACATTGTAGAATAATGGTGAAGACATCAAAACTATGAAATAACACATATGGAATCATGTAGTAACCAAAGAAGTGTTAAACACATACTAGTATATTTTAGATTATTCAAAGCCAGCCACCTTGATGACAGCTTTGCACACTCTTGGCATTCTCTCAACCAGCTTCACCTGGAATGCTTTTCCAACAGTCTTGAAGGAGTTCCCACATATCCTGAGCACTTGTTGCCTGCTTTCCCTTCACTCTGAGGTCCAACTCATCCCAAACCATCTCAATCGGGTTGAAGTTGGGTGATTGTGGAGGTCAGGTCATCTGATGAACCACTCCTTCTTGGTCAAATAGCCCTTACACAGCCTGGAGGTGTATATATATATATATATACATTACACATTACACACACCTGTTCAACATATTTACCCAACCAGCACCAATGATCCTCACTCAACCTGGGAGTTATATGTTAGAGGATAGTTTTACTGAGAACAGTATGTCCTGTAGCACACAGCTCAGAGTGAAAGGAGAAGTGTTGGTTAACTTCCTGAAACTGTTAGAAAAGAGGAATAAGCTCTGTTTGGTTGGCTGGTTACTGAACTTAAGATCTCTGGGTTGTGTGTCGGGCTGCAACGCCTAATTCAAATTTTAAAAAATAATAATAATTGTTTAAGCACTGGAACGAACATGCTCACGCTGGAAATAGAATGCAAATGAGAGAACAGACGTCTATGGAGTCATAAGCAAGTCTATATTTTACACGTCTGCGCGGAGCACTGCTTTTAAATCGGGTATCAAACTCATTCCACGGAGGGCCGAGTGTTTGCAGATGTTTTTTTTTGTTTTGTTCTCCCTTTCGATTAAGACCAAGACAATCAGGCGAAGGCTCCATGTATCAATCAAGGTCAAGGGAGGAGTGAAACCCCACAGACACCCGGCCCTCCGTGGGAATGAGTTTGACTCCTGCTTTAAAAATAAGTGGATAAATTGTGTGGTTCGATTTAGAAAATACATTTTTATGATCTTCCCTATACCAAGTAGACTAAATGTAGTTGACCTGTAAAGCTAAGGTTTATCAATCAAATAGGCTAGATATTTGAAAACAATTGCAGCTTAGCGGTGTTTAACTTTCATCATAGGCATATAGTCTAGACAGGCTACGGCTGGAAGAGTAGACGGGTCCGATGTCAAGAGAGAATAACGTTACTCTTTGTCGATGAAGAGGGCTAGCGAAGCAACAGCAGTTTAGCACAGGTACATTTAAAGTGAGTCAAAGGGAACTCACGACAACAACTCCCAGGGACTACATATCAAACAAATACAACTGTTTATTATGGTTTGTCATGACGACGTTGGCATACGCTTCGGAGTGCATTGACTCCGGCTACGCACGTACATTTCCCCGCTGTTGACGGGTGTCTCTCCGGTTCACCAAACCCACGGTCCGTATGTGTTGCAGTTTTGGGGTTACGGTTCGGTTTTGAAACGCCATTCCCAAAAAATGTTCTTGGCGTTGTCTGTTGTGACAGGATTGTTATGTCGTGCCTCAAGTTTACACCCCGATGCTGTGTTTGTAACCATGTGGAAGGTGGGAATTTACCAGTTGTGAGGTTATAAATACCGGTTGGATGCAATTATGTGATTTTTAACTCGTTGAGAAACACAGATTGGCTGATGGCCAGCTAGCTGCCTACAGCCATCATGCTTGTAAATAAATTGTAGTGTTCAAAAAACATATTAATATATTGCTTTTTATAAATAATGTTTTTTGTTACATTTAACTGCCTAAAATGCTGTCATAGAGGCCATTTCCTTAGTAGGTGACAAAGGTCCCCCTACTGAACGGTCTGTCACACCCCCAGTTGTGTGTTAATGTGTGTGTGTGTGTGTGTGTGTGTACTGTTCTCTTCTTCAGATGCCATGGTGTCAGACCTGACAGTGTGTATGAGGGAGGACTCTGATTTCCTCCAGAACCGAGAGGGGGTAGCCTCTCCCTCCTCCCCCCGTCTCCCCTCCTCCGCTCCCCTCCCTGACCTCCTCTTCCCCCTCTGCTGTCGCTCCTGTGGCCTCACCCTGGAGGGAGGAGGAGGAGAGACGGAGGGGGAGGGCGGAGGGCAGGTGTGTAATAAATGTTCTGAGACTCTCATCTCCAAGAAACCAGGGTCCCCAAACCCCACTGACACACTCCAGTCAGGGGCCAGCAAGCTGTACCGCTGCCCTCTCTGCCCCTTCCTCTCCCTCTACCCCAACCACCTGGCCCGACACGCCCACACCCACAGCGGGGAGAAGCCCCACCGCTGCCCTCAGTGCCCTTACGCCTCGGCCCACCTGGACAACCTGAAACGCCACCTCCGGGTCCACACGGGGGAGAAGCCCTACCGCTGTCCCCAGTGCTCGTACGCCTGCGGGAACCTGGCCAACCTGAGGCGCCATGAGAGGATTCACTCTGGAGCCAAGCCGTTCCACTGCTCTGTGTGTGGCTACAGCTGTAACCAGAGTATGAACCTGAAGAGACACATGCTGAGACACACGGGGGAGAAGCCGTATGGCTGTGCTGAGTGTGACTACACTACGGGACACTGGGACAACTACAAACGCCATCAGAGGAAACACGGACACAACACCGAGAGCTGGGACAAACACACACACCAGGACACTACAGCAGACAGCTGGGACAAACACACACACCAGGACACTACAGCAGACAGCTGGGACAAACACACACACCAGGACACTACAGCAGCAGACAGCGAGGGCTGGAACACACAGGAGAAAACGGAGAAACACACACCACCACATACCACAGACCAACACTGGGTTCAAGAGACAGGGAACCATAGCCAGGGAGAGGTGTAATCGGGGGGAGGGGGTGTGTGTTTATTACACTAGTGACCCCCTTCCTCTGCTCAGGCCTCAGAGGGGTGGGGCTTATCTCAGGTGCCTCTAGAGGCGGAGCTACATGAGCCGCTGTACTGCATGTGAATGTTGCACTGACCTTTACCTTGGGCATTAAAGGGCATGTGGGCGTGCCATTAAAGATTGATCTTGTTTTTGAATGGTAACATTCAGTTTTTAATTCAGTGGATTCAATGTTTAAAATTGTTTTGATTGGATTGCAGCCCATTTCACAATCAGGTTTTGTGTGACTAATATTTTTTTTTATAAACTGCAATGAACCCGAATTGTGAAAGTACAAATTTTCTGATTTATATATGAGTTATTTTCTTAATCATTATTTCAACAATGTTTCACAGCTGAGTGCAAGGCTACTCAGAGAATAGACAGGGCCACTGTAAAGTTCTGTCTGCACACGTTGCCTTATACATTTCTCCAATCCTGAAATAAAGACAGTCAACTGTGAACCCTTTGAGAGTTTATACTTGTAATAGGAGTGGTTTCGGTGTAATGTGTAATGCTTGTAATCCATCTGATATCTTTCTCTATATTTGAGGGTGTGTGTGGCTGTGTCAACAGGTGTTTCCTGACTGAAGAGGGGTCATATTATCACGGTCCCTTATGCAAAACACGACTGAGATATTATTAAGATAGTAGAGACTCTCAGATCATCTATGCATTTCTCAGTGTCTCTCTAAAGTGTGTGTCTGTGACTGGAGTTTCAAAGCACACAGAAGAGAAACACCAACACCCATGGGGCTGGTAGGATTCTACTTAATCATATTGTTATATTATCTTGTCATTGTTATATTATCTTGTCATTACTACCTGGTAGGATTATAGTTAATCATATATGATTAGGCATTATTAGGGGTTCACAGCAAATCTGTGAAAACTATTGTTATTATTTGATTATTTTTTTCTTCCTTGACATGGTCAAATAACTCAAGCATAGATTGGTAACTTTAATTTCTAATTTGGCACGCAGAAACTAGAAGCCATGAGCAACTTGGTCTAAAATAATGGCGCTGGTTGGCCTGTAGGTGGCGCTGAAACGTATTCAGGTGTCTTTCCTCAGGCTGAACATATTTGACTCAATGTCCGTCGGGATAGATTTTTCCTTTATATTGCACATAATTGAAAAACCTCTAAAAACAAAAAAAAATAATGTCATGAACCATAAACCCCAAAAACATGAAATTAAATATGTAGGCCAATTGTACATCTTAACTTCGTTTCAGCAAGGCTAAGGGATTGGTTAAGAGATGGGATTTACAAATAACAAGTTTGGCATTGATATCTTAAAAGGAATAACTGTTGACAATTCACTTGTTGATTATGTAAAGCTAATGCTTAAAATAATTCCCCAAATTATTCTCATGGACTAAAAGCCAGATTCACAGCAAATTTGGTCTTTCGACTCATCACAATAGTCCCTAAAGAGTTTGAGAAACAAAACGTTGATGCATTCAAAGATGGGCACACTAATACCAGTAGATGCTAGCAAATACGTTATTATGCAGACAAAAAATACTGGAAATGTTCTCATGAACCATAGGACCAAATGACTCATTGGTCTAAAGATGGCAGAGTTATCGACACATCACAAATGAGATTTTACAAGTCGATTTAAACCACTGGCCTATGAACTTGAAACGTGCCATCGCCATCATGGACGTACGTCCCTTAGAATAACCTCACTGAATGTGGTATTCACAAGGAAACTATTAGCAACTAATTATTAGCATATGCAACGTTTAATGCTCATCTGCAATAATTTTCTCATTATGAGCCATAGATGTACTTTTTCCAATATGCTAATGCTAAAAACACTTTTTAGATATCGTTTTCTCATGAACCGTGAATCAGATTGACTCGATTTGAGAATGATTGTTGTTGCATTCAAAGTGGGCCACGCTACACCTCTAGATGGCACCATATCACAACAGGGCTATAAGGATTGAACCGATGGACATGGGACCATAACGTTTGGTATGTAAACCCTATGCCCTTAGAAACTGTGTGAATATAAAGTCACTTCAACCTTAGATGGCTTCACCAGACCAGTTGGTGGCGCTATAGATGTCATTGGCACCATGAAATATTAGATCAATAACTATCGATCAAGTGGACTTTGTCTCATGAAAATTAATGTTAGATTTTTAAAAATCCACTTCTCATTTTAAAAACGGCATGTTGTGGCATTGATGTGAGTCAACAAACTTTTATTCTAGTGTAAAAATGTACTGCAAAGTCTAAATAGGATCATTTTGGTCATGAAGTCTGTCTCGTCTTAATTAAACAGAGTTTTTAAGCCAATTGCAACAATGTTGGCTGTCAACACTCCAAATGTGTAGAGCAAACAATGGATTATCTTATTTTTTACTGTTGCTATTACTCATTACTGTAGCCTATCTTATTTAAACAACTGTATCAACCAAACTGTATCAATCCACAATGGACTAGGTAGAATATATTCCTTGGCCCCCAGGTTGATGACAGTGCAAATACTGCTAATAACCTACAGAACTTGAGACAACGGCATGCAGCGTGTTGATTGGCCAATGAGTGGCCAAGCCCTCGTCACACCTATAATATATTTATCAAAACACAGCCCTTTCGTGCCACCTCCAGCTATTGCGCTGATAATGCCCACAGTGAAAATAGCAAAACAATATTTCGAACACACACCCGGACCTATAGACCTAGCTCCAGCGGTACAATTTACCATTGTGTTACGTTTGGTAAAATGGAGCCCTAAGAATGATTACCTGCTGTATCCAAAGACCAAACTTCATCCTTGTGTTACTGAGAGATAAACGTGGTAATGCTTTCACTGATTGCACATAAAGGAACATAGTTACTACAGGACAGTCCTTGCTTTGTTATCCAACTGCTCTCGTGTCCTTTCTGTCATCCTGTGAACCCCGTTCATTGCTGCTTGCAGCTACATTATTGGTTATTGAGCTAGGATTGTTATGTGATGAGACATTATTGTAGTGTTTGTTATCGTGATTAATATATTTTAGACTGGTTCTATAATGACTTTAGAGGAAAGACCAATCTGTAGCAACTAGCACTTTATATCAACACAGGAACTGTAGTGGGGTTTTGGTTCTGAGTTTGGGGAAGTGTGTGTGTGTGTGTAACCATGTCTCAGTTCCAGTTTCTCTCTGCCTTGTAGGGGAGTTCCCATCCGAAGCCGTTCCCAGGAGACATCCTGGAGTTTCCTCTGAATAAATACTTCTCCCATTTTGGAATTTATTACGGAGAGAGGGATGGAGTGCCCTACGTAGCACATCTTACCTGCAGAGGTCTGTGTCCACACACACACACACACACACACACACACACACACACACACACACACACACACACACACACACAGGGCCTTAACCAGGGTTTGAGTTTTAGTGAGCCCCCCCTCCCAGCCATTATCTCTTTGGTTGTTGTAGCTCCATTCACTGATCTACAAACACAGATTAGCCACGACACATCAACTCAGCACCGGGATGAAAAATTATTAAATACATACAGAGGGATCTGTTATATATTTAGTTAACAAAGGTAAACAAAACAGTTTGCTTTACAGAACTTGTTTTGTTGTTGTTGAAGTTTTACAGCTAATTTCTTACAATTCTACACATTTTGACATTGGTTGGGGAAAAGTTGTGCAGGTTTAAAGCTATTTCCTACAATTCTACAAATGTTGCAATGACTCGCATGTGCAAATCAAAATGTATTAGTCACATGAATAGAACAGGTACAGTGCATCTTACAGTGAACCTTACAGTGAACCTTACAGTGAACCTTAAAGTGAACCTTACAGTGAACCTTACAAACCCTTAAACAGCAATGCAGTTAAAAAAAACATCTCTATATATGGATGAGAATAAGAAATAAAAGTAACAAGTCATTAAAGAGCAGCAGTAAAATAACAATAGCCAGACTATATACAGGGGGGTACCGGTACAGAGTCAATGTGTGGGGGGCACTGGTTAGTTTAGGTAATATTTACGTGTAGGTAGAGTTATTAAAGTGACTATGCATAGATGATAACAACAGAGAGTAGCAGTGGTGTAAAAAGGGGGGAGGAACAATACAAATAGCTTATGGCTTGGTGGTAGAAGCTGTTTTAGAAGCCTCATGGACCTAGACTTGGCACTCCGGTACCGCTTGCCGTGAGGTAGCAGAGAGAACAGTCTATGACTAGGGTGGCTGGAGTCTTTGACAATTTTTAGGGCCTTCCTCTGACACCGTCTGGTATAGAGTTCCTGGATGGCAGGAAGCTTGGCTCCAGTAATGTCCGGGTCTGTTCGCACTATCCTCTGTAGTGCCTTGCGGTCGGAGGCCGAGCAGTTGCCATACCAGGCAATGATGCAACCAGTCAGGATGCTCTCGATGCTGCAGCTGTAGAACCTTTTGAGGATCTGAGGACCCATGTCAAATCATTTCAATGTCCTGAGGGGGAATAGGTTTTGTCGTTCCCTCTTCACGACTGTCTTGGTGTGCTTGGACCATGTTAGTTTGTTGGTGATGTGGACAGCAAGGAACTTGAAGCTCTCAACCTGCTCCACTGCAGCCCTGTCGATGAGAATGGGGTTGTGTTCGGTCCTCTTTTTCCTGTAGTCCACAATCATCTCCTTTGTCTTGATCACGTTGAGGGAGAGGTTGTTGCCCTGGCAGCACATGGCCAGGTCTCTGGCTTCCTCCCTATAGGCTGTCTCGTCATTGTCGGTGATTACGCCGATCACTGTTGTGTCATCGGCAAACTTAATGATGGTGTTGGAGTTGCGCCTGGCCGTGCAGTCATGAGTGAAAAGGGTGTACATCTTAGTCCTGTATTGACACTTTGCTTGTTTGATGGTTCATCGGAGGGCATAGCGGCATTTCTTATAAGCTTCCAGGTTAGTGTCCCGCTCCTTGAAACCGACAGCTCTAGCCTTTAGCTCAGTGCGGATGTTGCCTGTTATCCATGGCTTCTGGTTGGGGTATGTACGTACAGTCACTGTGGGGATGACATCATCGATGCACTTGATGAAGCCAATGACAGATGTGGTGTACTCCTTAATGCCATTGGAGGAATCCCTGAACATATTCCAGTCTGTGCTAGCAAAACAGTCCTGTAGCTTAGCCTCTGCTTCATCTGACCACTTTTTTTTTATTGATCTAGTCATTGGTGCTTCCTGCTTTTGCTTGTAAGCAGGAATCAGGAGGATAGAGTTATGGTCAGATTCCCCAAATGGAGGGTGAGGGAGAGCTTCGTACATGTCTGTGTGTGGAGTAAAGGTGTTCTAAAATAATTCCTCTGGTTGCACTTTTAACATGCTGATAGAAATTAGGTGAAACTGATTTTAGTTTACCTGCATTAAAGTCCCCGGCCACTAGGAGCGCCGCCTCTGGGTGAGTGTTTTCTTGTTTGCTTATGGCAGAATACAGCTCATTCAATGCTGTCTTAGTGCCAGACTCTGACTGTGGTGGTATGTATAAACAGCTACGACAAATACAGATGAAAACTCTCTAGGTAGATAGTGTGGTCTACAGCTTATCATGAGATACATCTGCCTGCCTCTCCAGGCGCCATTTTTGTTAATATGACATCTGAGTGAGAGTGACGAACAAAATCATTAGGGGGCCCCCTGAAGAACAGGGGCCTCATTTATATCCGCTGCGTACATTTGACACTAAATATCTGCATGCGCCATTTCTGAAAACAATTTGTACAAAAGATTTAGAAACTTGTCGCACGCAATACATGCACATTTTTTTCCCAATATAAATCTGACCCGTCTTGAAACTGCACGTGTGAACGAGTATTAAAACTCTGCCTGAAAAAATGCCCTTTGTGGTGACAATATTACACCCTTATCTGCTGTATACTGTGGAAGTATTGGAATTAGACCAGGGAAGTTACTAAAAGTATTGGAATTAGACCAGGGAAGTTACTAAAAGTATTGGAATTAGACCAGGGAAGTTACTAAAAGTATTGGAATTAGACCAGGGAAGTAAGTTACTAAAAGTGTTGGAATTAGACAAGTTACTAAAATAAGAAGCAATGGCAATCTTGATTAAATGTCTGTTGTCAGAATGTTAAAATTTTTACAAATACATTTGCATTGCAATCATGTTTTGCATTTACTTTTTCCCAAACCTAAATGTGCTACACTGCCCGCATATTCTGAAACATTGTCTAGAAGCCTACTGTCTGTCTACTCAGTAGCCTTAATTTTTAGCAATAGCCTACACACTTCAAAGCAAAATATCAACTGTCCATGTTTTAAATTCGACTCAGTATTACCTTATAAACCGCGTTCCCTTTCAGATGTATAGAGCAAAATACGGATAGGCTCAATTAAATGAGAGATGTAACATGGTCATTTGTTCTTCAAACTCTTGTCAGAATTAGACGTTCATTCATGTTTCTCAAATGCCAAATTTGTTCCAAATGTCACATTTTTTTTTATGTTTAAGTTTAGACATTTACTCCGAATTCTTAAGGTTAGGCATAAACTCTGAATGGTTAAGGTAAGGGTCGAAACAACTTTCTATCACTGGGTTCAAACACGCAACCTTTAGATTCAGAGGCAGATGTTTATCGCCGTCCGCAACATTGAAACCTACGTGAAGTAACAGCGTCCCCTAGTGGCCGGTTTCCACGTCATCTCCCGACATCCACAGTCATGGATGGAATACTGACTTGTGTCATGGGTGACCAGTCTGAATTTGTTTTGGGCTAAAGCTTATTCTGGATTATGAACCGTCATGGACAGAAAAGGTGTTAAAGAACTATGTATTATGTATCATAAATGAAATAATGTTCACCTTGAGACATTTCAACTTACAGTAAGCTATTCAGACATAGCATAAAACAACGTAAGCTTTACATCATATCCCCCATTTGCACGAAATACTTACTTACCAGCAACGCAATACAATATTTCAACTGCTACCAGATGTGCGTACGCATATATCGCAGGTTTGTGGGGTGGCAAGCACATTCTCACGTCAAGTAACGGTTTATAAATGAGGACCCTAAATATGCTACAATGCCCACGAATTCATAAACATCGTCTACTCTGGAAGACAACTACAGTGGTAACGTACACACCTGTTTCAGAATCTGCGGGCAGTGTTTAGGTTAGGGGAAAGTAGACGCAAAACAGTGTTGAATTCAGACAACCTGTTTCAGAATCTGCGGGCAGTGTTTAGGTTAGGGGAAAGTAGACGCAAAACTTTATTGAATTCAGACAACCTGTTTCAGAATCTGCGGGCAGTGTTTAGGTTAGGGGAAAGTAGACGCAAAACAGTGTTGAATTCAGACAACCTGTTTCAGAATCTGCGGGCAGTGTTTAGGTTAGGGGAAAGTAGACGCAAAACTTTATTGAATTCAGACAACCTGTTTCCATGTCCACAACAATTTGCATTTGTTTTCGTTTTTGTGTTATTATACTTGTGAGGTCTTTTTGGGGACCAACATTTGATACCATAACCCCGAAGCCTAAATTGGCCTTTTTTTTACAAGTGAGAACCGTCAAAATGTCTTCACTTCTCTGAATTTCATTTGGTTAACTATCTTCAAGTCCAACCATTAGGCTACCAGGGCGGTAGGTAGCCTAGTGGTTAGAGTGTAGAGGTGGCAGGTAGCCTAGTGGTTAGAGCGTTGGGCCAGTAACAGAAAGGTTGCTAGATCGAATCCCCAAGCTGACAAGGTAAAAACCTGCCATTCTGCCCCTGAACAAGGCAGAACTGTTCCTAGCCTGTCATTGTAAATAATAATTTGTTCTTAACTGACTTGCCTAGCTACATAAAGGTTCAATATATATTTTTTAAGTAATCACAAGTATCGTAAAACGTGTACACACACACTTGCTATGCTGTACTGACCGACTATGTGTGTAGACTCAGAGACGAAGCTGCTGTTATTTGGTCGAGCCCTGAAGTCAGAGGTCAAACTGGACCCAGTGGAGCTAGTGGGACGGAAATACAAGGTAACACACTCACTCAGATGCAAACTATAGTACTAAAATATTTACTGTGTGTGTAGGTGAGGTTATAGCTCCTCTGTGTGAATGTGTGCAGGTGAGGAACTTGCTGGATGAGGTCCATCCTCCCAGGGACTTCTACTCTCTGGTGAAACCTGCTATAGACGACATGATAGGTAGAGACGTCACTTTCGACATCCTGTTTCATAACTCTGAACACCAGGCCACGCTCTTCCGATACGGACTCAAGAAGTCCACCCAGGTAAGGGTAGGGATGGTGAGTGCGTGTGTGTGTCTTTTGAGGGGGAAGAGGGGTATGATGTGCAACAATGTCGGATGTGATTGGTTGTAGATTGAGAAGATCTGTTGTCATTGGTTACAGATTGAAAAGGTCTACGCCCAGATCCTGCCCACCTGGAAGAAGCCGTTTGAGAAGAAGAAGTTGTAACCATGACGACGACCGTGGCTGTGTTCTAGATTGGAACACGGTCTACAGTTTAATTCCCTCTAGATATCTACTAACGAGGTACAAGGAGAATCATAACAGTACATTTTTTAAATGTAACTCATCAGTGTAGGATGCTGATATAGGGTCAATTATATTTCTGAGTTTTTACATTCAGGGTTACATTGAACACTGTTTTTTTGTTATATATATATATACACACATCAATAAAATACAGTAAAACACTTTCCCATTATTCTGTGTGTCTCAGAGAGAGCGAGAGAGAAGGAGGGGTGAGGGTTTTACTTCAGTGTAAGGGACGTGGGCACCATTCAATCTGTACTGCCAAAGCGTTACAGAAATGGAAAGGTAATTTGTGAATGTGCTGACATATGCAGCGTTTACCGTGAATGCAGTCTCCACTAACGCGGGAACATTGCCTTCACGTTTCAATCACGCTGTACTTCCACGATGCGGATTGAGTAGAGCCCTGAATTCGATCTCATATTGTTGTTAAGGTGATGTGGGACATGAATCGATGGCGAAAATATGAATCTGCTCTTTGTGCTTGTGTTCTGGGGAATGAAAAGGCGCGGTACATTGAAGGAAAGCATTTACTTAGAAAAGTAAATTTAATCTTCGAAGCGCTTTCTCCTATAGTGTGAATGTGTGTACAGCATTACAGAGGGAAGCTGTTTGATGATAACACACACTCTCCTCTTCCTCCACTCTCTCCTCTTCCTCCACGCTCTCCTCTTCCTCCACTCTCTCCTCTTCCTCCACCCTCTCCTCTTCCTCCACCCTCTCCTCTTCCTCCACCCTCTCCTCTTCCTCCACTCTCTCCTCTTCCTCCACTCTCCTCTTCCTCCACTCTCTCCTCTTCCTCCACTCTTGACACAAACTGTTGCGCCTGGCACCTACTACCATACCCCGTTTAAAAGGCACTTGAATCTTATATGTCTTGTCCATTCACCTTCTGAATGACACACATACACAATCCATGTCTCAATTGTCTCAAGGCTTAAAAATCCTTCTTTACCCCCTATTCGTACGGGACTAGTGTTACTATAGAAAGTCAGGTGTGTCATTATTACCACAGCTTGTCTGTTTTTTCCAGTGGATGATTCAGACGGGATTAGTTTTACCAAACTGCCCCTGTAATTATTTTTGTCCCCCCCCCCCCCCCCCCCCCCGATTGGCCGTTACGACGGAAGCCTGGAGGCTCTTCTAGGTCGTGAAGATATTTTAAATGTCTAGGGATTGCCTAATATTGGGCCTTCAGTTCGGAGAAAGACTAAATAATAATAATAATAATAATGAGAATGCATATTAATAAGAACCATGAACTGTAAACTACGCAGACATTTAATTACCTGACGGATTTGGCAAATGATCAATTCATTGGCACAATATCATCCACTTCATCTATTGAAAGAGAAGTGTGGCACTAGAAAAGTTGCTATTTAACAAAACAAATCATTAATCTGTAGGCTACCTGTATAGCACTTTGTTTTAAGCATACATTTGTTCTGGGGTTCTTACCCAAACTGGGTGCAGCACCTGTTAAACTTTGTACTATTGTGAGACAGAGCTGGTTGACATTTTAAAATATCTTCACGACCTAGACGAGCCTCCAGGCTTCTGTCGTAACGGCCAATCAGGAGGGGGGGGGGGAACAAAAATAATTACAGGGGCAGTTTGGTAAAACTAATCCCGTCTGAATCGTCCACTGAAAAAAAACAGACAAGCTGTGGTAATAATGACATAATCGACATTCTATAGTAACACTTGTCAAATCAAATTCAAATCAAATGTATTTATATAGCCCTGTCGTACATCAGCTGATGTCACAAAGTGCTGTACATAAACCCAGCCTAAAACCCCCAAAACAGCAAGCAATGCAGGTGTAGAATAGGGCCTAAGTCATGGAAAGAGCAGGTGTTCTTTATATTTTGTACACTCAACGTATAGGTCAGTCGCACTTTCTCACGAAATGTCTCAAAAAGGGCCGTTTTCAGACATCATGCTGGAGGTGTCGTGGCTGTTGATACAGTCTACTTGTGCAGCGTGTGTGTCTTTAGAAGATAAAAATGTTTCACGTTTTTAAAAGGGCATCGTACAGTTGTAGAAATGATTCTGAATTAACAGATGATGCCAACAGTTCACTACAAAGTGCACTCTACAAAGGAATATGTTGTCCTGGTAACTGATCACAGCTTGGGTGTCATGGCAACCCCGGTGTTGTTGTGAGTGTCTTTCAGCCAGGAGATCAGAATGGTGTTCAGCTCAGACGGCCTAAAAAGAACACACACACACACACTATGTCAGCCAATATACACAACTCTTTCAACCAGTACACTTTACACAGTTTATACCACACAAAACAACACACCAACTTCTTTAGACTGCAGAGCAGAAGTGAAGCTATGACCTTTAACCTCTACCTGACCCGTCTCCCTCAGCAGGGCTTTAGGTCAAAAGTTATTCTGGGGACTAACAGGAACTGACTGCAGAGTTCACACAGTCAGCCTCCCCTCCATTGGTCTGTGCAAGGACACACACACACACACACACACACACACACTGGGACCGACCTTTCCATCTGGGTCCAGTGTCCACATTCTTCGATGTGTCCTCTTGTTAGGTTCGGGATCTGACACACAGAGATGTCACAGTCACACGTGGCATCTACATGTATACATGTGTGTATAAATATGTGTGTGTGTGTGTGGTCTCACCACGTTTTCCATTCCCTTGGAGAAGACAGGCAGCAGGACAGGATCTTTACCAGCTGTCACCATGAGAGCTGGCATCAAGAGCTACACAAACACAGGAAACCACCATCATTCCTCAACTTATACTGTAACTGTGTTAAGATATCACACACACACACACACACACACACACACACATACACACACACATACACACACACCCCTACCTTAGCCCTGGGTCGGGAGCATAGCCATTTCCAGTTGCTCACAACATTTCGGTACCAGTTCAACGGCCCTCTGGAAAAACAGAACACTCTGTCACTCTCCTTCTGCTGCTGCCATTGTGTGTGTGTGTGTGTGTGTGTGTGTGTGTGTGTACCTGAATCCCTTGTCTTTGAACTGAGTGATGTAGAACTGCAGAGCAGTCTCACTGAGGATAGAACTCCTGGGTATCTCGTTAGGCAGTCCTACGAACAGACCACCTACACACATACACACACACACACACACACACACACACACACACACAGTGTAGTCTGCAGTGTGAAGATTTATTGACAGCAATGTACTATGTTGCACAAGTTTTACAGCACAATATTGTCCATCCAGTCAGTTGGTTAGTTAGTTGAATACCATAGGTCAAGCCTTCAGCCCCAAGCCTCCAATCAGAACGTTGGTTTGTCTTCTAGACTCACCTCTGGCACAAACTCCAGCAGTGTTGATCTCAGGAACATTATCCTGGAGAACAACACAACAGAGATCATTCACGAGAGAGAGAGATCATTCACGAGAGAGAGAGAGAGAGAGAGAGAGAGAGTGTGTGTGTGTGTCACCTTATCTCCACTGCCATGGAAGAAGATCTTGAAGGTCCTTGCCAGGTCTTTCTCCATCTCAGTCTCAGCTACACCCTGTAGAGGAGTTACGTAAGGAAAGGTCTCTGTTACACCCTGTAGAGGTCTCTGTTACACCCTGTAGAGGAGTTTCATAAGGACAGGTCTCTGTTACACCCTGTAGAGGAGTTTCATAAGGACAGGTCTCTGTTACACCCTGTAGAGGAGTTTCATAAGGACAGGTCTCTGTTACACCCTGTAGAGGAGTTACGACCCTGCTATACTATAGCCATCAGGCGGCCGGCATTGAGAAAATCCTCCCGTTAAAAGCAATGAAAGCTCCTATGCACTCGTGTTGAGTCATGTCCAATGGCAGCGTCCAAGCTCAAGAATCACAGAGGTTCAATTCTCGGTGGCTGTGTGTCACGTGCTCATTCTATCTTGTGAATTGAAATAATGAGAAATAAAAGTTGATTTTGGTTGAGTGGAGGCATATGACCACTGGTTATTGTACTAAGATGTATAAAGTCAAGAAGCTACTAGCTAGCACAAACTCTCGCTAGCTAGCTACATTGACTATGTTCACAATGTAAACAAAAGCAACTTGAGTAATTAGAGGATCATTTAGCACTAGCAACAATTAATTGAGTACTTACGAAAAACTGGAAACAAGACCCAACTAGCTTTCACAGTCTCAGGTCAAAATTAGACGTTCTTCCATGTTTCTCAAACGTCAAATTTCGATGTTGTTCAATCATCACATTTTTAAGTGTTTAAAGATAGATATTAACTCCAAATTGTTGAGGTTAATCATTATCTCTAAATGGTTAAGGTAAGAGTTAATGTTTGGGACCTTTTGAGTCAGTCAGATGCTTACACCCATCCACCACCCCTTCTACAACTGAAACCTATTTAAAGGTAACAGCAGACCTCTAGTGGTGGGTTTCCACGTCATCTCCCGACATCCTCAGACATGGATGGAAGTCGAACACTGACTTGTATCACGAGTGACCTGGCTGCCAAAGCTGTTGTACTGAGGCATTATGGATGAATATGGTACCGTACAGGAGGGAGACAATAGAGTAAAGTTCCTCTCCCCTCCTCAGTTCTACACACACACTTACGGGGTCCTGGAAGTAGAGCTGGTAGTCAAAGATTGGCACAGTCTTCAGGAAGTCCATAGGATCCTTGGAGGGGTCCACAGGGAACAGAGGGGTGTTCAGAGAAGCTACCGCTCTACAAACACACACAGACACACACACACACACACACACACAAGGTATTGGTTTAATTTTTTTACCGTCTCAGGGAGTGTGTTAAGGTTTCCACATACTTAACGTGCGTAGATCTACCTACACGCATGTGTGTGCTCTTGGGTGGAGTCAGATGTTGGGGGGGTAACATAGCCTTGTCCATGTGTTCCTAAACCCCCCAATAGCAACATACACAAGGTAGCAGAGATTTTCTTGATGTAATTTTTTTACTTATTTTTATTAGGATCCCCATTAGCTAACGCTAGCTAATCTTCCTGATTATTTGACCTTTATTTAACCAGGCAAGTCAGTTAAGAACAAATTCTTATTTTCAATGACGGCCTAAGGAACAGTGGGTTAACTGCCTTGTTCAGGGGCAGAACGACAGATTTGTACCTTGTCAGCTCAGGGATTTGATCTAGCAACCTTTCGGTTACTAGTCCAACACTGTAACCACTAGGCTACCCTGCCGGCCCCACTTGTGGTAAAAACAAATACGAATCAAAAACATCACCACTGTTAGCTAATTTCAATGAAAACCAACTGCATGTTGAATAATAGCTACAAGTTTAAGTTTGCTTTACATTACCTCGTTTGGTGCCTGTCTGTTGTCTGTAGGCTGTTCCGCTAGCAGCCTGCTAGCTAGCAGGCTAAAAACAGCAAGCAAACTAGCCTTTTAGTTTCCCACCTCGCCCCCATGTGAAATAATCCCATTTATAAATGTAAGACTATGCCCTGGTAAATATTGTTATACTTGCTAGTGTAACCTACAACATTATCACAGTTTTAAAAAAAATATATATAAAAAAACCCACCCCCTTTTTCTCCCCAATTTCGTGGTATCCAATTGTTGTAGTAGCTACTATCTTGTCTCATCGCTACAACTCCCGTACGGGCTCGGGAGAGACGAAGGTTGAAAGTCATGCGTCCTCCGATACACAACCCAACCAAGCCGAACATTATCGCAGTTTAACATGCTACTTAAATGTATTCGTCTCCCAATATCAGCAAAAAATTGAATGAAATCTTTTTTTGCTCACAGAGAAAAATCACATGGCTTGAGGCTGTTTTTCGGTAGTTAATAATACACAAAAAAATACCTTCGTTTAGAAGTTCCATTTTCAACCAAAGTGAGTTTGGTGATAAAATACAAAGCTTCATACTACTCAACGCGCCCCCCCACCGCCGCAGAAGGAATTGTGTAGTCCGTAAAAATATTTGAGCAGGACTACGCCCATTTTATGCCGTAAAACGACATTCACATAACCGTTTGCGTAAGGTGTGTAGACCCCTTTAGTCTACCTGACTCTCTCTGGATGACACCGGGCCATGTTCCAGACCACAGCTCCACCCCAATCATGACCAACCAGAGTCACCTGGGGAATACCCTGTGAGCGAGAGAGACAGAGCGAGAGAGACAAAGCGAGAGAGACAAAGCGAGAGAGACAAAGCGAGAGAGAGAGACAAAGCGAGAGAGAGACAGAACGAGAAAGCGAGAGAGAGAAA
Source organism: Oncorhynchus mykiss (assembly GCF_013265735.2). Classification (NCBI taxonomy): domain Eukaryota; kingdom Metazoa; phylum Chordata; class Actinopteri; order Salmoniformes; family Salmonidae; genus Oncorhynchus; species Oncorhynchus mykiss. The sequence goes on from NC_048589.1 coordinate 40,370,225, forward strand.
GCGCGAGAGAGAGACAGAGCGAGAGAGACAAAGCGAGAGAGAGACAGAACGAGAGAGAGACAGAGCGAGAGAGAGACAGAGCGAGAGAGAGAGAGCGAGAGAGACAGAACGAGAGAGCGAGAGAGACAGAACGAGAGAGCAAGAGAGACAGAGAGAGAGAGAAACAGAGCGAGAGACAGAACGAGAGAGCGAGAGAGACAGAGCGAGAGAGAGACAGAACGAGAGAGCGAGAGAGAGACAGAGCGAGAGAGAGGGCATTAAAGGAAGTGTTGAGCTCTTCCTGTAGCACCACACCGCCCATGTGGCGACTAATACATCACCCTGATAGCTTAACATACAGGGCTGATTATTGAGAGTGGACTCACCATTTTATCCATGAAAGTCACAAGATCCTACAACAGAGATAAGAACATACAGAAAACCATTACAATCATGTCAAGGATAGACAGAGGATGTTTTGTTCGTATGTAAGCGTGTCCTTTACCTGGCAGATCTGTTCTTGTGAGTACTCCTCTATGTCTAGAGAGAGAACGTGTGGGAGAGGAAAGAGGAAGCGAAAGTGTTATTGAACTTGGATAAATCAATCTTGATCTGTAATAATTATGGTGTTCCTATTGTGTTTGACACTACAGTCCCCCAACAGCAGGGAGACGGAGAAACCAAGGCTTTTAAAATGTTCAACTAACAGCAGGGAGACGGAGAAACCAGGGCTTTAAACTGTTCAACTAACAGCAGGGAGACGGAGAAACCAAGGCTTTAAACTGTTCAACTAACAGCAGGGAGACGGGGAAACCAAGGCTTTAAACTGTTCAACTAACAGCAGGGAGACGAAGAAACCAAGGCTTTAAACTGTTCAACTAACAGCAGGGAGACGGGGAAACCAAGGCTTTAAACTGTTCAACTAACAGCAGGGAGACGGAGAAACCAAGGCTTTAAACAGTTCAACTAACAGCAGGGAGACGGAGAAACCAAGGCTTTAAACTGTTCAACTAACAGCAGGGAGACGGGGAAACCAAGGCTTTAAACTGTTCAACTAACAGCAGGGAGACGGAGAAACCAAGGCTTTAAACTGTTCAACTAACAGCAGGGAGACGGGGAAACCAAGGCTTTAAACTGTTCAACTAACAGCAGGGAGACGGAGAAACCAAGGCTTTAAACTGTTCAACTAACAGCAGGGAGACGGAGAAACCAAGGCTTTAAACTGTTCAACTAACAGCAGGGAGACGGGGAAACCAAGGCTTTAAACTGTTCAACTAACAGCAGGGAGACGGAGAAACCAAGGCTTTAAACTGTTCAACTAACAGCAGGGAGACGAAGAAACCAAGGCTTTAAACTGTTCAACTAACAGCAGGGAGACGGAGAAACCAAGGCTTTAAACTGTTCAACTAACAGCAGGGAGACGGAGAAACCAAGGCTTTAAACTGTTCAACTAACAGCAGGGAGACGGAGAAACCAAGGCTTTAAACTGTTCAACTAACAGCAGGGAGACGGGGAAACCAAGGCTTTAAACTGTTCAACTAACAGCAGGGAGACGGAGAAACCAAGGCTTTAAACTGTTCAACTAACAGCAGGGAGACGGAGAAACCAAGGCTTTAAACTGTTCAACTAACAGCAGGGAGACGGAGAAACCAAGGCTTTAAACTGTTCAACTAACAGCAGGGAGACGGAGAAACCAAGGCTTTAAACTGTTCAACTAACAGCAGGGAGACAGAGAAACCAAGGCTTTAAACTGTTCAACTAACAGCAGGGAGACGGAGAAACCAAGGCTTTAAACTGTTCAACTAACAGCAGACTAAACTTAAATCTGTAAAACCATGTAACGAGACATTGTCAGTAAACCCTGTACGTGTCTACAATCACATAACTGTACTTCTCTAGCGTGAGAAAGGAAAGATAGAGGGTATAAATAAGGAAGGAAGGTGCCACACACAGCACTTCTCATAGGGTATAAATAAGGAAGGAAGGTGCCACACACAGCACTTCTCATAGGGTATAAATAAGGAAGGAAGGTGCCACACACAGCACTTCTCATAGGGTATAAATAAGGAAGGAAGGTGCCACTCACAGCACTTCTCATAGGGCATAAATAAGGAAGGAAGGTGCCACACAACACTTCTCATAGGGTATAAATAAGGAAGGAAGGTGCCACACAGCACTTCTCATAGGGTATAAATAAGGAAGGAAGGTGTCACACAGCACTTCTCATAGGGTATAAATAAGGAAGGAAGGTGCCACACACAGCACTTCTCATAGGGTATAAATATGGAAGGAAGGTGCCACACAGCACTTCTCATAGGGTATAAATAAGGAAGAAAGGTGCCACACACAGCACTTCTCATAGGCCATAAATAAGGAAGGAAGGTGCCACACAACACTTCTCATAGGGTATAAAAAAGGAAGGAAGGTGCCACACAGCACTTCTCATAGGGTATAAATAAGGAAGGAAGGTGCCACACAGCACTTCTCATAGGGTATAAATAAGGAAGGAAGGTGCCACACACAGCACTTCTCATAGGGTATAAATAAGGAAGGAAGGTGCCACACACAGCACTTCTCATAGGGTATAAATAAGGAAGGAAGGTGCCACACAGCACTTCTCATAGGGTATAAATAAGGAAAGAAGGTGCCACACAGCACTTCTCATAGGGTATAAATAAGGAAGGAAGGTGCCACACAGCACTTCTCATAGGGTATAAATAAGGAAGGAAGGTGCCACACACAGCACTTCTCATAGGGTATAAATAAGGAAGGAAGGTGCTACACAGCACTTCTCATAGGGTATAAATAAGGAAGGAAGGTGCCACACAGCACTTCTCATAAAGATGGTTATGTGAATGTTGTGGTCATTCCAGACCCTACTCCAGCCAGGTCACTCTAGCCAGGTCACTCTAGCCAGGTCACTCCAGCCAGGTCACTCCAGCCAGGTCACTCCAGACCCTACTCCAGCCAGGTCACTCCAGACCCTACTCCAGCCAGGTCACTCCAGCCAGGTCACTCCAGCCAGGTCACTCCAGACCCTACTCTAGCCAGGTCACTCCAGACCCTACTCCAGCCAGGTCACTCCAGCCAGGTCACTCCAGCCAGGTCACTCCAGACCCTACTCTAGCCAGGTCACTCCAGCCAGGTCACTCCAGCCAGGTCACTCCAGCCAGGTCACTCCAGACCCTACTCTAGCCAGGTCACTCCAGCCAGGTCACTCCAGCCAGGTCACTCCAGACCCTACTCCAGCCAGGTCACTCCAGCCAGGTCACTCCAGACCCTACTCCAGCCAGGTCACTCCAGCCAGGTCACTCCAGCCAGGTCACTCCAGCCAGGTCATTCCAGACCCTACTCCAGCCAGGTCACTCCAGACCCTACTCCAGCCAGGTCATTCCAGACCCTACTCCAGCCAGGTCACTCCAGACCCTATTCCAGCCAGGTCATTCCAGACCCTACTCCAGCCAGGTCACTCCAGACCCTACTCCAGCCAGGTCACTCCAGACCCTACTCCAGCAAGGTCATTCCAGACCCTACTCCAGCCAGGTCACTCCAGCCAGGTCACTCCAGCCAGGTCACTCCAGACCCTACTCCAGCCAGGTCACTCCAGACCCTACTCCAGCCAGGTCACTCCAGACCCTACTCCAGCAGGGAGACGGGGAAACCAAGGCTTTAAACTGTTCAACTAACAGCAGGGAGACGGAGAAACCAAGGCTTTAAACAGTTCAACTAACAGCAGGGAGACGGAGAAACCAAGGCTTTAAACTGTTCAACTAACAGCAGGGAGACGGGGAAACCAAGGCTTTAAACTGTTCAACTAACAGCAGGGAGACGGAGAAACCAAGGCTTTAAACTGTTCAACTAACAGCAGGGAGACGGAGAAACCAAGGCTTTAAACTGTTCAACTAACAGCAGGGAGACGGAGAAACCAGGGCTTTAAACTGTTCAACTAACAGCAGGGAGACGGAGAAACCAAGGCTTTAAACTGTTCAACTAACAGCAGACTAAACTTAAATCTGTAAAACCATGTAACGAGACATTGTCAGTAAACCCTGTACGTGTCTACAATCACATAACTGTACTTCTCTAGCGTGAGAAAGGAAAGATAGAGGGTATAAATAAGGAAGGAAGGTGCCACACACAGCACTTCTCATAGGGTATAAATAAGGAAGGAAGGTGCCACACACAGCACTTCTCATAGGGTATAAATAAGGAAGGAAGGTGCCACACACAGCACTTCTCATAGGGTATAAATAAGGAAGGAAGGTGCCACTCACAGCACTTCTCATAGGGCATAAATAAGGAAGGAAGGTGCCACACAACACTTCTCATAGGGTATAAATAAGGAAGGAAGGTGCCACACAGCACTTCTCATAGGGTATAAATAAGGAAGGAAGGTGTCACACAGCACTTCTCATAGGGTATAAATAAGGAAGGAAGGTGCCACACACAGCACTTCTCATAGGGTATAAATATGGAAGGAAGGTGCCACACAGCACTTCTCATAGGGTATAAATAAGGAAGAAAGGTGCCACACACAGCACTTCTCATAGGCCATAAATAAGGAAGGAAGGTGCCACACAACACTTCTCATAGGGTATAAAAAAGGAAGGAAGGTGCCACACAGCACTTCTCATAGGGTATAAATAAGGAAGGAAGGTGCCACACAGCACTTCTCATAGGGTATAAATAAGGAAGGAAGGTGCCACACACAGCACTTCTCATAGGGTATAAATAAGGAAGGAAGGTGCCACACACAGCACTTCTCATAGGGTATAAATAAGGAAGGAAGGTGCCACACAGCACTTCTCATAGGGTATAAATAAGGAAAGAAGGTGCCACACAGCACTTCTCATAGGGTATAAATAAGGAAGGAAGGTGCCACACAGCACTTCTCATAGGGTATAAATAAGGAAGGAAGGTGCCACACACAGCACTTCTCATAGGGTATAAATAAGGAAGGAAGGTGCTACACAGCACTTCTCATAGGGTATAAATAAGGAAGGAAGGTGCCACACAGCACTTCTCATAAAGATGGTTATGTGAATGTTGTGGTCATTCCAGACCCTACTCCAGCCAGGTCACTCTAGCCAGGTCACTCTAGCCAGGTCACTCCAGCCAGGTCACTCCAGCCAGGTCACTCCAGACCCTACTCCAGCCAGGTCACTCCAGACCCTACTCCAGCCAGGTCACTCCAGCCAGGTCACTCCAGCCAGGTCACTCCAGACCCTACTCTAGCCAGGTCACTCCAGACCCTACTCCAGCCAGGTCACTCCAGCCAGGTCACTCCAGCCAGGTCACTCCAGACCCTACTCTAGCCAGGTCACTCCAGCCAGGTCACTCCAGCCAGGTCACTCCAGCCAGGTCACTCCAGACCCTACTCTAGCCAGGTCACTCCAGCCAGGTCACTCCAGCCAGGTCACTCCAGACCCTACTCCAGCCAGGTCACTCCAGCCAGGTCACTCCAGACCCTACTCCAGCCAGGTCACTCCAGCCAGGTCACTCCAGCCAGGTCACTCCAGCCAGGTCATTCCAGACCCTACTCCAGCCAGGTCACTCCAGACCCTACTCCAGCCAGGTCATTCCAGACCCTACTCCAGCCAGGTCACTCCAGACCCTATTCCAGCCAGGTCATTCCAGACCCTACTCCAGCCAGGTCACTCCAGACCCTACTCCAGCCAGGTCACTCCAGACCCTACTCCAGCAAGGTCATTCCAGACCCTACTCCAGCCAGGTCACTCCAGCCAGGTCACTCCAGCCAGGTCACTCCAGACCCTACTCCAGCCAGGTCACTCCAGACCCTACTCCAGCCAGGTCACTCCAGACCCTACTCCAGCAGGGAGACGGGGAAACCAAGGCTTTAAACTGTTCAACTAACAGCAGGGAGACGGGGAAACCAAGGCTTTAAACTGTTCAACTAACAGCAGGGAGACGGGGAAACCAAGGCTTTAAACTGTTCAACTAACAGCAGGGAGACGGGGAAACCAAGGCTTTAAACTGTTCAACTAACAGCAGGGAGACGGGGAAACCAAGGCTTTAAACTGTTCAACTAACAGCAGGGAGACGGGGAAACCAAGGCTTTAAACTGTTCAACTAACAGCAGGGAGACGGAGAAACCAAGGCTTTAAACTGTTCAACTAACAGCAGGGAGACGGAGAAACCAAGGCTTTAAACTGTTCAACTAACAGCAGGGAGACGGAGAAACCAAGGCTTTAAACTGTTCAACTAACAGCAGGGAGACGGAGAAACCAAGGCTTTAAACTGTTCAACTAACAGCAGGGAGACGGGGAAACCAAGGCTTTAAACTGTTCAACTAACAGCAGGGAGACGGAGAAACCAAGGCTTTAAACTGTTCAACTAACAGCAGGGAGACGGAGAAACCAAGGCTTTAAACTGTTCAACTAACAGCAGGGAGACGGAGAAACCAAGGCTTTAAACTGTTCAACTAACAGCAGGGAGACGGAGAAACCAAGGCTTTAAACTGTTCAACTAACAGCAGGGAGACGGAGAAACCAAGGCTTTAAACTGTTCAACTAACAGCAGGGAGACGGGGAAACCAAGGCTTTAAACTGTTCAACTAACAGCAGGGAGACGGAGAAACCAAGGCTTTAAACTGTTCAACTAACAGCAGACTAAACTTAAATCTGTAAAACCATGTAACGAGACATTGTCAGTAAACCCTGTACGTGTCTACAATCACATAACTGTACTTCTCTAGCGTGAGAAAGGAAAGATAGAGGGTATAAATAAGGAAGGAAGGTGCCACACACAGCACTTCTCATAGGGTATAAATAAGGAAGGAAGGTGCCACACACAGCACTTCTCATAGGGTATAAATAAGGAAGGAAGGTGCCACACAGCACTTCTCATAGGGTATAAATAAGGAAGGAAGGTGCCACACACAGCACTTCTCATAGGGTATAAATAAGGAAGGAAGGTGCCACACAGCACTTCTCATAGGGTATAAATAAGGAAGGAAGGTGCCACACAGCACTTCTCATAGGGTATAAATAAGGAAGGAAGGTGCCACACAGCACTTCTCATAGGGTATAAATAAGGAAGGAAGGTGCCACACAGCACTTCTCATAGGGTATAAATAAGGAAGGAAGGTGCCACACACAGCACTTCTCATAGGGTATAAATAAGGAAGGAAGGTGCTACACAGCACTTCTCATAGGGTATAAATAAGGAAGGAAGGTGCCACACAGCACTTCTCATAAAGATGGTTATGTGAATGTTGTGGTCATTCCAGACCCTACTCCAGCCAGGTCACTCTAGCCAGGTCACTCTAGCCAGGTCACTCCAGCCAGGTCACTCCAGCCAGGTCACTCCAGACCCTACTCCAGCCAGGTCACTCCAGACCCTACTCCAGCCAGGTCACTCCAGCCAGGTCACTCCAGCCAGGTCACTCCAGACCCTACTCTAGCCAGGTCACTCCAGACCCTACTCCAGCCAGGTCACTCCAGCCAGGTCACTCCAGACCCTACTCTAGCCAGGTCACTCCAGCCAGGTCACTCCAGCCAGGTCACTCCAGACCCTACTCTAGCCAGGTCACTCCAGCCAGGTCACTCCAGCCAGGTCACTCCAGACCCTACTCCAGCCAGGTCACTCCAGCCAGGTCACTCCAGCCCCTACTCCAGCCAGGTCACTCCAGCCAGGTCACTCCAGCCAGGTCACTCCAGCCAGGTCATTCCAGACCCTACTCCAGCCAGGTCACTCCAGACCCTACTCCAGCCAGGTCATTCCAGACCCTACTCCAGCCAGGTCACTCCAGACCCTATTCCAGCCAGGTCATTCCAGACCCTACTCCAGCCAGGTCACTCCAGACCCTACTCCAGCCAGGTCACTCCAGACCCTACTCCAGCAAGGTCATTCCAGACCCTACTCCAGCCAGGTCACTCCAGCCAGGTCACTCCAGCCAGGTCACTCCAGCCAGGTCACTCCAGACCCTACTCCAGCCAGGTCACTCCAGACCCTACTCCAGCCAGGTCACTCCAGACCCTACTCCAGCCAGGTCACTCCAGCCAGGTCACTCCAGACCCTACTCCAGCCAGGTCACTCCAGACCATACTCCAGCCAGGTCACTCCAGACCCTACTCCAGCCAGGTCACTCCAGACCCTACTCTAGCCAGGTCACTCCAGACCCTACTCCGGCCAGGTCACTCCAGCCAGGTCACTCCAGCCAGGTCACTCCAGACCCTACTCCAGCCAGGTCACTCCAGACCCTACTCTAGCCAGGTCACTCCAGACCCTACTCTAGCCAGGTCACTCCAGACCCTACTCCAGCCAGGTCACTCCAGACCCTACTCTAGCCAGGTCACTCCAGCCAGGTCACTCCAGACCTTACTCCAGCCAGGTCACTCCAAACTCTACTCTAGCCAGGTCACTCCAGAACCTACTCCAGCCAGGTCACTCCAGACCCTACTCCAGCCAGGTCACTCCAGACCCTACTCCAGCCAGGTCACTCCAGACCCTAACCAGCCAGGTCACTCCAAACTCTACTCTAGCCAGGTCACTCCAGCCAGGTCACTCCAGACCCTACTCCAGCCAGGTCACTCCAGATCCAAGGTTATATATTGTTCATCCAGGTCCCCAGTACGTCAGGAGATGCCTCTAAAACCGGCCACTAGGGGCAACGGTGAGTGCTATTACCATCAAGTAAGGTGTTGTGGACGGCGGGTGGGCGTAAAGCCGCGAGCTCCGGCTCCGAGGGTCCCGTGTTCAGTGCCAGGCACTCATTATATATTGTTTAGATTCAACCCTATCCCTTACCTTAACCCTTAGGAATTAGTGCCCAAATGTAACCGTCATAATTCAATTCACTATAGACATATAGACAATGTTCCAACACACACTAACCTGGTGGAGCTGTAGACTCTCCATAGCCCTTCATGTCCAGAGATAAGACTCTGAACCCTGCATCAGCTAGAGCTGGAATCTGAGAGAGAGAGAGAGAGGTGTGTGAGTGAGTAGTGTGTGTGTGTGTGTGTGTGTGTGTGTGTGTGTACCTGGTATCTCCATGAGTACCAACTCTCAGGGAAGCCATGACACAGCATGACTGGAGGCCCCGTTCCCATCTCCACATAGTGCAGCTTTACCCTGGGCTAGAGAGAGAGAGACAGAGAGAGAGACAGAGAGAGAGAGAGAGAGAGAGAGAGAGAGAGAGAGAGAAAGACAAAGAGAAACAGAGAGAGGTGAGTGAGATCTTAAAGTAATACCATTGTGTAATCACGTATACGCTTTCTGCTTCATAAAGCATTGTGTTGTTACCTTGATGGTGATATATCCATGAGACACCTCCTCTGGGTTGCAAGAGGCTGGGTAGCTTTCCCCTGTTACGACCTGGAACACACACACACACACACACCTCCTCCATAACAAAACCAACATTGAATAATAGGCTACTCGATTGATTCCCAGAGGAAATGTAAATTATAGGCATAAACAGAGATATCATCTATCTGCTAATCAGCCCTCAGAACGGAGATTCCTGAAATCACCATAACATTTGAAATACACGACTTACACGACTTCTAAAAAAAAGGGTTTGGAATCCTGCAGCTGGCTAATGTATCAGGGAAGTCAGCGATGACACGTTTACTTTAAGTCTGAAAAAATAACCATCACATTCTCACAGACATTGCGACGGACAAGAAAAGTTGCATATCATTTTGTGTGTGTTACCTGTACGCCAGTGAAGGTCTCTACTTGTTTCAGAGCTTCCGGCAGGTCCTTCACCAGAACAGCTGTCATCCCTACTGCCTCTGCTGCTCCCACCCCCTCCTCGTCATCACCCAACCACAGAGCCTGAAAAACAGACTGACAGGTCAGCTGTCCACTCACAACACCTGGAACACAGATGAGAGACCAGGGCCGGCTCCAGGCATAAGCAACATTTCATAGGGCGCCAGGCCACTAGGGGGCCCCTGAATCCCCCCTCCAAAAAATTAGTTGTTTTTTTTGTTTTAGAATTGTGAGTTAGAAGTTCGACATTTGGTTTTGCATCAGCTATTTTTTTATCCTGTTGTGTCAGTCACTGACAGTAACTCAATTAGCCATGTCAGCTAACAGGTTTTAGATTAGCAAGTTAACCAATCTAAAAACTTTTGTTAATCATGGCCAAATACCGACAGAGCATGTGCCCTGACCTCCAGGGGGCGCCCATTGATTTTGTTCATCACCCTCACTCAGTTATAATTAAAATGGCATATGGGTGGCTTTATGTGCTTGTGGGAAACTGGGAATTCATAAGTCCGACATGATTGTGTTCACATGCTTTTGAAGTCAGAACAATTCTTCAACCAATACGATTTCAGCTAGCTTCAACCAATACGATTTCAGCTAGCTTCAACCAATACGATTTTAGCTAGCTTCAACCAATACGATTTTAGCTAGCTTCAACCAATACGATTTTAGCTAGCTTCAACCAATACGATATTAGCTAGCTTCAACCAATACAATTTTAGCTAGCTTCAACCAATACGATTTTAGCTAGCTTCAACCAATACGATTTTAGCTAGCTTCAACCAATACGATTTTAGCTAGCTTCAACCAATACGATTTTAGCTAGCTTGATTTTTATTCAACAAGGCAAGTCATTTTAGAACAAATTGTTATTTACAATGATGGCCTACTCCGGCCAAACCTGGATGACACTGGGCCAATTCTGCACCACCCTATGGGACTACCAATCACATTCGAACCAGGGACTGTAGTAACGCATTTTGCACTGAGATGCAGTGCATTAGACCGCTGCGCCACTCGCAACTCACTGCAACTCAGTGCAAGATGCGTTACTACAGTCCCTGGTTCGAATCCAGGCTGTATCACATCCGGCTGTGATTGGTAGTCCCACAGGGCGGCGCACAATTGGCCCAGTGTCGTCCAGGTTGCTACTATTGCTAGCTTGCTTAACATTAACATAAAGGTCAAACTAGCTACATTCTCCATATTGATAAAGTTGTAATCGTCAATCTTTTGGTTGAAAAGGTTCAAGGTCAGGGGTGAAACGTCACCCAGAATTCAGAGTTGTAACAACAATGGAGACTAGGAGCTGCCAATAACTCTGACAGCACGAGAACGTGGCATCGGTCTCTGCAAAATGTGTAGAATCGCAGGTAATGTGTTAGTTATAATGAGAGAAGGAAGTATGAGAACTGTCGCCAATGTCTGACCACTCTGTAAATGACCCTGCCTCCATCAACCCGCCTCTGACTGGGCTTGAGCCAAGGTCCTCTACCTCGCCAACACAGGTGACCACCCGCTTGACAACGTACAAACACACGTGACCACCCGCTTGACAACGTACAAACACAGGTGACCACCCGCTTGACAACGTACAAACACAGGTGACCACCCGCTTGACAACGTACAAACACACAGGTGACCACCCGCTTGACAACGTACAAACACAGGTGACCACCCGCTTGACAACGTACAAACACACAGGTGACCACCCGCTTGACAACGTACAAACCAGTTGAGCTATAGAAAAGGACTTGAATTCGATAGCAGCATTGGCAACATTTCAAGTTAGCTGTGGAGTGAGCTTACAACACATTCTGAACTCTGTTACACAGATAACTTCCTGTTGTTAATGACACAATAGCTGAGAGCAACTCTACACAGGGAGGTCAGATAAGGATTTCTCGTGGCATGTGTAAACGTTGTAAACTGATATGTATAAGCAGAGGTTTTGGGAATGTAACAACTTCTTCAAGGGAGGTAGAAGCTGTGACTTTCAAGACATTGATTTTTTAAAATTTAACCAGGTAGGCTAGTTGAGAACACCTTTATTTAACCAGGTAGGCTAGTTGAGAACACCTTTATTTAACCAGGTAGGCCAGTTGAGAACACCTTTATTTAACCAGGTAGGCTAGTTGAGAACACCTTTATTTAACCAGGTAGGCTAGTTGAGAACAAGTTCTCATTTACAACTGCGACCTGGCCAAGACAAAACGGATTGCACTGTGACAGACTGCATCCAATTTATTGAGTAGGGTATTGGAGGCTATTTTGTAAATGACATCGCCGAAGTCGAGGATCGGTAGGATGGTCAGTTTTACAGGGGTATGTTTGGCAGCATGAGTGAAGCATGCCAGTGTGTGTGTGCGCTGTAGTGTGTGTGTATGCGTGCAGTGTGTGTGTGTGCAAGCGTGCCAGTGTGTGTGTATACCTGTTTCGGAGGCACTCCCAGCTGTGTGAGAGCGGAGGTGAACAGGTCGGTCTCTGGGACCCTGAGGCCTGTACGACAGGACTGTAGCACCACATCAAAATGGCCGCCCAGCAGAGAGAGGAGCCGGCCAGAGCTATCTCCACTCCCACTGTCATCCACCCACTGGTTGGCCAACACGCCTGTCAATAACCCTGACAGACAACACAAGGAAGCGGGACATGGCATGTGACCTTAGACTGTACAATGTGAACTCTGTGTCAGGTGTGTGTGTGTGTGTGTGTGTGTGTGTGTGTGTGTGTGTGTGTGTGTGTGTGTGTGTGTGTGTGTGTGTGTGTGTGTGTTACCTTTTCTGCGGAGCGTAGCTACGGTCTGCAGAATGTGTTTGTTGACGGTGGTTGAGTCTCTGAGTTCCTCCAACAGGCTCTTGACAGAGAACCCAGCAGGAAGACTGACCTTCTGATCTGATGCTGCACTCACACACTCTGCATCAAGCTCTGGGATCATCTACACAGTGGTAGACACACACACACACACACACACACACACACACAATGACTTGTTGTCACATGTCATGTAAGGTGATGCAAGAATTTCCATGGAAGGCCTATTTCAATTGAAGGAAGAGATTTCAATAGAGGGAACACATTTCAATAGAGGGAACACATTTCAATAGAGGGAACACATTTCAATAGAGGGAACACATTTCAATAGAGGGAACACATTTCAATAGAGGGAACACATTTCAATAGAGGGAACACATTTCAATAGAGGGAACACATTTCAATAGAGGGAACACATTTCAATAGAGGGAACACATTTCAATAGAGGGAACACATTTTAATAGAGGGAACACATTTCAATAGAGGGAACACATTTCAGTAGAGGGCCCATTTCCATGGATTATAATATACATTGACTAAACTATTTCTGCTGTGTCATGTTTGTACCAGTTCCAGGGGTCATTGAGGAACCAATGTTTGAGGTGGCATGTAGCCTAGTGGTTAGAGCGTTGGGTCTGTAACTGAAAGATTGCTAGGTCAAATCCCAGAGCTGACAAGATAACAATCTGTCGTTCTTCCCCTGAACAAAGCAGTTAACCCACTGTTCCTAGGCTGTCATTGTAAATAAGAATTTGTTCTTAACTGACTTGCCTAGTTAAATAAAATCAAGATCTTGAACTTTTAGAGTTAACAGCTTGGCAACGGAGTTCTGACCATGTTGGTCGTTTGAATGTGACGTTATTTGTCTGAGTAGGCTGCCTGTGTAAAAGGAAATGTATGCTTGTAAATGTGGTTGGATACGTCATATGGATGGTGTGATGCAATTACGGGTCATGCAGAGGCCAAACCGAACTCCATACTGCCTCACCGATCACCTCAACTTTTGTAACAATGTGGAGGGCTCCTTATACCTCAGCAATGACATGATTGGTTGATGGTAGTTGAGGGCGGGAGGTTCTGTATCAACACAAACTTACTTCCTGAACAAGGTCTTTGACAACAGCTCTGCGCTGCTCTGGGAAGCGCAGGAAGTACGGATGCCCTGACTTCTACAGAGGCCGAATCACCGTAAATTCTGCACGGCCCCAATGCAGATGGTCGGATTTTAACTGTCTTTAACCTCTTTGGGTAGGGGGCAGTATTTTCACGTCCGGATGAAAAACGTGCCCAAAGTAAACTGCCTATTACTCAGGCCCAGAAGCTAAGATATGCATATAATTAGTAGATCTGGATAGAAAACACTCTAAAGTTTCTAAACCTGTTACAATTATGTCTGTGGGTATAACAGAACTGATATGACAGGCGAAACCCAGAGGACAAACCATCCCCCCAAAAAATATTTTCAGCCTACCACTGTTTTCAATGGCTGTCACATTTATTGTAAGGCCTCCCAGATTGCAGTTCCGAGGGCTTCCACTAGATGGCAACAGTCTTTAGAAATAGTTCCATCCTGGTTTTTGATAAAATGAGCCAGAAAGTGTAGCTTTTCTAGGTGGCTCTCTGTTTGGCTGTAGTGTTTCCAAGCGTGTGGATGAGAGCGCGTTCTTTGGTATTTTTCTCCGGTAAAGACAATAACGATTCTCCGTCTTCAATTTTATTGTTTATTTACGTATTAGCGTATCTAAGGTTTGATTATAAACGTTGTTTGACTTGTTTGGAAAAGTTTATTAGTAACATTTTGGATTCATTTTGTATGCATTTTGATGGAGGGAAACTGGGTGAATTATTTACTGAAGCACGCCAGCTAAACTGAGTTTTTATGGATATAAAAAAGGACATTATCGAACAAAAGGACCATTTGTGATGTATCTGGGACCTTTTGGAGTGCCAACAGAAGAAGATCAAAGGTAAGGCATTTAATATATATATATTTCTGACTTTCGTGGCGCACCTGCCTTGTTGAAATATGTTTTTCATGCTTTTGTATGCGGGGCGCTGTCCTCAGATAATTGCATGGTGTGCTTTCACTGTAAAGCCTTTTTGAAATCTGACACGGCAGCTGGATTAACAAGAAGTTAAGCTTTATTTTGACGTATTACACTTGTGATGTTATAATTCTGTAGTTTGAATTTCGCGTTCTGCAATTTCACCGGATGTTGGCCAGGTGGGACGCTTACCGTCCCACCTGCCCATAAGAAGTTAACTCACCTGAGAGAGTGTGAGTTTGCCCCGCTCTGCCGTCCCACCTGCCCATAAGAAGTTAACTCACCTGAGAGAGTGTGAGTTTGCCCCGCTCTGCGCGTTCCATGGCGCTGTGCTTGTCAGTCACCACCTTCTTCAGAAAACCACTAAAACAGAACAGAACCATTTAACCATTAAATTACACACCACACTACTGTATTGCGGCTTTGACTTATCAGTTGTTAAGTTGAATATTTTACAATCGAAGGTATCAACGTATACAACGTCTCATACCACACACACAATCTATCTGTCTGGGAGTTTAGAGCCATTTCAGATTAATTTCACACCACACACACACAATCTGTCTGAGTGTTTAGAGCCATTTCAGATGGATTTCACACAGAATCTGTCTGGGAGTTTAGAGCCATTTCAGATGGATTTTGTTTGTTTGTTTTGTTTTAATACTCCACATTCTCTTCCATTCAGTCCATGTAAAAGGAGGGTACTGGTGACGTAGGGTAGTAGGGGGTAACTAGCCCCGTGGAGTAACTGCCCCTCCCCCTGCAGTTCACCTAAAGACCACAAGATGTCACCAAATTATTTCCCCAACACTTTCCCTGGCTGTCACTGTTCTTGCTGAACAAAAGAGTTCCTCTGTGTCATCGCAACTTTTGGAGATATTTCAACCAAACGATTTTGTGGTAAGTTGATCTCCTTGTTGCAATTTTTTTTTTAAAGTTGTAGACATAGTCTAACAATGAAGATATATACAGCTCTGGAAAAAATTAAGAGACAACTGCAAAATTATCAGTTTCTCTGGTTTGACTATTTATAGGTATGTGTTTGGGTAAAATGAACATTTTTGCTTTATTCTATAAACTACTGACAACATTTCTCACAAAATCCTAATAAATATGTTGTAATTTAGAGCATTTATTTGCAGAAAATGACAACTGGTCAAAATAACAAAAAAATATGCAGTGTTGTCAGACCTCGAATAATGCAGAGAAAATAAGTTCATATTTATTTTTAAACAACACAATACTAATGTTTTAACTTAGGAAGAGATCAGACATCAATATTTGGTGGAATAACCCCGATTTTTAATCACAGCTTTCCTGCGTCTTGGCATGCTCTCCGCCGGTCTTTCACATTGATGTTAGGGGGGGCAAGTTAGCCCCTTGTCTCTACCCATTGGGGGGTGTTGAATCAACAGGTCATAAGAAAAAGGTAAATAATGTTATGCCGTTGAATCAACGCGGAAAACTGATTGGATTTCCAAAACGGCATCAATATTAAGAGTTGTCTTTTCTTCACCCAATTTAGCCTAAATCCAATGACGTGATGTTTGGGGGCGGCTTTGTATCCTAGTGGTTAGGGCGTTGGGCCAGTAACCGAAAGGTAGCAAAATCGAATCCCTATGCTGACAAGGTTCAATTATTTCATTCTGCCCCTGAACAAGGCAGTTAACCCACTGTTCATAGGACGCCATTGAAAATAAGAATGTGTTATTAACGGACTTGCCTGGTGAAATGTCTCATTTATTGGTCACATACACATGGTTAGCAAATAGTATTGCGAGTGTAGCAATATATTAATGCGTGTTCTTCTAGTTGCGACAGTGCAGCAATATCTAACAAGTAATATCTAACAAATCTGTGGTCAAACTGTAACTTCAGTAACAAAATCACCGTTATGTTGTTGTGTAGCCAAATGTTTATTATTCCCGAACATGCGCATAACTAACTGATGTTTCAGTATCCGTCAGTACGCGCTGAACAATGCATGAGATTCAGTTTGCACTATATCTCACCGCTGAAAAAAATATTTGATTCCTACCTGGGGAGTTTGAGGGTTTCTTCGAATTTGAGGAAGACTTCTGCAGGTCTGGGAGAAACAACGACCCCCCACAGGTTGAACAAAACCGCCTTCTTGGTCGCCATTTCACCGATCTCTCTGTCCGGGGGAGTCTCTACTGAGGACAGGGGAGGTGGGTGACTAAATGAAACTCTGACCTACTGAGAACAATTTATGTAATAGTGGTCTATCGCTACACAACTCCTCCCCTAAATGAGTCGATGCGTTCTAGGTCGTCATTAATGTACTCGTGTTAATGTACTCGTGCACATGATAAACTGCTACTGTAAAAGTGTAGTAAATAAATTGAGTTAAATTTCTGCTTAAAATGGGTAATACGCCGCTTCCTGTCAGATTGGTGTGTTTACGTTGTATAATGCACTCAGTGGTAAAATTATGGAATTCTGGGTAATCCACAGCAAATCTATGTAGAATTGTTGTGGGAGTGCTGCTAATATTGAGGACTGAACATACTGTGTCCCATGATTGCAGCATTGGTAATAAACACACTATCCTCCCACTAATAATTTGTGTGCTGACTCACTGACTTGTGGGACAGGAAGAAACGGTCACACTACTGTGTTTGTGGGTCCTGAGATAGACGTTGTGATCTCATATGTATATACTGTACTCTACACCATCTACTGCATCTTGCCATCTTTATGTAATACATGTATCACTAGCCACTATAAACTATGCCACTTATGTTTATATACCCTACATTACTCATCTCATATGTATATACTGTACTCTATACCATCTACTGCATCTTGCCTATTCTGCTCTGTACCATCACTCATTCAGATATCAAATCAAATCAAATCAAATGTATTTGTCACATACACATATATCTTTATGTACATGTTCTTTATCCCTTTACACTTGTGTGTATAAGGTAGTGTGGTGGGAAATCGTCTTACTGTACCATCACGTAAGACGATTTCCCACCACACTACCTTATACACACAAGTGTAAAGGGATAAAGAATATGTACATAAAGATATATGTGTATGTGACAAATACATTTGATTTGATTTTGATTTGATTTGATATCTGAATGAGTGATGGTACAGACGGTAACACTTACAAGAACTTGTGAATTCAATAAAGGCTTTTAATACAAAATATCAGAAGCCGAGCTGGTCCGCGGAACCACCACGGACCCTGAGCTCTGGCTCTGTTCTTATACACATACAACACATGAGTCCATCCCACATGCAAATGAAGTTCCTTCCCTCAGTTCATCTGCCACCATTATCTTTCAGTCTAAGCGTCCTGCTTGTTTACGTCTGCTTTCAGTTAAGTTATAATGGTGGCAGGACCCATTCATGTCTTAAAAATAAAATATGTCCATCTATCCTATGGGCCCATGTCTTTGGTCTCCGTACTTATGTTTAGCTTGGTGTGCTTCTTTGGTATGTCTGTCCTTATTAGGACTAGTAGACTATGTGTCCCTCTAACATGAGTATGTTCAGCTGTCCTATGTACTTAAGTGTCGCCTTCTCCTCCTGTGGTCTGATGTACACCTGTCCTTGCTCTATAGCCGTATATCTGTCCCTATATGTGCCATTTACTCCCACAGTAGTAGTTGTGGTATTGTTAGGTTAGATTACTCGGTTGGTTATTACTGCATTGTCGGAACGAGAAGCACAAGCATTTCTCTACACTCACATTAACATCTGCTAACCATGTGTATGTGACAAAAAAAAATTGATTTGATTTGAGATCTGACGATCAGCGCAGCGCGACTGTTGCTGTAAAACGCTCTTGAAGGCAACCGGTTAAAAGATCAAATGCTTTTTTAATGGAAAATGATTAACTCAAAGCCCGAGGCTAATCTTACACGCAGATCACCAGCTCGCCGAATGTGCGGTTATGGATGTGTGTTGAAATATGAATTATCTGCCGGGATCTATGGTGATACATAGAGAAGTGTGCTATTCTAAAGTATTGATCAACTAGTTTGACGCGTTTGTCTCTAGTAGGTCAAAGGCTGTTGTTGTAGGTGAGAAGTGAGGAGGAGAGGCAGGCTGTTCACACTCACCTGGTTCAATTCTTTCAGGTTATAAGGTTATTATATTATATATATATATATATATATATATATATATATATATATATATATATTATAGGTTATTTAGTAAACTAAAACTGAGACTAAAATGAATAATGAAAACACGATTTAGTAAACGGAAACAAAATAATTAACAAACTCGTTTGGAAAAACGTAAAACAATACATTGAAACCATTATCTTTAACTCCAAAACAAATTTAAAATATAAAACTAATGAATAACTTCTGAAAGGGTTTTCAAAATGGAGTTTTGACGGGTTTTTCTTCTTCTTCTTCTAATGAGGTTATCAAGCTTCAGAATCTGGCCGGTCACATTAAGATTGTCATAAACGTAGACTTAGTGAGATGGTGTTGCCATGAGCAACACCACGGGTATTGGATCCGTTTGAGTGGTAAGGCTAAATGCAACCAACTGTAGACGAAAGAGACGTGAAGTCTGAAGAGGTGCATCTGCGACAGCCGAAAAGTTGGACACTAATGTGGTTTTCCAACAGCAAGGCTCAGATCAACATGGCGGTGTTGACATTGTTTATATAATGTTTTTCTTTATAATGTACACAGAGTATACCAAGCATTATGAATACCTTCCTAATATTTAGTTCCCCCCCCTCCCTTTGACCTCAGAACAGCCTCAGTTCGTCAGGTCATGGACTCTACATGGTGTCTAAAGTGTTCCACAGGGATGCTGGCCCATGTTGACTCTACATGGTGTTGAAAGTGTTCCACAGGGATGCTGGCCCATGTTGACTCTACAAGGTGTCGAAAGCGTTCCACAGGGATGCTGGCCCATGTTGACTCTACAAGGTGTCGAAAGCGTTCCACAGGTATGCTGGTCCATGTTGACTCTACACGGTGTTGAAAGTGTTCCACAGGGATGCTGGCCCATGTTGACTCTACAAGGTGTCGAAAGCGTTCCACAGGGATGCTGGTCCATGTTGACTCTACAAGGTGTCGAAAGCGTTCCACAGGGATGCTGGCCCATGTTGACTCTACAAGGTGTCGAAAGCGTTCCACAGGGATGCTGGTCCATGTTGACTCTACAAGGTGTCGAAAGCGTTCCACAGGGATGCTGGCCCATGTTGACTCTACAAGGTGTCGAAAGCGTTCCACAGGGATGCTGGTCCATGTTGACTCTACAAGGTGTTGAAAGCGTTCCACAGGGATGCTGGCCCATGTTGACTCTACAAGGTGTTGAAAGCGTTCCACAGGGATGCTGGCCCATGTTGACTCTACAAGGTGTCGAAAGCGTTCCACAGGGATGCTGGCCCATGTTGACTCTACAAGGTGTTGAAAGTGTTCCACAGGGATGCTGGCCCATGTTGACTCCGATGCTTCCCACAATTATGTCAAGTTGGCTGGGTGTCCTTTGGGTGGTGGACCATTCTTGATACACACAGGAAACGGTTTAGCTTGAAAAATTCAGCTGCGTTGCAGTTCTTGACACAAACCTGTGCGCCTGTTACCTACTACCATACCCAATTCAAAGACACACATCTTTTGTCTTGCCAATTCACCCTCTGAATGACGCACATACACAATCCATTTTTTAATAGTCACAATAGTCTATCTTGTCTCCTCTCCTTCATCTACTCTGATCGAAGTGGATTTAACAAGTGACATCAATAAGGGATCACAGCTTTCACCTGGTCAGTCTTCGTCATGGAAAGTGTAGGTGTTCCTTATGTTTTGCATGGTCACTAAAAAAAATCAGTCCTGCTCCTCCCCTCTCTACCTAACTTTCTCTCACAGTCCCGTTAGTTTGGCTGCTCAGCCTACCTAAGTTAACCCTCACCCATCATTTCCCTGCCATTCCCAACCAATCAGGGCGCTTGGAAATGCGCATCTGGACACTGCACCGGCCCACTCAGGTCACAGTGTTATCGTCCTCCGAATGACTTTTTATGGTTGAGTAACACGAATGTCTGAACAACGGTGTGTGCATTGAAATGTAAGTTCCAGGTTTTTTGTTATTGGGGCTTATACATGCTGTGTAATAATTAGGCAATTACCACTAATTACTTCCTGTTACTTTGATAGCTTTCAGCCATATGTCCTACTGTATGGCTGTTACTATTTTTTTATGTCAAGAGTTGCCAATACTGCTTTGCCTATCGTTTATCGTATGCAGTATTATTTTGAATTGCCATAAGTGTTATTACATTGGTTGCACAACTACTTTTGCAGAAGTGGTTTAATTGTTGTATTGGTAAACATATTATTTTGCATGCACACGCTACCACAGGGTGTGCACCATTTCTCCGGGATTTAGCAACCAGCAGGTTTTTTTTCACATGGTCCGCTATTTCTCTGGATTCAGCGTCCAGAGATCACATTTATTGTGGTATTTGTATATGTTTATACCCACATTAATCGCAGCAAAGTGGTTCCTGTTTCAGTCTTTGGTCACGTAGGTCAAATTAAAACAACAGAGCCCCCCACACTGATGTCTGCAGGATGAAGTTGGTGAAGAGTGAAAACTTCATGACCTTTGATGACATGATTTTTTGTCAAGTTAATGCAGTTGACATGAGGCGCAAAACGGACAACTTTTATCCGCAGACTGCAACACGCAGTGAAAGACTGGTGACGATCGACTTGACAAAAGTGATCTGCGCATGTGCACGGACGCGCTTCAGCTGCTACAACGCGGTAGCTCCAGGACCAATCTAGAGGCGAAATAAACGCACACTTATTTAGGCGAGGTGATGGCTCGCGGAGTAGAACACTTTTTAAAAAATAAAGGAGAGCCGCACACTCTAGAAGCTCAGATGCAAAAACATATTTATGTCCAACGTTTCGACAGATAAGTTGTCTTCATCAGGGTAGGAACAAAACAGCGGAGGAGTTTAGCCTCGTGCTTCAACCGCTCCTGGTTGTTGTGGAAACTGACCCACTACTACTGTTTACTTGGTGCATCTGTCATCTCGCCGAGTCTACCTTTAAAGCTAACCTGACCCATCACCTTATGCATTACTGCCACCCAGTGGCAAGAAGTGACATCTCCAAAAACACAACAACTATACAAGACAGTGGAGGCTGCTGAGGGGAGGACGGCTCATAATAATGGCCGAAACTGAGAAAATAGAATGGCATCAAACACATGGAAACCATGCGTTTGAGATATTTGATTAAATTCCACTTATTCCAGCCATTCCACGTATTCCAGCCCGTCCTCCCCAATTAAGGTGCCACCAACCTCCTATGAAACAACCCATACTGTACATGGGGTTGTGACTAGATGTGAAAAATGAGTAAAGATCTGATCTGGGAGGACCATGTAGAACGGGCACTAGTAGAGGAGCCAGTGGATAAGGTTCAGCCACCACGGGTCTGTCCAGCAAGAACAAGTCTAAGATATCTTCAAAACAGGTTTATTCAGATAATGGCTTCAACACACCACACTGCTCCGTGATGAAAGTAAGAGTTTATAAAAGTGTTTCTATGGAGGAACATAAATAAGTTGTATGTAATGAAATAGTAATCTAGGTTAGATATAATATACACTGACATGAATGTTAGGACTAGCATTTACAGGATACAGTAATAACATAATATTATATGCATTGCCATACACTATAATGACCAGAACCTCTTTAGAAGTCAGGGCATTCATACTTATTGAGCTTTGCGGAGCAGTTAGTTTGTGTTTATACAGGACCTCCTGCCCTCACCTACCAACAGGGTTGGGAAGTAACAGATTACAAAAAAAAACATTAACTGTAATCCTTTAACGTTACCAGCAAAAATATTGTAATCAGATTACCTTTGAAAAACTAGATGATTTCTTAGAGGATTACTTTTAAATTCAGAAAGGTAGTTTGCTGGGGAAAAAAAATCTTTGACGCGTCTCTGTTTTCTCAATGACATTCAAATCAGCTTTGAAAAAAGGCGCAAGTTTAAATTTGTTCCACCTGAGCGAGTCTGACCACAAGTCAGAGACCACTATGATGACACACCAAATGATGACCACAAGTCAGAGACCACTATGATGACACACCAAATGATGACCACAAGTCAGAGACCACTATGATGACACACCAAATGATGACCACAAGTCAGAGACCACTATGATGACACACCAAATGATGACCACAAGTCAGAGACCACTATGATGACACACCAAATGATGACCACCAATCAGAGACCACTATGATGACACAACAAATGTGTTTGATGGATCGCGGGGAAAATAGCAGGAATAGGCTTTTGTAGGCTACAGTCCAAGCTATGTCTTCCAATGGTGCCGACTGCTGTTGGCATCCAACGATTATCCAACTTGAATAAACGCTTGGAGGTAAGGATGACAGCAGTGGTGTAGTCTACGGCGATACAGATATCACTTATTATTGATATCTATGTAGCGCATTGATGTGAATCACACGGGGGTCGTGTTAACGCATAATTCTGTGTTTTTCACGCGGAAAATATATATTATAAAACACATAAGAAATATCTTGCTGCGTTTTGTAAACACAGATCTAAAACGGTTCTTATTGTAATTTCTGCTCGGCATCAAACACATTTTTTTGTATTAATTCAGACTAATTTTATGCTTCAGTTGCACTTCTAAACACAAATGAGAATTCACGAATGGGCATTCTATCAGCAGACAGCACTCTGTGTAGATTATTTTGTCCTGTACGTTTATCAGTGTAGACAGCCTATTTTTGTCAGATAAAATGAGAGATGAACTGTAAGCATAACAACAGGAAATGTATCTGGAATTGTTTCAGCAGTATGGAAAAAAACATCCCGTGCCCCCCCCCCCCCCCCCCCCAGATACCCCGGTATACTGTCCAAGCCTAGCTGCCGTTTTAGTTTCTGCCATGGCATTACAAACCTGATTCCACTAATCTAAGGATTAATGATGAGTTCATTAGTGGATTCCTCGGTACCAGGAGATATAAGTAAACAAAGACTGCTATGGAGAGGATAGGGTTCATTGTTTTCAGCAACACTCATCCACACCTTGTCTGTTGTTTACACTTTACTCCCTCCTGTTTAAGATTGATTTAATGGAAAGTAGTGTTCTGCTCCAGCCACAGATAACATTTACATTCTATATAAAACATATTTAAAAAAATGGCTGAAGATAGAAAGACAAAAAACTCATTTCCATTGTGGTCGTCTAAGAAACAGACCACATAATATAACCTTTCTGTCTTTTTAACCCACAGTCACAGTCATACATAGAGCAGTTACTGGAACAGACCGTCTGCTGTGTGAAAACAACATTTAACTAACACACACTCACAGTTAACCACATGTTAACACACACACCATTCCACTCACACACATAGCTAACCACCTACAGACATACCTGTATATCCTATTGAACCCACACAGAGACAGAGACAGAGACAGAGACAGAGAGACAGAGATACAGAGACATAAACAGGTAGACAGAGACAGAGACAGATACAGGGACAGAGACAGGGACAGAGACAGAGACAGAGAGACAGAGACAGAAACAGGTAGACAGAGTCAGAGACAGGGACAGAGACAGAGATACAGAGACAGAGACAGGTAGACAGAGACAGAGTCAGAGACAGGGACAGAGACAGGGACAGAGACAGAAACAGAGACAGAGATACAGAGACAGAGATACAGAGACACAGAGACAGAGATACAGAGATACAGAGACAGAGATACAGAGATAGAGATACAGAGACAGAGATACAGAAACAGGTAGATAGAGACAGAGATACAGAGACAGAGACAGAGAGACAGAGACAGAGATACAGAGACAGATACAGAGACAGAGATACAGAGACAGGTAGACAGAGATACAGAGACAGAGACAGATACAGATACAGAGACAGAGACAGGGACAGAGACAGAGATACCGAGACAGAGACAGAGATACAGAGACAGAGATACAGAGACAGAGACAGAAACAGGTAGACAGAGACAGAGATACAGAGACAGGGACAGATACAGAGACAGAGATACAGAGACACAGACAGAGATACAGAGACAGAGATACAGAGACAGATACAGAGACAGAGATACAGAGATACAGAGACAGAAACAGAGACAGAGATACAGAGATACAGAGACAGAAACAGAGACAGAGACAGAGACAGAGACAGGGACAGAGGCAGAGACAGATACAGAGACAGAGACAGGGACAGAGACAGAGACAGAGACAGAAACAGGTAGACAGAGACAGAGACAGAGACAGGGACAGAGACAGAGACAGGGACAGAGACAGAGACAGAGACAAAGAAAAAGAGAGAGAGAGATACAGAGAGAGCGAGAGAGAGAGAGAGAGAGACAGCAGAGAGACAGAGAGAGAGAGAGGGAGAGAGAGAGAGAGAGACAGAGACAAAAACAGAGACAGAGATACAGAGACAAAGACAGAGAGAGAGAGGTCATGAGCAGATGAGCTCCGGAATATTTGTACATTTCCTCAGTGAAAACAATGTACTGAGCAAACGTCAAATTGTCTTTTTACCTAATTACTGTACGACCTACCACATACTCACACCCTAAGTGACAAACAAATAAACCAAGACAAAGGAAATGTCTCATGCTTTGTTGATTTCAAAAAAGCTTTTGGCTCAATTTGGGTCTGCTTTACAAATTGACGGGAAGTAGTGATGGGGGAAGAACATATGACATTATTAAATCCATGAAAACAAACAACAAGTGTGTGGTTAAAATTGGCAAAAAAACACACATTTCTTTCCACAGGGCCGTGGGGTGAGACAGGGATGCAGCTTAAGCCTTACTCTCTTCAACATTCGTTTATATATATAAATGTTGACACACTTTGCCGGGTGCTGCAGAGATATATATACAGTGCCTTGCAAAAGTATTCGGCCCCCTTGAACTTTGCGACCTTTTGCCACATTTCAGGCTTCAAACATAAAGATATAAAACTGTATTTTTTTGTGAAGAATCAACAACAAGTGGGACACAATCATGAAGTGGAACGACATTTATTGGATATTTCAAACTTTTTTAACAAATCAAAAACTGAAAAATTGGGCAAAATTATTCAGCCCCTTTACTTTCAGTGCAGCAAACTCTCTCCAGAAGTTCAGTGAGGATCTCTGAATGATCCAATGTTGACCTAAATGACTAATGATGATAAATACAATCCACCTGTGTGTAATCAAGTCTCTGTATAAATGCACCTGCACTGTGATGTCTCAGAGGTCCGTTAAAAGCGCTGAGAGCATCATGAAGAACAAGGAACACACCAGGCAGGTCCGAGATACTGTTGTGAAGAAGTTTAAAGCCGGATTTGGATACAAAAAGATTTCCCAAGCTTTAAACATCCCAAGGACCACTGTGCAAGCGATAATATTGAAATGGAAGGAGTATCAGACCACTGCAAATCTACCAAGACCTGGCCGTCCCTCTAAACTTTCAGCTCATACAAGGAGAAGACTGATCAGAGATGCAGCCAAGAGGCCCATGATCACTCTGGATGAACTGCAGAGATCTACAGCTGAGGTGGGAGACTCTGTCCATAGGACAACAATCAGTCGTATATTGCACAAATCTGGCCTTTATGGAAGAGTGGCAAGAAGAAAGCCATTTCTTAAAGATATCCATAAAAAGTGTTGTTTAAAGTTTGCCACAAGCCACCTGGGAGACACACCAAACATGTGGAAGAAGGTGCTCTGGTCAGATGAAACCAAAATCGAACTTTTTGGCAACAATGCAAAACGTTATGTTTGGCGTAAAAGCAACACAGCTGAACACACCATCCCCACTGTCAAACATGGTGGTGGCAGCATCATGGTTTGGGCCTGCTTTTCTTCAGCAGGGACAGGGAAGATGGTTAACATTGATGGGAAGATGGATGGAGCCAAATACAGGACCATTCTGGAAGAAAACCTGATGGAGTCTGCAAAAGACCTGAGACTGGGACGGAGATTTGTCTTCCAACAAGACAATGATCCAAAACATAAAGCAAAATCTACAATGGAATGGTTCAAAAATAAACATATCCAGGTGTTAGAATGGCCAAGTCAAAGTCCAGACCTGAATCCAATCGAGAATCTGTGGAAAGAACTGAAAACTGCTGTTCACAAATGCTCTCCATCCAACCTCACTGAGCTCGAGCTGTTTTGCAAGGAGGAATGGGAAAAAAATTCAGTCTCTCGATGTGCAAAACTGATAGAGACATACCCCAAGCGACTTACAGCTGTAATCGCAGCCAAAGGTGGCGCTACAAAGTATTAACTTAAGGGGGCTGAATAATTTTGCACGCCCAATTTTTCAGTTTTTGAATTGTTAAAAAAGTTTGAAATATCCAATAAATGTCGTTCCACTTCATGATTGTGTCCCACTTGTTGTTGATTCTTCACAAAAAAATACAGTTTTATATCTTTATGTTTGAAGCCTGAAATGTGTCAAAAGGTCGCAATGTTCAAGGGGGCCGAATACTTTCGCAAGGCACTGTATATATCTGCAGCACCCGGCCTCACGCTACTAGAATGTGAAGTCTACTGTTTGCTGATGATCTGGTGCTTCTGTCACCAACCAAGGAGGGTCTGCAGCAGCACCTAGATCTACTGAACAGATTCTATCAGACCTGGGCCCTGACAGTAAATCTCAGTAAGACAAAAATAATGGTGTTCCACAAAAGGTCCAGTTGCCAGGACCACAAATACAAATTCCATCTAGACACCGTTGCCCTAGAGCACACAAAACGATTCATACCTCGGCCTAAACATCAGCGCCACAGGTAACTTCAACAGAGCTGTGAATGAGCTGAGAGACAAGGCAAGAAGGGCCTTCTATGCCATCAAAAGGAATATCAAATTTGACATACCAATTAGGATCTGGCTAAAAATACTTGAATCAGTTATAGAACCCAGGTGGAAACTGAGCTGCACTTCCTAACCTCCTGCCAAATGTATGACCATATTAGACACAGATTTTTCCCTCAGATTACACAGACAAAGAATTTGAAAACAAACCCAATTTTGATAAACTCCCATATCTACTGGGTGAAATACCACAGAGAGCCATCATCATGGCTCTCTCCTGATATACTGTTCCGGTCCATACAGACAGCTGTGTTCTCAGTACATTGCGCAGACAGGAATAAAGAACTCTCCGGGAGAAGAAAGGCTGGGATGTATGTTTCATGATTAACTACTCATGCATGATTGTGATAAAGTACAGAAACTCAAGTCCTTTTGCTCACCCAACCTAAAATACCTCACAATCTAATGCCGACCATATTACCTCCGAAGACAATTCTCTTCAGTTATAGTCACAGCCGTGTATATTACCCCTCAAACCGATATCACGACAGCACTTAAGGAACTACACTGGACTTTGTGCAAACTGGAAACCACATATCCTGAGGCCGCATTTATTGTAGCTGGGGATTTCAACAAAGCAAATTTGAGGAAAACGCTACCGAAGTTCTATCAACACACTGACTCACGCTGCTAAAACACTCAACTACTGTTACTCCAACTTCCCGGGATGCCGACAAGGCCCTCCCCAGCCCTCCATTTGGCAAATCGGATCATGACTCCATTTTGCTCATCCTTTCCTATAGGCAGAAACTCAAACAGGAAGTACCCATGTTAAGGTCTATTAAACGATGGTCTGACCAATCGGAATCCACGCTTCAAGATTGTTTTGATCACGCGGACTGGATATGTTCCGGGTAGCCTCTGAGAATAACATCGACGTGACTGAGTTCGTCAGGAAGTGTAAAGCGGATGTTGTTCCCACTGTGACTATTAAAACCAAATCAGAAACCGTGGATAGATGGCAGAATTAGCGTAAAACTGAAAGCGCGAACCACCGCATTTAACCATGGCAAGGTAACTGGGAATTTGGTTGAATACAAACAGTGTAGTTATTCCCTCTGTAAGGCAATCAAACAGGCTAAACGTCAGTATAGCAATTCAACACGAGACGTATGTGGCAGGATCTACAGACAGTCACGGATTACCAAGGGAAAACCAGCCACGCTGACGTCTTGCTCCGGGACAAGCTAAACACCTACTTTGCCAGCTTTGAGGATAACACAGACGCGACCTGCTCCTAAGGACTGTTGGGTTCTCGTTCTCTGTGGCCGGTGTGAGTAAGACATTGAAACGTGTTAACCATCGCAAGGTAGCCGGGCCTGACGGCATCCCTAGGCGCGTCCTCAGAGCATGTGCAGACGAGCTGGCTGGAGTGTTTACGGACGTATTCAATCTCTACCAATCCCAGTCTGCCGTCCCCACTTGCTTAAAGATGTCCACCATTGTTCCTGTACCCAAGAAAGCAAAGGAAACTGAACTAAAATTGAAATTGTTCCAAAGGGATGCTGTCCCTTGTTTTAAAAAAAAAAAACTTTATTTAAAGTCAGTTAAGAACACATTTTTATTTACAATGACTGCCAACTGGGGAAAAGTGGGTTAACTGCCTTGTTCAGGGGCAGAACTACATATTTTTACCTTGTCAACTTCAATGCTTCCCACAGTTGTGTCAAGTTGGCTGGATGTCCTTTTTGTTGGTGGACCATTCTTGATACACACAGGAAACTGTTGAGCCTGAAAAACCCAGCAGTGTTGCAGTTCTTGACACACCTAAACCAGTGCGACTGGCACCTACTACAATACCCCGTTCAAAGGCACTTAAATCTTATGTCTTGCCCTTTCACCCTCTGAAAGGCACACATACACAATCCTTGTCTCAATTGTGTCAAGATTTAAAAATTCCTTCTTTAAGTGGTCTCCTTCACTTCATCTACACTTACTGAAGTTGATTTAACAAGTGACACCAATAAGGGATCATAGCTTTCACCTGGATTCACCTGATCAGTCTATGTCATGGAAAGAGCAGGTGTAATTAATATTCGGTCGGGTGAGCAACATCTCATTGTTAATCTAGCTCTATGCTGTTAGGCTGTAGTGTAGCGAACCTTTCAGACAATCTCAGCAGGTTTCACAGCTGTTGCTGTTGGCGCTATCACTTTGTTTGATGCAGATGCACCAGATGCAGATGTTTACTGATGTTGTGTTCCTGGCACCTTGAGGTGCTGGGGCTGCATGCTACTGGGCTAGAGGAGGGGCTGGGGCTGCATGCTACTGGGCTAGAGGAGGGGCTGGGGCTGCATGCTACTGGGCTAGAGGAGGGGCTGGGGCAGCATGCTACTGGGCTAGAGGAGGGGCTGGGGCTGCATGCTACTGGGCTAGAGGAGGGGCTGGGGCTGCATGCTACTTAACCAGAGGAGGGGCTGGGGCTGCATGCTACTGGGCTGGAGGAGGGGCTGGGGCTGCATGCTACTGGGCTAGAGGAGGTGCTGAGGCTGCATGCTACTGGGCTAGAGGAGGGGCTGGGGCTGCATGCTACTGGGTTGGCCAGAGGAGGGGCTGGGTTTGCATGCTACTGGGCAAGAGAAGGGGCTGGGGCTGCATGCTAGTGGGGTAGAGGAGGGGCTGAGGCTGCATGCTACTGGGCTAGAGGAGGGACTGGGGCTGCATGCTACTGGGCTAGAGGATGGGCTGGGGCTGCATGCTACTGGGCTAGAGGAGGAGCTGAGGCTGCATGCTACTGGGCTAGAGGAGGAGCTGCATGCTACTGGGTTGGCCAGAGGAGGGGCTGGGTTTGCATGCTACTGGGCTAGAGAAGGGGCTGGGGCTGCATGCTACTGGGCTAGAGGACGGGCTGGGGCTGCATGCTACTGGGCCAGAGGAGGGGCTGCATGCTACTGGGCTGGAGGAGGAGCTGCATGCTACTGGGCTAAAGGAGGGGCTGGGGCTGCATGCTACTGGGCTAGAGGAGGGGCTGAGGCTGCATGCTACTGGGCCAGAGGAGGGGCTGGGGCTGCATGCTACTGGGCCAGAGGAGGGGCTGGGGCTGCATGCTACTGGGCTGGAGGAGGGGCTGCATGCTACTGGGCTAGAGGAGGAGCTGCATGCTACTGGGCCAGAGGAGGGGCTGGGGCTGCATGCTACTGGGCTAGAGGAGGGGCTGCATGCTACTGGGCTAGAGGAGGGGCTGAGGCTGCATGCTACTGGGCTAGAGGAGGGGCTGGGGCTGCATGCTACTGGGCTAGAGGATGGGCTGGGGCTGCATGCTACTGGGCTAGAGGAGGAGCTGAGGCTGCATGCTACTGGGCTAGAGGAGGAGCTGAGGCTGCATGCTACTGGGCTAGAGGAGGAGCTGCATGCTACTGGGCTAGAGGAGGGGCTGGGGCTGCATGCTACTGGGCTAGAGGAGGGGCTGGGGCTGCATGCTACAGGGCCAGAGGAGGGGCTGCATGCTACTGGGCTAGAGGATGTGCTGCGGCTGCATGCTACTGGGTCGGCCAGAGGAGGGGCTGGGCCTACATGCTTCTGGGCTTGAGGAGGGGCTGCATGCTACTGGGCTAGAGGAGGAGCTGAGGCTGCATGCTACTGGGCTAAAGGAGGGGCTGGGGCTGTATGCTACTGGGCTAAAGGAGGGGCTGGGGCTGCATGCTACTGGGCAAGAGGAGGGGCTGATGCTGCATGCTACTGGGCCAGAGGAGGGGCTGCATGCTACTGGGCTAGAGGAGGGGCTGGGGATGCATGCTACTGGGCTAGAGGAGGGGCTGAGGCTGCATGCTACTGGGCTAGAGGAGGGGCTGGGGCTGCATGCTACTGGGCTAGAGGATGGGCTGGGGCTGCATGCTACTGGGCTAGAGGAGGGGCTGCATGCTACTGGGCCCGAGGAGGGGCTTGGGCTTTATTCTACTGGGCCAGAGGAGGGGCTTGTGCTGCATGCTACTGGGCCAGAGGATGCACTGAAGCTGCATGCTACTGGGCCAGAGGAGTGGCTGGGGATGCATGCTACTGGGCCAGAGGAGGGACTTGAGCTGCATGCTACTGGGCCAGAGGAGGGGCTTGGGCTGCATGCAACTGGGATAGAGGAGGGGCTGCATGCTACTGGGCCAGAGGAGGGGCCGGGGCTGCATGCTACTGGGCTAGAGGAGGGGCTGCATGCTACTGGGCTAGAGGAGGGGCTGAGGCTGCATGCTACTGGGTCAGAGGAGGGGCTTGGGCTGCATGTTACTGGGCCGGCTAGAGGAGGGGCTGGGGATGCATGCTACTGGGCCAGAGGAGGGACTTGGGCTGCATGCTATTGGGCCAGCGGAGGGGCTTGGGCTGCATGCTACTGGGCCGGCTAGAGGAGTGGCTGAGGCTGCATGCTACTGGGCTAGAGGAGGGGCTTGGGCTGCATGCTACTGGGCTAGAGGAGGGGCTGGGGCTGCATGCTACTGGGTCGGCAAGAAGAGGGGCTGCATGCTACTGGGCCCGAGGAGGGGCTTGGGCTGCATGCTACTGGGCCAGAAGATGCACTGAAGCTGCATGCTACTGGGCTAAAGGAGGGGCTGGGGCTGCATGCTACTGGGCCAGAGGAGGGGCTTGGGCTGCATGTTACTGGGCCGGCTTGAGGAGGGGCTGGGGATGCATGCTACTGGGCCAGAGGAGGGACTTGGGCTGCATGCTATTGGGCCAGCGGAGGGGCTTGGGCTGCATGCTACTGGGCCGGCTAGAGGAGTGGCTGAGGCTGCATGCTACTGGGCTAGAGGAGGGGCTTGGGCTGCATGCTACTGGGCTAGAGGAGGGGCTGGGGCTGCATGCTACTGGGTCGGCCAGAGGAGGGGCTGCATGCTACTGGGCCCGAGGAGGGGCTTGGGCTGCATGCTACTGGGCCAGAAGATGCACTGAAGCTGCATGCTACTGGGCTAAAGGAGGGGCTGGGGCTGCATGCTACTGGGCCAGAGGAGTGGCTGGGGATGCATGCTACTGGGCCAGAGGAGTGGCTGGGGATGCATGCTACTGGGCCAGAGGAGGGACTTGGGCTGCATGCTACTGGGCCAGAGGATGCACTGAAGCTGCATGCTACTGGGCTAAAGGAGGGGCTGGGGCTGCATGCTACTGGGCCAGAGGAGTGGCTGGGGATGCATGCTACTGGGCTAGAGGAGGGGCTGGGGCTGTATTCTACTGGGCCAGAGGAGGGGCTGGGGCTGCATGCTACTGGGCCAGAGGAGTGGCTGGGGATGCATGCTACTGGGCCAGAGGAGGGACTTGGGCTGCATGCTACTGGGCCAGAGGAGGGGCTTTGGCTGCATGCTACTGGTCTAGAGGAGGGGCTGGGGCTGCATGCTACTGGGTCGGCCAGAGGAGGGGCTGCATGCTACTGGGCCCGAGGAGGGGCTTGGGCTGTATTCTACTGGGCCAGAGGAGGGGCTTGTGCTGCATGCTACTGGGCCAGAGGGTGCACTGAAGCTGCATGCTACTGGGCCAGAGGAGTGGCTGGGGATGCATGCTACTGGGCCAGAGGAGGGACTTGGGCTGCATGCTACTGGGCCAGAGGATGCACTGAAGCTGCATGCTACTGGGCCAGAGGAGGGGCTTGGGCTGCATGCTGCTGGGCCGACTAGAGGAGGGGCTGGGGCTGCATGCTACTGGGCCGGCTAGAGGAGGGGCTGGGGCTGCATACTACTGGGCCGGCTAGAGGAGGGGCTGATTCTGCATGCTACTGGGCCGGCTGTAGGAGGGTCTTGGGCTGCATGCTACTGGGCCGGCTAGAGGAGGGAATGGGAATGCATGCCACTGGGCCAGAGGAGTGGCTGCATCCTTCTGGGCTAGAGGAGGGACTGCATGCTACTGGGCCAGAGGAGGGGCTTGGGCTGCATGCTACTGGGCCGGCTAGAGGAGTGGCTGAGGCTGCATGCTACTGGGCTAGAGGAGGGGCTTGGGCTGCATGCTACTGGGCTAGAGGAGGGGCTGGGGCTGCATGCTACTGGGTCGGCCAGAGGAGGGGCTGCATGCTACTGGGCCCGAGGAGGGGCTTGGGCTGCATGCTACTGGGCCAGAAGATGCACTGAAGCTGCATGCTACTGGGCTAAAGGAGGGGCTGGGGCTGCATGCTACTGGGCCAGAGGAGTGGCTGGGGATGCATGCTACTGGGCCAGAGGAGTGGCTGGGGATGCATGCTACTGGGCCAGAGGAGGGACTTGGGCTGCATGCTACTGGGCCAGAGGATGCACTGAAGCTGCATGCTACTGGGCTAAAGGAGGGGCTGGGGCTGTATTCTACTGGGCCAGAGGAGGGGCTGGGGCTGCATGCTACTGGGCCAGAGGAGTGGCTGGGGATGCATGCTACTGGGCCAGAGGAGGGACTTGGGCTGCATGCTACTGGGCCAGAGGAGGGGCTTTGGCTGCATGCTACTGGTCTAGAGGAGGGGCTGGGGCTGCATGCTACTGGGTCGGCCAGAGGAGGGGCTGCATGCTACTGGGCCCGAGGAGGGGCTTGGGCTGTATTCTACTGGGCCAGAGGAGGGGCTTGTGCTGCATGCTACTGGGCCAGAGGGTGCACTGAAGCTGCATGCTACTGGGCCAGAGGAGTGGCTGGGGATGCATGCTACTGGGCCAGAGGAGGGACTTGGGCTGCATGCTACTGGGCCAGAGGATGCACTGAAGCTGCATGCTACTGGGCCAGAGGAGGGGCTTGGGCTGCATGCTGCTGGGCCGACTAGAGGAGGGGCTGGGGCTGCATGCTACTGGGCCGGCTAGAGGAGGGGCTGGGGCTGCATACTACTGGGCCGGCTAGAGGAGGGGCTGATTCTGCATGCTACTGGGCCGGCTGTAGGAGGGTCTTGGGCTGCATGCTACTGGGCCGGCTAGAGGAGGGAATGGGAATGCATGCCACTGGGCCAGAGGAGTGGCTGCATCCTTCTGGGCTAGAGGAGGGACTGCATGCTACTGGGCCAGAGGAGGGGCTTGGGCTGCATGCTACTGGGCCAGAGGAGGGGCTTGGGCTGCATGCTACTGGGCTAGAGGATGGGCTGCATGCTACTGGGCTAGAAGAGGGACTGTGGCTGCATGCTACTGGGTCGGCCAGAGGAGGGGCTGCATGCTACTGGGCCCGAGGAGGGGCTTGGGCTGTATTCTACTGGGCCAGAGGAGGGGCTTGGGCTGCATGCTACTGGGCCAGAGGATGCGCTGAGGCTGCATGCTACTGGGCTAGAGGAGGGGCTGGGGCTGCATGCTACTGGGCCAGAGGAGGGGCTGAGGCTACATGCTACTGGGCTAGAGGAGGGGCTGAGGTTGCATGCTACTGGGTCGGCTAGAGGAGGGGCCGGGTCTGCATGCTACTGGGCCGGCTATAGGAGGGGCATGGCCTGCATGCTGCTGGGCCGGCTAGAGGAGGGGCTGGGAATGCATGCTAGTGGGCCAGAGGAGTGGCTGCATGCTACTGGGTTAGAGGACTGGCTGGGGCTGCATGCTACTGGGTCGACCAGAGGAGGGGCTGAGGCTGCATGCTACTGGGTCGATCAGAGGAGGGGCTGGGGCTGCATGCTACTGGGTTAGAGGATGGGCTGGGGCTGCATGCTGCTGGGTCGGCCAGAGGATGGGCTGGGGCTGCATGCTACTGGGCCACAGGAGTGACTGCATGCTACTGGGCTAGAGGAGGGGCTGGGGCTGCATGCTACTGGGCTAGAGGAGGGGCTGGGACTGCATGCTACTGGGCCAGAGAAGGGGCTTGGGCTTCTTGCTACTGGGCCAGAGGAGGGGCTGGGTCTGCATGCTACTGGGCTAGAGGAGGGGCTGGGACTGCATGCTACTGGGCTAGAGGGGCTGGGGCTGCATGCTACTGGGCCAGAGGAGGGGCTAGGGCTGCATGCTTCTGGGCTAGAGGAGGGGCTTGGGCTTCATCCTTCTGTGCTAGAGGAGGGGCTGCATGCTACTGGGCCAGATGAGGGGCTG
>NC_048589.1:40410638-40443138 GCF_013265735.2 Oncorhynchus mykiss
TCAACTGGACCTACAGAACTGCAACCACCATCAGAGCCAGCAGATGGAGGTGAACCATCATCAACATCATTCTGTCCAGAGCCAGCTACAGAACCAGCTGGACCATCATCACCATCAGTCTGTCCAGAGCCAGCTACAGAACCAGCTGGACCATCACCACCATCAGTCTGTCCAGGGCCAGCTACAGAACCAGCTGGACCATCACCACCATCAGTCTGTCCAGAGCCAGCTACAGAACCAGCTGGACCATCATCAACATCATTCTGTCCAGAGCCAGCTACAGAACCAGCTAGACCATCACCACCATCAGTCTGTCCAGAGCCAGCTGGACCATCACCACCATCAGTCTGTCCAGAGCCAGCTACAGAACCAGGTGGACCATCACCAGCACCAGTCTGTCCAGAGCCAGCTGGACCATCACCAGCATCAGTCTGTCCAGAGCCAGCTACAGAACCAGCTGGACCATCACCAACATCAGTCTGTCCAGAGCCAGCTACAGAACCAGCTGGACAATCACCACCATCAGTCTGTCCAGAGCCAGCTACATAACCAGGTGGACCATCATCAGCACCAGTCTGTCCAGAGCCAGCTACAGAACCAGCTGGACCATCACCACCATCAGTCTGTCCAGAGCCAGCTGGACCATCACCAGTATCAGTCTGTCCAGAGCCAGCTACAGAACCAGCTGGACCATCACCACCATCAGTCTGTCCAGAGCCAGCTGGACCATCACCAGCATCAGTCTGTCCAGAGCCAGCTACAGATCCAGCTGGACCATCACCAACATCAGTCTGTCCAGAGCCAGCTAGACCATCACCACCATCAGTCTGTCCAGAGCCAGCTACAGAACCAACTGGACCATCACCACCATCAGTCTGTCCAGAGCCAGCTACAGAACCAGCTGGACCATCACCACCATCAGTCTGTCCAGAGTCAGCTACAGAGCCAGAAGCACCAGGTCAGACTCCACATCCTAGCCCAGCTCCAGAGACAAGAACAAGGACAGGGAGGGGGCTACTGTCCCCCACAGCCCCCCTCACAGAACCACAGTCACACCCAGCAGCACACACACATCTCCTACACTCAAACACAGCCCCATGCACAAAGCTCCTATCTGTACACACAAGCCCACGCAGACCAACAACAAAGCCCCTGTTTGAACACACAGCCAGCACAGAGCCCTCTAACCTCTGTGGAACCCTCCTCACCCTCCTCACCCTTGTACCCTGGTCCTCAGTCTTACTCCAACCCTTACTTTTTCCCTCACTTCCACTCCCATCCCAACTCTAACTTTAACTCTCACCCTCAATCCAATCCCAGCTCTAATCCCCATCTTCAATCCTATCCCAGCTCTAATCCCCATCTTCAATCCAAGTACAGCCTCCTCCCCAACCCCAACCCTGCCTACAACCCCAGCCCCAGCCCCAACCCTAACCCCAACCCCAGCCCCAACCCTAACCCCAACCCTACCTACAGCCCCAACCCTAACCCTAACCCTACCTACAGCCCCAACCCTAACCCTAATCCTACCTACAGCTCCAAGCCTAACCCCAACCCCACCTACAGCCCCAACCATAACCCTACCTATAGCCCAAACCCTATCCCCAACCCTAACCCCAACCCCAACCCTAACCCTAACCCCAAACCCAAACCCAAACCCAAACCCAACCCTACCTACAGCCCCAACCATAACCCCAAACCTACCTACAGCCCAAACCTCAACCCTAACCCTACCTACAGCCCAAATCCTAACACCACTTACAGCCCCAATCCTAACCCTACCTACAGCTCCCACCCTAACCATAGTCCCTACTCTTATCCTCACCTCAGCCCTCAATCCAGCCCCATACCCCATCCTAACCAGCCCAGCCCTTCCTATATTCCCTACCCTAACCCTAGCCCTAGATGCAGCCCTCTCTACCTCTCTCCCCCTCTCCTCCTGCGTGGGGGGTGGGAGTCAGAGAGGGGGGTAAGTCCAGCCGTCCAGCAAATGACCACAGAGAGGAGAGGACCACACGTGAACCACCTGAATCAATTTAATCACTTGAACCATTTGAATCAATTGAACCATCTGAAGCCTCTCTACTCGCCCCCAGCACAGCAGACACAGGTACAGTAACATCCTCCCAAGGGGGAGTCTGGGTAGTCTGTGTTAGCTCGCTGAGCTAAAAACTAAAGCATTAAGGATATCTGATATACTTAACAGTGTGTTAAATTCATGTTGGTTTTGTTACTCTTTTAGATGACATTGACAGAACATTTGGGAAACTATGAGACACCAAACTGCAGGTATGCTGTGTGTGTGTGTGTGCTTGCTTGCTTTCATGTGTCTGTGTGTGTGTGTGTGTGTTTGTGTGTGTGTGTGTGAAATAACACATATAGAATCATGTAGTACTGAAAAAAAAGTGTTAAGCAAAACAAAATATATTTTATATCTGAGATTCTTCAAAGTAGCCACCCTTTGCCTTAATGGCGGCTTTGAACAATCTTGGCATTCTCTCAACCAGCTTCACCTGGAATGCTTTTCCAGTCTTGAAGGAGTTCCCACGTATGCTGAGCACTTGTTGGCTGCTTTTCCTTCACTCTGCGGTCCAACTCATCCCAAACCATCTCTATTGGGTTGAGGTCGGGTGATTGTGGAGGCCAGGTCATCTGATGCAGCACTCCATCAATCTCCTTCTTGGTCAAATAGCCCTTACAGAGTTTGTGTTGGGTTATTGTACTGTTGAAAACCAAATGATAGTCCCACTAAGCTCAAACCAGATAGGATGGCGTATCGCTGCAGAATGCTGTGGTAGCCGTGCTGGTTAAGTGTAACTTCAATTCTAAATAAATCACTGACAGTGTCACCAGCAAAGCACCCCCATACCATCACACCTCCTCCTCCATGCTTCACGTTGGGTACCACACATGCGGAGATGTTCTCCTACTCTGTGTCTCACAAAGATGCGGCTGTTGTAACCAAAAATATGGACTCATCAGACCAAAGGACAGATTTCCACTGGTCTAATGCCCATTGCTAATTTTTCTTGGCCCAAGCAAGTCTCTTCTTCTTATTGGTGCACTTTAGAAGTTGTTTCTTTGCAGCAATTCGACCATGAAGGCCTGATTCATGCAGTCTCCTCTGAACAGTTGATGTTGAAATGTGTCTGTTACTTAAACTCTGTGAAGCATTTATTTGGGCTGCAACATTTATTTTGGCTGGTAACTCTAATGAACTTATCCTCTGTAGCAGAGGTAATTCTGGGGCTTCCTTTCCTATAGCGGTCCTCGTGAGAACCAGTTTCATAGCGCTTGATGGTTTTTGCGACTGCACGTTAAGAAACTTTCAAATTTCTTGAAATGTTCTGAATTGACTGACCTTCATGTCTTAAAGTAATGATGGACTGTCATTTCCCTTTGCTTATTTGAGCTGTTCTTGACATAATATGGACTTGGTCTTTTACCAAATAGGGCTATCTTCTGTATACCACCCCTACCTTGTCACAATACAACTGATCCGCTCAAACACACTAAGAATGAACGGAATTCCACCCAATTAACTTTTAACAAGGCACACCTGTTAATTGAAATGCATTCCAGGTGACTACCTCATGAAGCTGGTTGAGAGAATGCCAAGAGTGTGCAAAGCTGTCATCAAGGCAAAGGGTGGCTCGTTGAAGAATCTCAAATATAAAATACATTTTGATTTGATTAACACTTTTTTGGTTACTACATGATTCCATATGTGTTATTTCATAGTTTTGATGTCTTCACTAATATTATAGAATGTAAAAAATAGCAAAAATGAGTAGGTGTGTCCAAACCTTTGACTGGTTTGAGCATAGGAACACATCCCTATCCATGGCAAAATGCATATAATTACAGGAAATTAGCTTTCAAACTACAACATTTTAATCAGCTACGTTAAAAAAATGTGTAGAATTACAGGAAATTGGCTTTAAAACACCAACATGTCTCTCCACGAAGATGGGGGCCTCAAAACAGTTATTGACCGGGGCTTTGACCAAATTCAGCCGTGACCGCGCCCATTGCCACCCCCTGCCACGCCCACTGCCACCCCCTGCCACGCCCACTGCCACCCCCTGCCACGCCCATTGCCACCCCCTGCCACGCCCACCAACCACGACACTTTTTGATCCAATATGGTGTTTGTATTGATGATGATGATGATGATAATATTGATTATGATGATCAGGATGATAATATTGATTATGATGATGATGATGGTAATGATTATGATGATGAGGATGATAATATTGATTATGATGATGATGATGATGATATTGATTATGATAATATTGATTATGATGATGATGTTGATTATGATGATATTGATTATGATGATGATGATGATGGTAATGATTATGATGATGAGGATGATGGTAATGATTATGATGATGAGGATGATGGTAATGATTATGATGATGATGATGATGGTAATGATTATGATGATGAGGATGATGGTAATGATTATGATGATGAGGATGATGGTAATGATTATGATGATGATAATATTGATTATGATGTTGATGATGATGGTAATGATTATGATGATGATTATGATAATATTGATTATGATGATATTGATTATGATGTTGATGATGATGATGATGGTAATGATTATGATGATGATGATGATAATATTGATTATGATGATATTGATTATGATGATGATTATGATAATATTGATTATGATGATGATGGTAATGATTATGATGATGAGGATGATAATATTGATTATGATGATATTGATTATGATGTTGATGATGATGGTAATGATTATGATGATGATGATGGTAATGATTATGATGATGAGGATGATAATATTGATGATGATGATATTAATGATGATGATGATGTGTGTGTGTCAGCAGGTTGATGTGTTCTGTGTGTCAGAGGGACTTTAAGAGTCTTCCTGCTCTTAACGGACACATGCGCTCTCACAGAGGACTCCGCGGACAGCCCGGCAGGTCACAAACATACAGGACGGTGAGACGAAATACACACACACACACACACACACACACAATACTTCTCTATCCCTGTAATGTAAATTTTCTCTCTCTCTCTCTCAGCAGAAGGAAGGGGTGATTCCAGGGTCTCCTGTCCCCATAGTGATGCCCGTCTCTGTGCCCGTCAGACTCCCTGCCTCCCCATTTCCATGCCTGGAAGAGGAGCACCAAGAGGGGCAGGGAAGGAGGGGGCAGGGAAGGAGGGGATGGAAAGAAAGGAAAAAAGAAAAGAGGATGTATAGCCATATCCACTCTGCTCTTGTCCTGCCCCGCCAGTCCACTAGGGGTGCTGTGGTGTTCCAGAGTGTTCTGCGTTCAATTGTTCAACTGACCAACTACACCCCTCCTCCCATGCTGAGGCCAGACAGGGATGGAACTGGGCTATACTGCTCTCTAACCACAAGTGATGGTGACATGCTAATGTCCGGGGAGCATCCAATGAAGATCAAACCGTAAGAACATCGCAACTTACTAACCTCATACCCAATCACATCATCCCTTACTAACCTCCTAGCCAATCACGTCACCCCTTACTAACCTCCTACCCGATCACATCCCACCTTACTAACCTCCTACACAATCACCCCTTACTTACCTCCTACCCAATCACATCACCCCTTACTAACCTCCTAACCAATCGCATCATCCCTTGCTAACCTCGTACCCAATCCCCCTTAACCTCCTACCCAATCACATCACCCCTTACTAACCTCCTACACAATCACATCACCCCTTACTAACCTCCTACCCAATCACATCACCCCTTTACTAACCTCCTACCCAATCACATCACCCCTTACTAACCTCCTAACCAATCGCATCATCCCTTGCTAACCTCGTACCCAATCCCCCTTAACCTCCTACCCAATCACATCACCCCTTACTAACCTCCTACACAATCACATCACCCCTTACTAACCTCCTACCCAATCACATCACCCCTTTACTAACCTCCTACCCAATCACATCACCCCTTACTAACCTCCTACCCAATCACGTCACCCCTTACTAACCTCCTACCCGATCACATCACCCCTTACTAACCTACAACCCACTCACATCATCCCTTGCTAACCTCCTACCCAATCACCCTTAACCTCCTACCAAATCACATCACCCCTTACTAACCTCCTACCCAATCACATCACAACTTACTTACCTCCTACCCAATCAAATTACTTATCACTGATAAATTCCCCTTTCCACCCCAGCCATTTCAGACCTGAAGCTTGACCTAAATTGTTCTGTGTGTTTTTATTCCGTCAGCTGTTGAAACAAACCCACTGTAATCAATGAGACGTGCTATACTGGCTGCAATTTGTACCTTGTCAGCTCAGGGATTTGATCTTGCAACCTTTCGGTTACTAGTCCAACGCTCTAACCACTAGGCTACCCTGCCGCCCCATGAGACTTGCTACACTGGCTGCAGAATGCAAGACTTGCATTACTTAACCATCTTTTACCCTTCAAGACTATTTTCAGTGCAGAGAAACACATCTGTCAAGCATACACAACTATGATTGGTTATTGACCTATCACTCACAGGAGGATCAACGTGGGGATTGGATATCAGGCTGATGTCCCACCTCTTCAGGACCAAAGACACTCTCACTCAGACACCCACAAAGCACTGGTGTTGTGGACGCCCTGGGATGCCCTGGAGAACTCATCCACCCAGCACAGAGGTACACACACACACAGCTAATGCATTAGTACACCTGCTACAATCGTGCAGTACAGTATACAGCAAGCAGTTTAGCAGTTACACCGGCAGGTCCCGGTGGCAATAAATTAATTATACCAAAAGCTTACCTTGACGTGGAAGAGTTCCAGTGTTGGATAGCCATACCCAACTAGCTAACATAGCATCCCTCTCTGTTGGATAGCCATACCCAACTAGCTAACATAGCATCCCTCTCTGTTGGATAGCCATACCCAACTAGCTAACATAGCATCCCTCTCTGTTGGATAACCATACCCAACTAGCTAACATAGCATCCCTCTCCTTTGGATAGCCATACCCAACTAGCTAACATAGCATCCCTCTCTGTTGGATAACCATACCCAACTAGCTAACATAGCATCCCTCTCTGTTGGATAGCCATACCCAACTAGCTAACATAGCATCCCTCTCTTTTGGATAACCATACCCAACTAGCTAACATAGCATCCCTTTCTGTTGGATAGCCATACCCAACTAGCTAACATAGCATCCCTCTCTTTTGGATAGCCATACCCAACTAGCTAACATAGCATCCCTCTCTGTTTTAGCCAGGTATTTGAGTAAGCTAAACTAGCTAGCTGCATTTGCTAGCTAAGAAAGTGAACGAGTTAATTTGTTCTAAACTGTTCAACTATTGTCTTTCTCTCTCTTTGAGTCAACTACTCATTACATTTGATGCACTGCAATGCTAGCTAGTTGTAGCTTATGCTTTCAGTTCTAGATTCATTCTCAGATCCTTTGATTGGGTGGACAACATGTCAGCACATGCTGCAAGAGCTCTGATAGGTTGGAGGATGTCCTCCGGAAGTTGTCATAATTACTGTGTAAGTCTATGGAAAGGGGTGAGAACCATGAGCCTCCTAGGGTTTGTATTGAATTCAAAGTACACAGAGGAGGACGGAAACTAGCTGTATTCCGGCTACATCATGGTGCTACCCCCACAGAGTGCTGTTGAGGCTACTGTAGACCTTCATTGCAAAACATTGTGTTTTATTCAATTATTTGGTTGACGTGAATATATTTAGTGTAGTTGATTTTTTTTTTTAAAGGATAACTTTATAAATGTTTCACAATTTTATTTTTCTGAAATTCACTGAGGATGGTCCTCTCCTTCCTCCTCTGAGGAGCCTCCACTGACACACTCACACACATACACAAACACACACACACACACGCACACGCACACACACACACACACACACGCACACACACACACATTCCGTACAAAATCATGTCGACTGAATAGTGTGGTCACGTTCCCTCTCAAAATAGATAATATTTCTCTCTCTCTGCAGTCGAGTGTCTGTTGATGATGTCATGTTCCAGTGTGTGTCCGGGTGGCGGGACTAACTCTGAGTACGCCCTGCACAGCCTATCCGAGAGCAGAGGAGACTTCCTGGTCAGAGTTTACATTTACATCACCTCAATCAATCACATGTTGTTTGTCTCTGATGGAAAATCAGCATCAGTCACACAGAAAATAAACACTAATCACTGTGTTTTAATGTCGTGTCCTAACCTAACCTAACTTAACCTCACCTAACCTAACCTCACCTCACCTCACCTCACCTAACCTCACCTCACCTAACCTCACCTAACCTCACCTCACCTAACCTCACCTAACCTAACCTCACCTCACCTAACCTCACCTAACCTCACCTCACCTAACCTCACCTCACCTAACCTAACCTAACCTCACCTAACCTCACCTAACCCCACCTGACCTCACCTCACCTAACCCAACCTAACCTCACCTAACCTCACCTCACCTCACCTCACCTAACCTCACCTCACCTCACCTCACCTCACCTAACCTAACCTCACCTAACCTAACCTCACCTCACCTCACCTAACCTAACCTAACCTCACCTCACCTAACCTAACCTCACCTAACCTCACCTAACCTCCCCCCACCTAACCTAACCTAATCGCAGCTAACCTAACCTCCCCCCACCTAACCTAACCTCACCTAACCTCACATCACATCACCTAACCTCACATCACCTAACCTAACCTCCCCCCACCTAACCTAACCTAACCTCCCCCCACCTAACCTAACCTAACCTCAGCTAACCGAACCTAACCTCCCCCCACCTAACCTAACCTAACCTCAGCTAACCTAACCTAACCTCCCCCCACCTAACCTAACCTCACCTAACCTCAGCTAACCTAACCTAACCTCCCCCCACCTAACCTAACCTAACCTAACCTCACCTCACCTAACCTCACCTAACCTCACCTCATCTCACCTCACCTAACCTCACCTAACCTAACCTCAGCTAACCTAACCTCACCTAACCTCACCTAACCTAACCTCAGCTAACCTAACCTCACCTCACCTCACCTAACCTCACCTAACCTCACCTCATCTCACCTCACCTCACCTAACCTCACCTAACCTAACCTCAGCTAACCTAACCTCACCTAACCTCACCTCACCTCACCTAACCTAACCTAACCTAACCTCAGCTAACCTAACCTCACCTCACCTCACCTAACCTCACCTAACCTAACC
The DNA here is from genome assembly GCF_013265735.2 of Oncorhynchus mykiss. NCBI lineage: Eukaryota > Metazoa > Chordata > Actinopteri > Salmoniformes > Salmonidae > Oncorhynchus > Oncorhynchus mykiss. The sequence goes on from NC_048589.1 coordinate 40,419,892, forward strand.
TTACCTCACCTAACCTAACCTCAGCTCCAACTCCAAACCTGTCGTCTCTGGCTAGAGCAGCCTTCTACTTTTAAGTTTCTAATCAATAAAATCAATCAACCAATAAATAATTTGATGAATCAGTCTTGAGATTTGCCTAATTTCCTCTCTCTGTCTCCACCTCTAAGGGAACGCTGGAGAAGATGCTCCTTCACCACTGGCCAATGACAGCCAACTCTCTCTCCTCCTACCACTACGCAGGTGTGTGTGATTCACACGCTCAAACGCTGTCTAAGCCGTTTCATACATTCAGCTCTCTCTCAATTAAAAAAAAATCAATTTGCTTTATTAGCATGACGTAACAATGGCATAGAGGACATGTGCAAGTTGGTTGGTCTGTCAGACACTGTCTCACCCTGTCTGTCTTTTTCTCTCTTTCTCTCTATCTATTTCTCTCTCTTTCTCTCTTTCTCTCTCTCTCTCTTTCTCTCTGTCTTTCTCTCTCTCTTTCTCTATCTCTCTTTCTCTCTCTCTCTCTCTTTATCTCTTTCTCTCTCTTTCTCTGTCTCTTTCTCTCTATATATATCCCTGTCTATCTTTCTCTCTCTCTCTCGCTCTCTCTCCCTCTCTCTCTCTCTATATATATATATATATTTCTTTCTCTCTCCTCTCTCTCTCTCTTTCTCTCTCTCTCTATATATATATATATATATATATATATATTTCTCTCTCTGTCTCTCTCTATATATATATATATATTTCTTTCTCTCTCCTCTCTCTCTCTCTTTCTCTCTCTCTCTATATATATATATATATATATATATATATTTCTCTCTCTCTCTCTATATATATATATATATAAATATTTCTCTCTCTCTATATATATATATATATTTCTCTCTCTCTATATATCTATATATATATATATATATATATATATATATATATATATATATATATATATATATTTCTCTCTCTCTCCTCTCTCTCTCTATATACATATATATATATTTCTGTCTCTGTCTCAGGGAGTGATACGTGGAGTCCAGTGGAGAAGAGGTTGGTGAAGAAAGCCTTTATGATGTACCAGAAGGACTTCCACCACATTCAGAAAACGGTACGGAACACAACGCTTTTCACACCCTCACTAACTACTATCACTCTATAGATTTCTGGACTAACTTGTGTGTGTGTGTGTGTGTGTGTGTGTGTATGTGTGTGTGTAGGTGGGGACTAAGTCAGTGTCTCAGTGTGTAGAGTATTACTACACCTGGAAGAGGAGGCTGCGTCTAAATGTAAGGACCCCGGTCGGGCTGGCCAGCACACTGCCTGAGGTAAATGTAAGGACCCCGGTCGAGCTGGCCAGCACACTGCCTGAGGTAAATGTAAGGACCCCGGTCGGGCTGGCCAGCACACTGCCTGAGGTAAAAAAGCTTATGGAATATGTTAGCATGTGTAAAGAAACGTTCACATACAATCAGCCTTGTTGAATGCTGCATCACTTTCTGTTTTCCAGTGAAGGCGTTCAGTCGTTAGTCTATCCAGGGCTTTCACATAGTCACGAAGTAAAGGAAGCCATTTTATATTGCTGGGAACCATACTGTGTCTCTGCTCTTTGATAAGGAGGCATAATGGTTAGGGAGGGACTTGAGGAGGTGCCCCACCAATAAGGAGCTCTCAATAAACAGATCAGCTGACCTCTCTGGGCCAATGACTGTATATCTGAATGGACAGAGCCATTGATCACATGACACCAGCCATTCCTTTGTGAAGATTCAAAAGCACATTTGAAGCCAAGGAAGTTTGAGCTTCTCGAGGAAATAACGTTGTAGGCTAGCTCAGTGCTGCCCCCTCTGATTGAGTATCTCAAGTTGAAGGCCAACCAGGGTACTGCAGGCTGCCAATAGCTACTAAATTATCATTATCACTTGTTCTGCGTGATTTAAACATAATCAGGGTATATATCTAGTGTGTTAGAACCAATTATTGTCTCCACTATTGTCTTCTAAACATGTATTTATTCACATGAAGATTGACAGGGGCGCAACTTTCACTGGGGACGGGGGGGATATGACCCCCCCCCCCCCCCACACACACACACACACACACACACACACACATACATACACACACACACACATTCTGTTTTGTCACACACATTCATTTTGTCCAATTTTATAATTGCGCTGTGATACAAAACGCAGCTTTACGGTGTGCTTTAAGACCATGTAGATGCCTCAGAGCGGTCGGGTAGGCTGGTTTCTGGTTTCAGCCAGCTGGATGTAGGACTGTACTGGACACCACAGAGCATGCGGACAGGCTGTGTGAAGGCAAAGCTTCTGAAAGGCTGGTATATAGGACCAGCACAGGAGAGATGCACAGAGGCAGTTGCGGTCTGTGTTGCGCTTTTTCTCAGAGTTGTAAAAGCAAGCATAGCAGAAACTGGCTACTCTTTAGTTGAATGATCTAGCTGGCAAGGTAACTGCTGTTTGACACAATTGTTTTTATTTAACCCCAGTGCTGAGCTAGAAGTGTAACTGACATGTTATGTTAGCTAATGTTTCATCCTCTTTCCACTGAAGTGAATGAACTATTAGCAGCTAGATAGCTAGCTAGTAGCTACCACAGCCAGTTCAGCTCTAGCTAGCCTCTAGCTATCTGTCAGGTAGCAGTACCTTAAGGCTGTTGTGTGTATGGAAATATTTTGTAGCCTTTGTTTTGTCCCATTTCAACAGAAGTACATTTGATGATGTACCATAGTACTATTATCTAGAGCTATCCAAACATTGGCTAATGTTAGCTAGCTAGCTCACTAACTTTAGCTATTATTTTTTACCTCAATAACACTAGATTTGAATCAAACAATGAATACAGTGGCCAAACGATTGAAGACCAATATATTTGGCCATTTTTTCAGCTTAATGTTAGTTTTTATTAGGCAGTATAGCAATGTAATGTTATTGATCTGTCAGTTTCCCTAATGCTAATTCCCTAGTTTTCACACTGACATGGTATTAACAGCTCTACAGGCTTCACTGTCATGGTGCACAGTCAACACACAACACTATGCTCATCATGTCTCTTAGCAGGATCAGGTGACAGGTGTCCCAGCAGGGTCAGACAGCCAGGGAAGACCAGTCTACGTAGCTCAGGTGAATTTTGCAGTATATTATAACAACCAGGGAATGGATACAAAGTTCCATCTTGAGTTGATGGGTAGGCTACAGTCTGGGATCTGGGAACAATTTCATCATTTCAATCTTTGTCATGCCTTATCTGAACAGGATCAGATGGTGACAGGGGTCTCATCAGGGTCAGGCAACCAGGGAACTTCCATAGATACAACCCTTTATTCTCCCTGTGCAGTAAACACTGGCCAAGCAAGAAGCTTCAACGTTGTAAACTATTGTAAGGCAAACCTCTAAAGTTGATTTCCAAACTGTATCAACGGTTGATAGAGGCTTTTCCCAACATGTAAAACAAAAATGTGAGAAAAGACTTGGGAGAAGCTAGTGGAGATACCTATTTAGGCAATCTCTACCTGCTGGGTTGCTCAGTCCTGGCCCTGGGGGTCTGTTGTACTGCTGGGTTGCTCAGTCCTGGCCCTGGGGGTCTGTTGTACTGCTGGGTTGCTCAGTCCTGGCCCTGGGTGTCTGTTGTACTGCTGGGTTGCTCAGTCATGGCCCTGGGTGTCTGTTGTACTGCTGGGTTGCTCAGTCCTGGCCTTGGGGGTCTGTTGTACTGTTGGGTTGCTCAGTCCTGGCCCTGGGGGTCTGTAGTACTGCTGGGTTGCTCAGTCATGGCCCTTGGGGTCTGTTGTACTGCTGGGTTGCTCAGTCCTGGCCCTGGGGGTCTGTTGTACTGCTGGGTTGCTCAGTCCTGGCCCTGGGCGTCTGTTGTACTGCTGGGTTGCTCAGTCATGGCCCTGGGTGTCTGTTGTACTGCTGGGTTGCTCAGTCCTGGCCCTGGGTGTCTGTTGTACTGCTGGGTTGCTCAGTCCTGGCCCTGGGTGTCTGTTGTACTGCTGGTTGTCACTCTGGCCTTTCCCTAAGACACCTGAAACCAATAAGGAATGTTTCCCTAAGATCTTATAGCTGAGTGGGGTGTGTTGGGGCGCTGCAGGGCCGTGGACCCCTAGCCACTAGGTACTATTAGGCCTATGATATGAATTACATGGAGGATGTACTGCTTCTGTGTGTTCATGTGTAGGAGGTGTATATCTGTTTTTGTTCAAACTATTGTTTTTCAAACATTTCCCTTAAGACATAATTTTTTTTTGAAAGATGTGAAGTTGTTGGGGAGAGTTATTGACTAGACTGGTGGGGGTCAGGCGTGCAGGCGGCTCGGGCTGAAAGTCCATATAGAGGATGTCTTAAAGACACTCAAAAAAAAGCAAAGTCTCTGTAATTCATTGGTAAGAGTTGTTCATTTGTTAGGCTATTAAGTTAAAGGTGCAACACAATATTGATGAGTGAATTATCATTGATCTAGTTCAGTCTTATCAATCACTTACCTAGCTTGATGACTGCTAGAAGGGTCATGGGTCATTTTAGATTGTGTAGAAATACAGAAAATTAGCTTTAGATGCCCCCCCCCACCCCCAAAATGAGAGTACCCTCAGGCCCCCCCGCCAAGTCCCCCCCCCCCCCCCCCCCCCCCCCCCACTTCTAAAACCAAAGTTGCGCCCCTGTAGATAGACCACGGAGATTGTCATTTTCCCCTCACTATAATGGGGGGGGGGGGGTCTTGTTTTCTACAAACAATGCCTGCAGTACCGTGGTCGGCCTTGAACTTTGTGGCTTCACTGAGAGAGGGCAGTCGTTCTCCCCTGCTCTGGGCCCACAGCCAATCACATCGTCTCCCTCGTCAGCGGGGACAACAATGATGGACAGGTGAGTGTCTCTGTGGAGAGAAATAGAGAGAGTGCAATATTTACTGTTAATTTCTAATAAAAAAACTATGTTGTTTTGTGTCTTCTCACTTTTGTTTATTGTCCATTTCACTTCCTTAGGCAATGTAAACACTTTTCCCATGCCAGTAAAGCTCATTTGAGTTGAATTGAAAGAGAGAGCGAGAAGCCAGACAAGGTATGGAGAGAACCTACCAGACTAGCTGTCAGTACTATTGTAACCTGTTCTCTTTGTAGGTCTATCCATCTCAGCCCACCATGAATGGTAAGATGGGGCTCCACACCATTTCGACACAGAATGCCTGCCAACCGATCCACAGTGGCTCCTCCTGTCCCCGGCTCCAGGTTGGTTCTGCTTGCTGTAGCCCAGCCCCGGGAGAGGTAGAGAGGCCCAGCAAGGCTCACTTTTATGGGCCGGTCTGTCTGAGGATGTCCCCCTCTCTATTCAGCTCCAGTCCCAGACCGAGCAACTCTGCCCCCAGCGCCAAGCTCCACACACAGCCTACCCCTCCATACCCCTGTAGGGCGTGTGCCAAGTAAGAGAGATACCGTCTGTCTATCTATCCATCTATCTATCCATCCGGCAACTTCTCTACTGTATATTCTGTAGTCTCCTGTCTGTCTGTCTGTCTGCCTGCCTGCCTGCCTGCCTGCCTGCCTGCTTGTCTTTCTGTCTGTCTGTCTGTCTGCCTGTCTGCCTGTCTGTCTGTCTGTCTGTCTGTCTGTCTGTACTGCGTTCTCATCTCTCCTCCTCTCCTTCAGGGTGTTCTCTAAAGTGAAGAGTCGTAATGCTCACATGAAGACACATCGCCATGAAGACACATCCCCATGAAGACACATCACCATGAAGACACATCACCATGAAGACACATCGCCATGAAGACACATCACCATGAAGACACATCACTATGAAGACACATCACCATGAAGACACATCACCATGAAGACACATCACCATGGAGACACATCACCATGGAGACACATCACCATGGAGACACATCACCATGAAGACACATCACCATGAAGACACATCACCATGAAGACACATCACCATGGAGACACATCACCATGGAGACACATCACCATGAAGACACATCGCCATGAAGACACATCGCCATGAAGACACATCGCCATGAAGACACATCACCATGACGACACATCACCATGAAGACACATCACCATGAAGACACATCAGGAGGAGCTGCACTGACCCTAAACCCTAAACCCTAGACTAGCACTGACCCTAAACCCTTAACCCTAGACCAGCACTGACCCTAAACCCTACACCCTAGACCGGCACTGACCCTAAACCCTATACCCTAGACCGGCACTGACCCTAAACCCTACACCGACACCAGCACTGACCCTAAATCCTACACCCTAGACAGGCACTGACCCTAAACCCTAAATCCTACACCCAACACCAGCACTGACCCTAAACCCTAGACCCTAGACCAGCACTGACTCTAAACCCTAAACCTTACACCAGCACTGACCCTAAATCCTAAACCCTAAACCCTACACCAGCACTGACCCTAAACCCTAAACCCTAGACCAGCACTGACCCTAAACCCTAAACCCTACACCAGCACTGACCCTAAACCCTACACCAGCACTGACCCCTATACCCTAAACCCTAGACCAGCACTGACCCTAAACCCTAGACCAGCACTGACCCTAAACCCTTAACCCTAGACCGGCACTGACCCTAAACCCTAAACCCTACACCAGCACTGACCCTAAACCCTACACCAGCACTGACCCCTATACCCTAAACCCTAGACCGGCACTGACCCTAAGCCCTAAACCCTAGACCAGCACTGACCCTAAACCCTAAACCCTACACCAGCACTGACCCTAAACCCTACACCAGCACTGACCCCTATACCCTAAACCCTACACCAGCACTGACCCCTATACCCTAAACCCTAGACCAGCGCTGACCCTAAACCATCAGGACAAGCCCTCTACTGCCCTCTACTGTCCAACTCATTACCTAGATCCCCATACAGGGCCAGATACCTTTTGAACGACTGGGGCCAAAGTACGGTACAGGGCCTGGTTTCCCAAAACCACCTTAAGACTAAGTTCACTGCTAGAACCTTCGTAGGAGCATTGTTACATCTCCAAAACCCATCGTTAAATAACGTCTCACTTAACGAAAACGCTCGTAATCTAAACGGACCACACGCAGAACATCGTCATTATATTTTGTTGCCCTCCCCTTAGCCACTTCATATGCGTACTCGCTCCGGAATAGGAAAAATATTATTTTTGTATTTTCTCCAGTTAAGTTCAATTATATTCCCATTACTAAAATATCGTATGATATAAAATAAAGCACATCTTGTCGGCTAAATGAACAAGCCCTTACGACCTCTAGAATGGCTCATAGCCAGGTAACATACAGTAGGCCAACTCATACCGTTTTTCTGAAATACATTTTCTTCATAATGTTTATTTTGAGCTGACCTAAATGAAATAATGGATTGATTGTGACGGTGTAGGCTATATTACTTTGATTTATTTAGACCATTTTTTTTCTTTTAAATTTAGATGTTCCAAAGGTCACCAAAGGTCACCATCAGTGGCTTGTATGTGTGGAGGCCTGGAGCTAAACGTTAATTAACGGTCGATTTACCGTGAGGCCCGGCAGACTTTTGCATGACAATAACCGGCTGACAAAATGTCATGACCGCCACAGCTCTAGGAAAGATGCATCGGTAAAAACATTTGTAAGCCTTAAGTTCCATTATTGCTATTGGGAAACCGTACCCAGGTCAATGTGAGCCTATCGTTTCCTATCAGTTTATATCGGATTATATCAGTTTATATATGAGGCACAGCAGAGTTTGAGGATTATATGGCTGCGTTTACACAGGCAGCCCAGTTCTGATCCCCCCCCCCCCAATTATTGGCATGAGAGCTGATCTGATTGGTGAAAATACCAATTAGCGAAATAAGATCAGGCTCATTAATGTTCCATGTGGTATTGCCCATGATCCCTAGCACCGGTTCTAAGTAACAATGCCAACATGTGTTAGATGGCATGAAAATAGAGCTCTTGAAGGAAAGGGAAAGGTGGGATACCTAGTCAGTTGTACAATTGAATGTCTTCAACTGAAATGTGTCTTCCGCATTTAACCCGTCTGAATCAGAGAGGTGCGGGGGGGGGGGGGGGGGGGGGCTGCCTTAATCGACATCCACGTCTTCAATCCATGCACGTCAGAGGTGGGTTTGGTGTAACAAAAAAAGAAGAATAATCTGTATCTAGCCTCATTCCTACTGTACTGGATCTTTGATGTTAAATGGCTATTTTCCTTCCACTGGTCCTGGGGCCCTTGATAAGGTCAACGGCATCATGAACTTTAACAAGTACCAGTACCATTTTTTTTTTGTGCCAAAATCTAGATGCCTTTTGCCAGGAGGCTGAAACTTGGTCACACGTCGATCTTCCAGCAGGACAATAACCCCAAGCACAAAACATTCACAAAGAAATGGTTCATTGACAACAAAATCATCATTTTGCAATGGCCATTTCAGTCTCCGGACTTGAAAACCTGTGTTTTTGAAATGAAGAGGGTGATCCATAAGATGAAGGATATCCAGGATCTGAATAGATTCTGTATGGAGGAACGGACTATGATCTCTGCCAATGTGTTCTCTAATCTTATAAAACACTTGAGAAAAAGGTATCTAGTGGCCAAAATGTAAATAGCACCTGGGCTGGAATAATACATTATGGCCTTTCTTTTGCATTTCAAAGATGAAGGTACAAAATATATATTTTTTTAAACGCATGTTTTTTCTTTGTATTATCTTTAACCAGATCTAATGTGTTATATTCTCCTACATTCCTTTCTCATTTCCACAAACTTCAAAGTGTTTCCTTTCAAATGGTATCAGGAATATGCATATCCTTGCTTCAGGTCCTGAGCTACAGGCAGTTAGATTTGGGTATTTCATTTTTTTCTAAAGGGTCTTAAGAGGATAAAACATTTTAGAAAAAGGCTCAGTGCTGTTATCCTCACGAGGTGAGGTATTGCAAGATATTGAAAACAGGGCTACCAATCATTTTTACTCCTATCTTTTTGAGAAAAAAATAAGTATTGTTTTGTTAAACAAAATCTATTTCTCTGAGCAATTGTATCGGTATAAATAATATTTCCAATTGTTTTGAGCATACTATATAGCTCAGTATTTGTATTATTTATTTTAATTTCAATTAAAAACATTTTGCTCAACTTTATCAAGGGTATCATTACATTTTGACCTGACTGTATATTTACTGTGGATTCAAAGACAGACAGAGACAGATAGAGACCGATACAGACAGACAGAAACAGATAGAGACCGATACAGACAGAAACAGAGACAGAGAGAGACAGAGAGAAACAGACAGTGACAGAGAGAAACAGACAGTGACAGAAACAGAGACAGAGAGAGACAGAGAGAAACAGACAGTGACAGAGAGAAACAGACAGTGACAGAAACAGAGACAGAGAGAGACAGAGAGAAACAGACAGCGACAGAGAGAAACAGACAGTGACAGAGAGAAACAGACAGTGACAGAGAGAAACAGACAGTGACAGAGAGGGACAGAGAGAGACAGACAGTGACAGAGAGAAACAGACAGTGACAGAGAGAAACAGACAGTGACAGAGAGGGACAGAGAGAGACAGACAGTGAAAGGGAGGGACAGAGAGAAACAGACAGTGACAGAGAGGGATAGAGAGAGACAGACAGACAGACATCTTTATCAAGGGTATCATTACATTTTGACCTGACTGTATATTTACTGTGGATTCAAAGACAGACAGAGACAGATAGTGACCGATACAGACAGACAGAAACAGATAGAGACCGATACAGACAGAAACAGAGACAGAGAGAGACAGAGAGAAACAGACAGTGACAGAGAGAAACAGACAGTGACAGAAACAGAGACAGAGAGAGACAGAGAGAAACAGACAGTGACAGAGAGAAACAGACAGTGACAGAAACAGAGACAGAGAGAGACAGAGAGAAACAGACAGCGACAGAGAGAAACAGACAGTGACAGAGAGAAACAGACAGTGACAGAGAGAAACAGACAGTGACAGAGAGGGACAGAGAGAGACAGACAGTGACAGAGAGAAACAGACAGTGACAGAGAGGGACAGAGAGAGACAGACAGTGAAAGGGAGGGACAGAGAGAAACAGAGAGTGACAGAGAGGGATAGAGAGAGACAGACAGAGACAGAAACAGAGACAGAGAGAGACAGAGAGAAACAGACAGTGACAGAGAGAAACAGACAGTGACAGAGAGAAACAGACAGTGACAGAGAGGGACAGAGAGAGACAGACAGTGAAAGAGAGGGACAGAGAGAAACAGACAGTGAAAGAGAGGGACAGAGAGAAACAGACAGTGACAGAGAGGGACAGAGAGAGACAGACAGATACAGAGAGTAGAGTTCTTACAACCTTTTCACCAACCTGTTGTTATTACTGCCATAACTACCCTACTTATAACCCATTTTTAAAGTTAATTTAAAATGGTTTATCTGAGCTGGCTTCAGGATGTCCTGTCTCTTTATGTGTTAGTTGGCCTTGCAGTGTGTTGATATGCGCCGTGGTTCTAAAGGTCTGATTCCGACACGCCACCTGCCGGTGTGCACCGCCAACACACGGGAACGCGCCAGTCTACATTAGAAGACCTGACAAGAATAAATGCAAATGTAGAGTTTCAGTCAGCGAACGGGTAGGGAGAGAGAGAGAGAGAGAAATGAAAGAGAGGAGCCCGAGGGAGACAGACCCCATGGCAAGAGGCACTTCGGTGGGTGAGGGAGAACGCGAAAGCAGGGTAAAGCAGAATGGTCCTCCTCAGAAGACTTTCCAGAGTAGTTCACATAGCCTTCCTCCCTGACAGATACCAACCTACACTATTAACAAGGGGGAAATTATTTACTTTTGCCTGATAAACACTCTAAACAGCCTACCTGACAACTAGGAGGTGTCCACATGGCCTGATAAACACTCTAAACAGCCTACCTGACAACTAGGAGGTGTCCACGTGGCCTGGTAAACACTCTAAACAGCCTACCTGACAACTAGGAGGTGTCCACGTGGCCTGATAAACACTCTAAACAGGCTACCTGACAACTAGGAGGTGTCCACGTGGCCTGGTAAACACTCTAAACAGCCTACCTGACAACTAGGAGGTGTCCACATGGCCTGATAAACACTCTAAACAGCCTACCTGACAACTAGGAGGTGTCCACATGGCCTGATAAACACTCTAAACAGCCTACCTGACAACTAGGAGGTGTCCACATGGCCTGATAAACACTCTAAACAGCCTACCTGACAACTAGGAGGTGTCCACATGGCCTGATAAACACTCCAAACAGCCTACCTGACAACTAGGAGGTGTCCACATGGCCTGATAAACACTCTAAACAGCCTACCTGACAACTAGGAGGTGTCCACATGGCCTGATAAACACTCTAAACAGCCTACCTGACAACTAGGAGGTGTCCACATGGCCTGATAAACACTCTAAACAGCCTACCTGACAACTAGGAGGTGTCCACATGGCCTGATAAACACTCTAAACAGCCTACCTGACAACTAGGAGGTGTCCACATGGCCTGATAAACACTCCAAACAGCCTACCTGACAACTAGGAGGTGTCCACATGGCCTGATAAACACTCTAAACAGCCTACCTGACAACTAGGAGGTGTCCACGTGGCCTGGTAAACACTCTAAACAGCCTACCTGACAACTAGGAGGTGTCCACATGGCCTGATAAACACTCTAAACAGCCTACCTGACAACTAGGAGGTGTCCACATGGCCTGATAAACACTCTAAACAGCCTACCTGACAACTAGGAGGTGTCCACATGGCCTGATAAACACTCTAAACAGCCTACCTGACAACTAGGAGGTGTCCACGTGGCCTGATAAACACTCTAAACAGCCTACCTGACAACTAGGAGGTGTCCACGTGGCCTGATAAACACTCTAAACAGCCTACCTGACAACTAGGAGGTGTCCACATGGCCTGATAAACACTCTAAACAGCCTACCTGACAACTAGGAGGTGTCCACATGGCCTGATAAACACTCTAAACAGCCTACCTGACAACTAGGAGGTGTCCACATGGCCTGATAAACACTCTAAACAGCCTACCTGACAACTAGGAGGTGTCCACATGGCCTGATAAACACTCTAAACAGCCTACCTGACAACTAGGAGGTGTCCACATGGCCTGATAAACACTCTAAACAGCCTACCTGACAACTAGGAGGTGTCCACATTGCCTGATAAACACTCTAAACAGCCTACCCTACAACTAGGAGGTGTCCACATGGCCTGATAAACACTCCAAACAGCCTACCTGACAACTAGGAGGTGTCCACATGGCCTGATAAACACTCTAAACAGCCTACCTGACAACTAGGAGGTGTCAACATGGCCTGATAAACACTCTAAACAGCCTACCTGACAACTAGGAGGTGTCCACGTGGCCTGATAAACACTCTAAACAGCCTACCTGACAACTAGGAGGTGTCCACGTGGCCTGATAAACACTCTAAACAGCCTACCTGACAACTAGGAGGTGTCCACATGGCCTGATAAACACTCTAAACAGCCTACCTGACAACTAGGAGGTGTCCACATGGTCTGATAAACACTCTAAACAGTCTACCTGACAACTAGGAGGTGTCCACATGGCCTGATAAACACTCTAAACAGCCTACCCTAAAACTAGGAGGTGTCCACATGTCCTGATAAACACTCTAAACAGCCTACCTGACAACTAGGAGGTGTCCACATGGCCTGATAAACACTCCAAACAGCCTACCTGACAACTAGGAGGTGTCCACATGGCCTGATAAACACTCTAAACAGCCTACCCTAAAACTAGGAGGTGTCCACATGGCCTGATAAACACTCTAAACAGCCTACCTGACAACTAGGAGGTGTCCACATGGCCTGATAAACACTCTAAACAGCCTACCCTACAACTAGGAGGTGTCCCCATGGCCTGATATACACTCTAAACAGCCTACCCTACAACTAGGAGGTGTCCCCATGGCCTGATAAACACTCTAAACAGCCTACCCTACAACTAGGAGGTGTCCACATGGCCTGGTAAACACTCTAAACAGCCTACCCTACAACTAGGAGGTGTCCACATGGCCTGATAAACACTCTAAACAGCCTACCTGACAACTAGGAGGTGTCCATATGGCCTGATAAACACTCTAAACAGCCTACCTGACAACTAGGAGGTGTCCACATGGCCTGATAAAAACTCTAAACAGCCTACCCTACAACTAGGAGGTGTCCACATGGCCTGATAAACACTCTAAACAGCCTACCTGACAACTAGGAGGTGTCCACATGGCCTGATAAACACTCTAAACAGCCTACCCTACAACTAGGAGGTGTCCACATGGCCTGGTAAACACTCTAAACAGCCTACCTGACAACTAGGAGGTGTCCCCATGGCCTGATAAACACTCTAAACAGCCTACCTGACAACTAGGAGGTTAGGGAGGGGTGGTAGGGGTTAGGGAGGGATGGTAGGGGTTAGGGAGGGGTGGTAGGGGTTAAGGAGGGGTGGTAGGGGTTAGGGAGGGGTGGTATGGTATGGGTTAAGGAGGGGTGGTAGGGGTTAAGGAGGGGTGGTAGGGGTTAAGGAGGGGTGGTAGGGGTTAAGGAGGAATGGTACGGGTTAAGGAGGGGTGGTAGGGGTTAAGGAGGGGTGGAAGGGGTTAAGGAGGAATGGTACGGGTTAAGGAGGGGTGGTAGGGGTTAAGGTTGGGTGGTAGTGGTTAAGGAGGGGTGATAGGGGTTAGGGAGGGGTGGTAAGGGTTAGGGAGGGGTGTTAGGGGTTAAGTAGGGGTGGTAGGGGTTAAGGAGGGGTGTTAGGGGTTAGGGAGGGGTGGTAGGGGTTAAGGAGGGGTGGTAAGGGTTAGGGAGGGTTGGTAGGGGTTAGGGAGGGGTGGTAGGGGTTAAGGAGGGGTGGTAGGGGTTAGGGAGGGGTGGTAGGGGTTAAGGAGGGGTGGTAGGGGTTAGGGAGGGGTGGTAGGGGTTAAGGAGGAATGGTACGGGTTAAGGAGGGGTGGTAGGGGTGGTAGGGGTTAAGAAGGAATGGTACGGATTAAGGAGGGGTGGTAAGGGTGGTAGGGGTTAAGGAGGAATGGTACGGCTTAAGGAGGGGTGGTAGGGGTTAAGGAGGGGTGGTAGGGGTTAAGGAGGGGTGGTAGGGGTTAAGGAGGAATGGCACTGGTTAACGAGGGGTGGTAGGGGTCAAGGAGGGGTGGTGGGGGTTAAGGTGGGGTGGTAGGGATTAAGGAGGGGTGGTAGGGGTTAGGGAGGGGTGGTAGGGGTTAAGGAGGGGTGGTAGGGGTTAAGGAGGAATGGCACTGGTTAACAAGGGGTGGTAGGGGTCAAGGAGGGGTGGTGGGGGTTAAGGTGGGGTGGTAGGGATTAAGGATTGGATCAGAATCCCTGTTGCTTAAATTGTTTTCTTGTGTGCGCTCCATTGGTCCTGTTGAATTTGGGGAATGCTCTGAGGTTCGGCTGGTGATGTTTGGTTGCCGGGTTACAGAGCTTGGTGAGGATCTATGCCACACCCCTTTTGGCTGCAGTCACGCTGGTGACCGACGTCCACAGAACTAACCTCTAGGGCTGATGGGAAACTGGATGGTTGATACCTGGGATCAGAGAGAACACACACACACACACACACGCACAGTATCAATTGTATTTTAGGTCATTATTTCAGACTCCTTAACCTTTAACCCATATGTGATTATCAAATGTATTGGTCACATACACATATCTAGCAGATGCTATTGCCAGATTAAATGAGGTTGATTGTTATGCAATGTCAATTAATCCTGTTTAGTTTGACTAACATTGTCATATTTTACATATGCTTTAAAATGATTAATGTTTTGATGTTTACTGGTATCTGTTCTGATGTTTACTGGTCTCTGTTCTGATGTTTACTGGTCTCTGTTCTGATGTTTACTGGTCTCTGTTCTGATGTTTACTGGTCTCTGTTCTGATGTTTACTGGTCTCTGTTCTGATGCTATGTAGAATTGACATGCCTAGAGAGAGTCTAGAGAGAGAATAGTAGGGTGTAACAGTCTGCCACAGGACGGAGCTAGAGGTCTATAACTTACATGTGGACTCGTCTAGGAGCCTGCAGTGTGTGGACAGTAGTATGGATATGTTGAAGTCACAGTGCTGCAGTATCACTGAGGAAAATAAACTTAATTTCAAACCCTGGTGAAACCAAGGCCTTCTTGGGCTTTTTCAACCTATTCCATGAAGTCTATGTGTACTGGCCTATTACAGCCAGTTATGGTACTGTGGTAGTCTAGATGTACTGGCCTATTACAGCCAGTTATGGTACTGTGGTAGTCTAGATGTACCGGTCTGTTACGGTTATGGTACTGTGGTAGTCTAGATGTACCGGCCTGTTACAGCCAGTTATGGTACTGTGGTAGTCTAGATGTACTGGCCTATTACAGCCAGTTATGGTACTGTGGTAGTCTAGATGTACTGGCCTATTACAGCCAGTTATGGTACTGTGGTAGTCTAGATGTACTGGCCTATTACAGCCAGTTATGGTACTGTGGTAGTCTAGATGTACTGGCCTATTACAGCCAGTTATGGTACTGTGGTAGTCTAGATGTACCGGCCTGTTACAGCCAGTTATGGTACTGTGGTAGTCTAGATGTACTGGCCTATTACAGCCAGTTATGGTACTGTGGTAGTCTAGATGTACTGGCCTATTACAGCCAGTTATGGTACTGTGGTAGTCTAGATGTACCGGTCTGTTACGGTTATGGTACTGTGGTAGTCTAGATGTACCGGCCTGTTACAGCCAGTTATGGTACTGTGGTAGTCTAGATGTACTGGCCTATTACAGCCAGTTATGGTACTGTGGTAGTCTAGATGTACTGGCCTATTACAGCCAGTTATGGTACTGTGGTAGTCTAGATGTACCGGTCTGTTACGGTTATGGTACTGTGGTAGTCTAGATGTACCGGCCTGTTACAGCCAGTTATGGTACTGTGGTAGTCTAGATGTACTGGCCTATTACAGCCAGTTATGGTACTGTGGTAGTCTAGATGTACTGGCCTATTACAGCCAGTTATGGTACTGTGGTAGTCTAGATGTACTGGCCTATTACAGCCAGTTATGGTACTGTGGTAGTCTAGATGTACCGGCCTGTTACAGCCAGTTATGGTACTGTGGTAGTCTAGATGTACCGGCCTGTTACGGTTATGGTACTGTGGTAGTCTAGATGTACCGGCCTATTACAGCCAGTTATGGTACTGTGGTAGTCTATGTGTACTGGCCTATTACAGCCAGTTATGGTACTGTGGTAGTCTAGATGTACCGGCCTATTACAGCCAGTTATGGTACTGTGGTAGTCTAGATGTACTGGCCTATTACAGCCAGTTATGGTACTGTGGTAGTCTAGATGTACCGGCCTATTACAGCCAGTTATGGTACTGTGGTAGTCTAGATGTACTGGCCTATTACAGCCAGTTATGGTACTGTGGTAGTCTAGATGTACCGGCCTGTTACAGCCAGTTATGGTACTGTGGTAGTCTAGATGTACCGGCCTGTTACAGCCAGTTATGGTACTGTGGTAGTCTAGATGTACCGGTCTGTTACAGTTATGGTACTGTGGTAGTCTAGATGTACTGGCCTGTTACAGCCAGTTATGGTACTGTGGTAGTCTAGATGTACCGGTCTTTTACGGTTATGGTACTGTGGTAGTCTAGATGTACTGGCCTGTTACAGCCAGTTATGGTACTGTGGTAGTCTAGATGTACTGGCCTATTACAGCCAGTTATGGTACTGTGGTAGTCTAGATGTACTGGCCTATTACAGCCAGTTATGGTATTGTGGTAGTCTAGATGTACCGGCCTGTTACAGCCAGTTATGGTACTGTGGTAGTCTAGATGTACCGGCCTATTACAGCCAGTTATGGTACTGTGGTAGTCTAGATGTACCGGTCTGTTACAGTTATGGTACTGTGGTAGTCTAGATGTACCGGCCTGTTACAGCCAGTTATGGTACTGTGGTAGTCTAGATGTACCGGCCTATTACAGCCAGTTATGGTACTGTGGTAGTCTAGATGTACTGGCCTGTTACAGCCAGTTATGGTACTGTGGTAGTCTAGATGTACCGGTCTGTTACAGTTATGGTACTGTGGTAGTCTAGATGTACCGGCCTATTACAGCCAGTTATGGTACTGTGGTAGTCTAGATGTACTGGCCTATTACAGCCAGTTATGGTACTGTGGTAGTCTAGATGTACTGGCCTATTACAGCCAGTTATGGTATTGTGGTAGTCTAGATGTACTGGCCTGTTACAGCCAGTTATGGTACTGTGGTAGTCTAGATGTACCGGCCTGTTACAGCCAGTTATGGTACTGTGGTAGTCTAGATGTACCGGCCTGTTACAGCCAGTTATGGTACTGTGGTAGTCTAGATGTACCGGTCTTTTACGGTTATGGTACTGTGGTAGTCTAGATGTACCGGTCTGTTACAGTTATGGTACTGTGGTAGTCTAGATGTACCGGCCTATTACAGCCAGTTATGGTACTGTGGTAGTCTAGATGTACTGGCCTATTACAGCCAGTTATGGTACTGTGGTAGTCTAGATGTACTGGCCTATTACAGCCAGTTATGGTATTGTGGTAGTCTAGATGTACTGGCCTGTTACAGCCAGTTATGGTACTGTGGTAGTCTAGATGTACCGGCCTGTTACAGCCAGTTATGGTACTGTGGTAGTCTAGATGTACCGGTCTGTTACAGTTATGGTACTGTGGTAGTCTAGATGTACTGGCCTGTTACAGCCAGTTATGGTACTGTGGTAGTCTAGATGTACCGGCCTGTTACAGCCAGTTATGGTACTGTGGTAGTCTAGATGTACCGGTCTTTTACGGTTATGGTACTGTGGTAGTCTCGTTCTACATGGTCGTCCTTTAGTATTTTTCTGTATCATTACTTTCTATTGTTCCACCTTGTTTAGGAAACTGATGCTGCTAATTGGTATTCATGTCTTGCATGCCCCGGTACTCTCTCACAGAGGGGTTTTGAGCCTTTGACAACAGCAAATGGTGTGCATCCGTAAAGTAGGCGCTGTCCGTTCAGCCACACCCCACGGAGCTCCACTATGTCTACCTGTACGGACACCCCACAGAGCTCCACTATGTCTACCGGTACGGACACCCCACAGAGCTCCACTATGTCTACCTGTACGGACACCCCACAGAGCTCCACTATGTCTACCTGTACGGACACCCCACAGAGCTCCACTATGTCTACCTGTACGGAGGCGCTGTCCGTTCAGCCACACCCCACAGAGCTCCACTATGTCTACCTGTACGGACACCCCACAGAGCTCCACTATGTCTACCTGTACGGAGGTGCTGTCCGTTCAGCCACACCCCACGGAGCTCCACTATGTCTACCTGTACGGACACCCCACAGAGCTCCACTATGTCTACCTGTACGGACACCCCACAGAGCTCCACTATGTCTACCTGTACGGACACCCCACAGAGCTCCACTATGTCTACCTGTACGGAGGCGCTGTCCGTTCAGCCACACCCCACAGAGCTCCACTATGTCTACCTGTACGGAGGCGCTGTCCGTTCAGCCACACCCCACAGAGCTCCACTATGTCTACCTGTACGGACACCCCACAGAGCTCCACTATGTCTACCTGTACAGAGGCGCTGTCCGTTCAGCCACACCCCACGGAGCTCCACTATGTCTAACTGTACGGACACCCCACGGAGCTCCACTATGTCTACCTGTACGGACACCCCACGGAGCTCCACTATGTCTACCTGTACGGACACCCCACAGAGCTCCACTATGTCTACATGTACGGACACCCCACAGAGCTCCACTATGTCTACCTGTACGGACACCCCACAGAGCTCCACTATGTCTACATGTACGGACACCCCACAGAGCTCCACTATGTCTACCTGTACGGAGGCGCTGTCCGTTCAGCCACACCCCACGGAGCTCCACTATGTCTACCTGTACGGACACCCCACGGAGCTCCACTATGTCTACCTGTACGGACACCCCACAGAGCTCCACTATGTCTACCTGTACGGAGGCGCTGTCTGTTCAGCCACACCCCACGGAGCTCCACTATGTCTACCTGTACGGACACCCCACAGAGCTCCACTATGTCTACCTGTACGGACACCCCACAGAGCTCCACTATGTCTACCTGTACGGACACCCCACAGAGCTCCACTATGTCTACCTGTACGGAGGCGCTGTCCGTTCAGCCACACCCCACGGAGCTCCACTATGTCTACCTGTACGGACACCCCACAGAGCTCCACTATGTCTACCTGTACGGACACCCCACAGAGCTCCACTATGTCTACCTGTACGGAGGCGCTGTCTGTTCAGCCACACCCCACAGAGCTCCCCTATGTCTACCTGTACGGAGGCGCTGTCCGTTCAGCTGTGATGAATCATGGGCGTGGCCTTAATGTGTAGATGTTTCTTCATTCCTTGGTGGATTTTTGTTGTTGTCTTTATGCGTCCCTGTCGATTGTAGTCCTAATTAATTCCTTTGATGCATGCCTTGTTCTTCAATGCATTCCCATGCCTTGTTCTTCAATGCATTCCCATGCCTAGGGGGGCTGCTTGCCTTGTTCTTCAATGCATTCCCATGCCTTGTTCTTCAATGCATTCCCTTGCCTTGTTCTTCAATGCATTCCCATGCCTTGTTCTTCAATGCATTCCCATGCCTTGTTCTTCAATGCATTCCCATGCCTAGGGGGGCTGCTTGCCTTGTTCTTCAATGCATTCCCATGCCTTGTTCTTCAATGCATTCCCATGCCTTGTTCTTCAATGCATTCCCTTGCCTTGTTCTTCAATGCATTCCCATGCCTTGTTCTTCAATGCATTCCCATGCCTTGTTCTTCAATGCATTCCCTTGCCTTGTTCTTCAATGCATTTTGTGGGATTTATCTGGCGTAGTTTTCATTCGCAGTGAGCTGTTTTATGCTCCAGTGACTTTCACATTGATGTCTGTATTTGAAGTAGCCCTTGATAGCGTTTCTTATGCATCTATTATGCACTGTTACACAAGTTGGCCAAACGGGTCAATGTAGCCTATGTATGACGAGGTTGAGAAGTACATTGTACACGCCATTCCGCACGCCAAACCTAATATAAACTTAATATTGAGGTGATAATGTCTGGGGGGACATTTAATTTGTTTTTTTGCTGTTCTCCAAATAGCATTTTAGAGTTTTAAAATGTTGTAGAAGTAAATGTGTTTCAACTGGAGGCGGTATTTCTACACACCCCACTTCGCCCCCCCCCCCCCCCCCCCCCCCATTAAAAAACGCAGCACCCCAAACTACTTCCCGTAGCCTTTTCCCATGCCAATAAAGCCCCTCTTCCTTTTTTATTAACTAGGCAAGTCAGTTAAAAACAAATTATTATTTACAATGGTGGTCAACAGCCTAGTTCAGGGACAGAACGACAGATTTTTACATTGTCAGCTCTGGGAATCGAACCAGCAACCTTTCGGTACTGGCCCAATGCTCTAACCACTTGGGTACCTGCCGCCTCGAATTGAATTGAGAGAGACAGTGAATGGGAAGGAGAGAGTAGAGACGTGAGAGAGAGAAGGAGAATAGAAGTTGTGTAGTTCTAGAGAAGGTATAGATAGGTTTAGGTAACCTTGTCCTCTGGAAATCTGGTGCACGACACTAGATTATAGGTCCAGACCACGACGTCACGATTTGTTATGATTAGACTTTGCTGTTTCAGCACTTCTTCCGCCGAGGAGTCAGTTGACTGGGAGTTCTTGGAGTTTTACGATCTAACCAGTCCGGTGACACCGCGAGAGAGGCGGTAAGCAGAGAGGGATAGTGAAAGCCGCAGAGAGAGATAGTGAAAGAGGATCGCCTACTACTATGGCTCCGTTGCAGTTCGCGGTGTACTGGCGTCTCGCGCTCATATTCTTCTTCATGGCGTTTCTCTTCTTCCTCGACCTCTTCGCCGTTAGCAGAGCAACCTCCTCGTGCAATAACGTCCCGGGTGAGTTACCGGCCGCTAGTCGAACCTTTGGAGAAGTATCTTCTAGTGCCCATACACAGAACTGGACTACATGGGAGGTGCGCGAGGTAAACGGATCACTTTTACAGGTATTGTTACCGCAACAGGATGATATTACGGGTGGGAACGACACGGAAAGAGAGAATGTGAGTAAACCGCAAAAGTTTTCCAGTTTCTACATGATTGGCAGTTATTATAATGGTCTAAATCAGTGTAAACATCAACAAGCTGCATGTACAACCTGGGTTTTACAGACCCAGTTGAATCCAGCTTTAGTTTATTAACAGATAGTGTATATAATGTCATCAACACTGATTAGGCCGCATTGCATTCCTCCTGTTTGTACTCTAACTTCCCCTCGAACAACGATTGATGAGTCAATGAACTCTTAATCATAGAAATAGCCGGGGTAACCTGGTTACAGAGCCAGCCATCTACACACTCACTGACCAATGAAACACTCCCAGAATGTATGTCAGATGTATCACTCTGTGTGTGTGTTAGGAAACAACCTAGGAGTCCCAGTTTGATTATTAGTCATAGAGACATGATATACTGTAATGGGGTACACAGTGGAACGAAACGCTCCCCCCTCGACAACGGAACAAAACGCTCCCTCCTCGACAATGGAATGAAATGCTCCCCCCTCGACAGTGGAATGAAATGCTCCCCCCTCGACAGTGGAACGAAATGCTCCCTCCTCGACAGTGGAACGAAATGCTCCCTCCTCGACAGTGGAACGAAATGCTCCCTCCTCGACAGTGGAACGAAATGCTCACCCTCGACAGTGGAACGAAATGCTCCCTCCTCTACAGTGGAACGAAATGCTCCCTCCTCGACAGTGGAACGAAACGCTTCCACCTCGACAGTGGAACGAAATGCTCCCCCTCGACAGTGGAACGAAACGCTTCCTCCTCGACAGTGGAACGAAACGCTTCCACCTCGACAGTGGAACGAAACGCTTCCACCTCGACAGTGGAACGAAACGCTTCCCCCCTCGACAACGGAACGAAACGCTTCCACCTCGACAATGGAACGAAACGCTTCCACCTCGACAGTGGAACGAAACGCTTCTCCCTCGACAACGGAACGAAACGCTTCCCCCTCGACAACGGAACGAAACGCTTCCCCCTCGACAACGGAACGAAACGCTTCCCCCTCGACAACGGAACAAAACGCTTCCCCCTCGACAACGGAACAAAACGCTTCCTCCTCGACAACGGAACGAAACGCTTCCCCCTTGACAGTGGAACGAAATGTTCCCTCCTCGACAGTGGAATGAAATGCTCCCCCTCGACAGTGGAACGAAATGCTCCCCCTCGACAGTGGAATGAAATGCTCCCTCCTCGACAGTGGAATGAAATGCTCCCCCTCGACAGTGGAATGAAATGCTCCCCCTCGACAGTGGAATGAAATGCTCCCCCTCGACAGTGGAACGAAATGCTCCCCCTCGACAGTGGAATGAAATGCTCCCTCCTCGACAGTGGAATGAAATGCTCCCCCTCGACAGTGGAATGAAATGCTCCCCCTCGACAGTGGAACGAAATGCTCCCTCCTCGACAGTGGAACGAAATGCTCCCTCCTCGACAGTGGAATGAAATGCTCCCTCCTCGACAGTGGAATGAAATGCTCCCCCTCGACAGTGGAATGAAATGCTCCCCCTCGACAGTGGAATGAAATGCTCCCCCTCGACAGTGGAACGAAACGCTTCCTCCTCGACAGTGGAACGAAACGCTTCCCCTCGGCAACGGAACGAAACGCTTCCCCTCGGCAACGGAACGAAACGCTTCCCCTCGGCAACGGAACGAAACGCTTCCCCTCGGCAACGGAACGAAACGCTTCCCCTCGGCAACGGAACGAAACGCTTCCCCTCGGCAACGGAACGAAACGCTTCCCCTCGGCAACGGAACGAAACGCTTCCCCTCGGCAACGGAACGAAACGCTTCCCCTCGGCAACGGAACGAAACGCTTCCCCTCGTCAACGGAACGAAACGCTTCCCCTCGTCAACGGAACGAAACGCTTCCCCTCGGCAACGGAACGAAACGCTTCCCCTCGGCAACGAAAACCCTTCCCCTCGGCAACGAAACGCTTCCCCTCGGCTACGGAACGAAACGCTTCCCCCTCGGCAACGGAACAACAATAGAAGTAAGTGACTAAAAGGAGTGTCACATGGTAAGACGTTTCACAACACACAGTAGTGATAAGAAATACCACCATGTCTCAGGG